>NC_140937.1:42430305-42790305 GCF_014529385.1 Adiantum capillus-veneris
GCATCTGATGGAAATGCACTCAGTGACTGGATTATAGACTCAGGGGCATCACTTCATGTGTCTCCAAACAAGAAGTGGTTTACCTCTTATGTGCCCACTAAAGATCATGTTCGGCTAGGCAATGGGCAGACATGTGAGATCTTAGGTGTTGGAGATGTTCAATTGAAGTTTCAGAATGGCTCTTCTTTCACGCTAAAGAATGTGAGACATGTTCCCGCAATTACAAAGAGCTTTATCAGCACAGGTTTACTTGATGATGCTGGCTACGTCACCACTTTTGGACAGAACATGTGGAAGATATCCAAGGGTTCTATGACAGTAGCACATGGAGTAAAGTCTGGAGGACTTTACATGATTTATGTATCAAATGTCTCTAAAAATGTAATCAATGTAACCGAGCAGCCGAACGTTTCTTTGTGGCATAGTCGGTTAGGACATATGTCCAAGAAGGGAATGGAAATCTTGTCTCGTTCTGGTTATTTGCCTGGATTTTCATTTAATGATTTTGAATTCTGTGAACATTGTCTGTATGGTAAGCAAACACAGCATCCACATAAGCATAGAAGCAGTAGAAGAGATACACAGTTGGCACTTGTTCATAGTGATTTGTGTGGACCTATGCCTAACCTATCTCTAGGGGGAGCTTCTTACTTTATGACATTTATAGATGATTACTCGAGGAAAGTATGGGTTTACTTTCTCAAGCACAAGGATGAAGCGTTTAGTGTTTTCAAAACGTTTGTGACACTTGTGGAGAATCAGAGTGGCAAGAAGCTTAAATGCTTACGCACTGACAATGGTGGAGAGTATGTTTCAAAGGCCTTTCAGGACTTTTGTGAGTCAAAAGGTATAAAGCGTGAACTTACTGCTCCTTACAATCCTCCTCAAAATGGTGTTGCTGAGAGGATGAATAGGACCATACAAGAGAAGGTCAGAAGTATGTTGTCTAATGCACAGCTGCCAAATGGGTTTTGGGCTGAAGCTGTATCAACAGCTGTTCATCTTGTAAATAGATCTCCTAGCAAGGTTTTGCAGAAGGATTTAGTGCCAGAGATGGTATGGTCAGGCAAAATGCCCTCATACAAGCATCTCAGAGTCTTTGGCTGTGAGGCATATACTCACGTTCCAAAGGAATTTAGGAACAAACTTGAGCCAAAGAGTAGAAAGTGCATCTTTCTAGGCTATGGTAATTCTGGTGAGATGGGGTACAGACTTTGGGATCCCAAATCCAGAAAGGTTGTCCGTAGCAATGATGTTCACTTTAATGAATCCAAATATCATTCTAAACCAGAGAGGGTTGAGGAGGTTAGAAGAGTTATCTTCCAAGAAGATGGACCTGCATGTGCAAGACAAAATGTCAGGGCTCAAGAGGAGCAAGGACAGGATAGAGTGGAACCACAGGTTGTGGCTGAGCCTGAGCCACCTATTGTGCGTAGATCTGGACGTGTCACGTGACCTCCTGATAGGTTTGTTCCATCTATGAACTATGTCATGTTGACTGATTGCAATGAGCCTTCATGTTACAAGGAAGCAGTGCAAATGAAGGACTCTGGGAATTGGCAATTGGCCATGCAGTCAGAGATGACAGCTCTGCATAAAAACAAGACATGGAAGCTAGTTAAATTACCACAGGGAAAAAAGGCTCTACCTTGTAAATGGGTTTACATGTATAAGATCACCGCTCATGATAGTCAGCCAAAGTACAAAGCAAGGCTTGTTGCCAAGGGCTTTAAGCAAGAACAAGGCATTGACTTTGATGAAGTCTTCTCTCCGGTGGTCAAGATGACTACATTGAGATTCTTTCTTGCATTGGTTGCCATATTAGATTTGGTGTTGCACCAAATGGATGTCAAGACAGCGTTCTTGCATGGTGATTTAGATGTGGAAATTTACATGCAGCAGCCAGAAGGGTTTGTTGAGAAAGGCAAGGAAGATTGGGTGTGCCAGTTGTTAAAGAGTCTTTATGGCTTAAAACAATCACCGAGGGCATGGTACCATAAATTCCACAAGTTTATGCTTTCTCAAGGCTACAAACGTAGTGAGTTCGATCACTGTCTATATACAAAGAAGGCTAAGGATGGTAGTTGGCTTATCCTTATTTTGTATGTGGATGACATGTTGATTGCTGGCAAGCACTTGGAAGAAATTTCAGCTTTGAAGTCAAAGATGGCAAAATCGTTTGACATGAAAGACATGGGTGAGGCAAGTCATATACTTGGTATGCGCATTGAGAGAGTATATTGACAAGGTTTTGCAACGTTTCAATATGGAGAAGGGAAAGGCACTGAGTGTTCCATTGCCACCATATGTGAAACTTAGCAAACAAGATTGTCCTGTGTCTGAGGAAGAACAGGCTGAAATGGATAAGATTCCATATGCGTCTGCAGTGGGTAGTTTGATGTATGCAATGATTTCTACTCGCCCAGACATTGCATTTGCAGTGGGAGTAGTAAGTCGATACATGTCAAACCCATGCAAGAAACATTGGGAGGCAGTGAAAGGAATATTGAGATACATGAAAGCTACAAAGAGTATGCGTATATGCTATGGGAGTCAGGAGCTAAGTGTAAAGGGTTTTACAGACTCAGATTATGCAGGTGACTTAGATAACCGAAGGTCTACGTCAGGGTATGTCTTTACATTGGCTGGTGGAGAAGTATCATGGCGTTCTAGATTACAAGATTCTGTTACTCGGTCTACTACAAAGGCTGAATATGTTGCAGCATCAGAGGCATGCAAAGAATCAATTTGGCTTAATCGACTAGTAACAGATTTGGGAATCAAAGAAGATATGCATGTGTTATATTGTGATAGTCAAAGTGCTATACAATTGGCTCGCAATCCAGTTTATCACTCAAAGACAAAGCATGTGGATGTGAAGTATCATTTCATCAAGGAAATGCTCGAGGATAAGCAACTTCAGCTTGTCAAAGTTCACACCACAGAAAATCTTGCTGATCTACTTACAAAAGGACTTCCCTCAGAGAGCTTTGCGCATTTTCGCAAGCAGTTAGGTGTAGGGTAGTACATCACTTCTCTACATCTCTTGTATATTAGCTTGTATAGTAGCTTCTCTCACATTTAAAGTACCACATTGGACTTTAAGTGGGAGGTTGTTGGGGTATAAAGCCCAATGTGGTCGCCCAGGTAAGTGGGTGGGCCGCCAGGTATGTACACATATTCTTTTGTAAAAACCTAATAAGAACTCACTATGCTCTACACATTACAGTAGAGCGAGTTCACCATATTGTCGTGCTCTTCTTCTCGCACTCTCTCTCGCCTCGCACTTCCGCTCGTACTCCTTTAGTCTGTCCACTATTATAGTACCATATTTGGAACTGTCAAAAGCCAGTTTTGGCAATACTGCAATAGTGAAATTTTACCAGTACCATGATGTTGGTTTTTTTATGAATCGTTTTGTTTTTGTGCCATAGGTTGAGTTGTACCAAAGATTCAAGAAGGCTCACCCAACAGTGGTAGTGTCTCTTAGATGCTTCGAGGCATTGAAGCCATACTTTGTACGGAAGTTGAAGGACAGAAATACTTGCTGCTGTGTGGTTCATGTGCAGATGCTCTATTTCAAAGAGGCCCTTAATCAAATGCGGCAGAACAAGTTCGGGCACCACGGGAAAGGTCACCTTTGCATTTGCTCCGTTTGTTGCAGAGGTGATGAGAGAGGAACGTGTTTTGCAAACCAAGCAGTGTGTCAGCACATCACCGTTATGTGGGAATCCATCATGTGCCCAAAGCCTCCAAATTGTGAATACCATGCAAAGAAATGCTTGATGGGGGACTGCTCACAATGTGGAGTATGGAGGTTGACATTTTATCCTGATGAGATAGCAGAGGATAGCAAGGAGGTGTCTGTGAAGGTTTTCATGGAGGTTGGAACATGACAGGTTCACGAAGGTGGGAGTGAGAAGAAGAGAAAGGACTTGATTGTGCAACGGTTGAAAAGTGGAACTTTTCTTAGCCTATTTTCAGCCCATCTGATAGTCTTCATCAGGCACAACTTTGTCTTCCGCTGGCAAGCCCAACAATTCAAGGACTGTTTGCAGAATTTTCCTAGCAACGTTGTAGTATCTGTTATTGAATTTGCGGAGAATTATTCCTTTAAAGTTCAGAATGAAATTCAATCAATGCATTGGTGGTCTACCCAAGTCACAATACTTGTGCACATCACTTATTTAAGAAATGCAGCAGGTGGTACACAGAAGATGCTACACTTCTACATATCGGATGACAAGCAGCATGACACATTGTTTGTACAACATTGTTTCTTGCTGCATGACAAGTGACTGAAAGAACGAGGACATTCTCTGCAACAATATTGGGTTTGGTCAAATGGTGCCACTTCACAATTCAAGGCCCGTAGACCTTACTATTTTGTGGCCAGGTACTATCAAATGACAGGCTTGCACATGATGCATAACTTCTCTGCATCCGGCCATGGAAAAGGTGAACATGATGGGGCAGGGGTAGTCATCAAGAGAACTTTGACGCATGAGGAATTGAAACCAGATGGCTGGCGCATGAAGTGTGCAGCCGATGTTGTCAACTTTTTGAAAGCAACTTTTCAGCCAAGAGAACAGTCTCAGAGGTGTAATACTCAAAGAGTCTTTTGGCTTATTGGAGTGAATGAAGTGCAGCACAATCTGCAATGGGACTGTGAGCGCATCGTTGGCTCCCGCTCATTTCATTGTGTTGATGGCTATTCATAAGACAACCGCACCGCCATACGCTTTCGATCACTTTCATTCTTTTGTGATCCATGTATGCGTGGGTTGTGGAGAAGATGCAGCAACAGAATGCACATTGAAGAATGGAAATATGTTTGCATCAAACCATTGCCAGAGTCCGGGGATATGTTAACCCTCACGGCACACGGACACCCATCACCTACGATGGACGCGTATTATGTATTTGGTAGAGTCAGGTACCGGGCTTGTCGGACCAATAGGGAAAGGTAGAGTGATCGTCGATGAGAGGCGCACTTTAACTTGGACATTCAAGGGATTAGTTGGTTAAGCATGGGCGCCCAAGTGTGAATGGGGTGAGCTCCTATAAAAGCCAACTAAACCTAATTTTTACTCATTCTCTCATTTGTGCAATTGAAGAGTGCTCTTGCTCCATCTCCATCTTCTTCTTCTTCTTCACCTCCTTGTGTGTGTGTGTGAGAGATAGAGAGAGAGGGAGAGTGTGTGTGCGATCGAGCATTACGAAGGCACGACGGCGGCGAAGCGGTTGAGCGCGGCACGACTGCAGCTTCTTCTTCATCGCGGCGAGGAATCCACCACGAAGGCGAGCGTAGAGCGGTGAGTGACACACCCTTTGTTTTCTTGAGCTTGCTAGTTTAGGCTTGTTGTGTGCTTGGAGCCGTTTGTGGCTCGCATACGGTGTATTGGCAAGTCCCTTGCTTCGACAGTGCGGCAAGGAGCGCACATTTTTGGCGCCGCTGCCGGGGATATGCCCTACACTAAGCTCGGTTAGCACTTTACGCTTCCTTGTGGTGCAATTTCTATCATAGGAAAGGCAGGGAAGGAGTGTGTGGAAGGTTTGTGTTTTTTGCGTTTTCTGCAATTTCTGCTAAGTTTCAATTTCTGCTATTGTCTGCGTTTTTTCAGTTTCTGCAGTTTCTGCGTTTTCAAGTTCGGCGTTTTCACTTCCTGCTTTCGCATTTCTGTCAATTTTCTGCAATTTCTGCGTTTTTTCCGCATTTTCTGCAATTTCTGTCAATTTCTGCAAGTTCTGCGTTTTTTCTGCGTTTTCAGCAATTTCTGCATTTTTTCTGCATTTTCAGCAATTTCTGCATTTTTTCTGCATTTTCTGCAATTTCTGCGTTTTTTCTGCATTTTCTGCAATTTCTGTCAATTTTCTGCAATTTCTGCGTTTTTTCTGCATTTTCTGCAGTTTCTGTCAATTTTCTGCAGTTTCTGCGTTTTTTTCAATTTCTGCGTTTTTCTGCATCAAAAAAAAAAAAAAAAAATTTTAAAAAAAGTTTTTATTTTTTCTCCCAAAAAATAAAAAAAAAATCAGGGAAAAAATTTTCGGAAATTAAAAACGCGAGTGAGCGGGCGGCGAAATTTTTCGAAAATAAAAAACGTGACTCTAAAAACGTACGGGTTGGTTTGTATAAAAGATAGATCGGGATCATTTTCCCAAGCCCAAGCCCAAGCCCAGGCCCAGGCCCAGGCCCAGGCCCAGGCCCAGGCCTCAGTCCTCAGTCTTATGATATATACTAGACTCACTCTTATATATATACCCTACTCCCTCAAGAGAGAATGAGAGCATGTGGGACAAGTCCTCCACTCTCCTCCTTTCTCTTCCCACTTGCACCCTTAGACTTTCTAGTTTGGGCCTAGTTCCCTACTGGAAATTGATAGTTTTAGGGATTCCGAGGGCATAGAGTGACCAAACGGAGGGCTGTAAAGCACGGCACGACCCTCTGACCGATACGCTCGTTTTGAGCTATCACACGGCCCATTCCACGACACGCTCTAAAAAATCTAGCAAAAAAACAAACAAAAAACACGCTAAAAACTAGTCACAAGGCCTCCTAGAGCAGCTTTTTGACACCTTAGGGTATCAAAAGCACATGCACTTACGCTCTGGACGAGTGTTAGAACACGAGCATATTGAGGGTGCCTCTGTTCATACGGACACCCATTACCCATCCACAATAAGCTCTAGACCCTCAGCGGGGACACAAGGTAGCACCACCCAAGACCCTAAAATAGCCGCTAGTGATTCCTCCTCCGACTCAGAAATCATGGAAGCATACCCTACCCAAAACACTGAGAGAGAAGGCCATGCACCTCCCGAAGCTCCACAGCCTAATACTAGTATGTTTAGCCGTTTCATGGAAACATTAGGTAGAGCTACTCGCTCGGAACCTGATGCAAATGAAGCACACGAAGGGGGTGGGGAAGTGGACTCTCCTTTCACATCGCACATGGACCCCACACCCCCAAAGAGTATCCATGTGGATATCCTACCAACTTCTTACCAAGAAGGCCCTGTTGAGCTGCCTCCTTCAGAAGTTCCCTCTAGAGTACCGTTGGTGACAAGTAAAACCATGGGGAGCAACATTGCTTCTACCTCACAAGAAACCGTTAACACGTCGACTCTAGAAGGATTGTTCATTAATGATCATTGGACATACGACCTCCACACTGAGGTGTTGACGGATCTACACTCTGGCCACGCCTACCATGTAGGATGGATAGAGATTGTACAATCCACCTCTAGTGCCACGAGCATCGAAGATCAACAGAAAATGATCTGTAATGTTATCCATGGCATTATTCAATCAGAAAGGCAAAACCGAGGGGTAAATATACTCTCAACTGGCCCCATGAGATTTCTGGATACGAGCAAGGCTCAACAGCCTACTCTATCTCAAATGGAGACTCCTCTAATGAGCCCCATGGACCCATCTTACATCACTTCACCTGGTGTCTCTATGCAATCTGAGCCTCCGAGCGAAAACTTTAGCTTCCCTAACTTGGCTCAACCCTCCATCAAGGAAAACACAGTGCTCACTCCAGGGATAAGTTTGACAGAGAATGTACCGATGACATCTACGGTTAGCGCAGTGCCACTACCTAGTGTCGTAGTACCTAATATGGGGCCTCGACCATATGTGCCTCTAGCCCCTTATGCACACATGGCCCCCACACCTCCAATTGTACCACTTGCTTATGCTCCTCGAGTGCCGCTCCCTAGCTCTTATCCGAGTGGACCTATGCCCGGTTATGTTCCATATCCTGCATCATCCACACATATGCCAAGACCGGTACCCGTTCCTCTCCCACATATGATTCCAAGAGTACCTCCACCGGCCCTGCCTCCTCACATAGGTGACTTGGCAGCGTTTGCTCAAACCATAGGTCGATCTATCGCGGAAAATATGCATCATGCATCTGATAGAGAGCCTAGAAGTAAGGCAGTAAAAATTGCTAAACTCACGCAAAAATTCAATGGGGACGAAGATGCTAGGAAACACATTGAAGTGTTTGAACAAGTATGTGATTCCTTAGGGGAACGCAACGAACTACATAAGTGCAATGCCTTAAGCTTGACATTAAGTGGGAAGGCTGGAGATTGGTATAGGACCCTAAGGGTGGACGAGAAAACAATCTACCCTACCCTTCGAAGGTTGTTTCTAAAGGAGTACATACAAGAAGGTGTGCTTTGGGGTGTAGCATCTCAGCTACAGAAGGCTGAACGTAAGGAAGGAGAGTCAGTAAGGGACTTCATTAGTCGTCTAAAGCACTTAAACTCTCGCTGCCCTGTAAATGAGCGCTTCAACAATAACCAATTGCTTGATCGATTCATTCGAGGGTTGAGGAATGAAGGAATCTATAATGGACTAGTGATTAGAGGTATCACAACCTGGGAAGATGTCATTGCCAATGCAATCCAATTAGAGGACAACTTGATGATAGCAGGCATGAGGGTGTCTACTGACACGAGATCCACTAGCTCACAAGCCATTGAGTATGAACCCATGACTGCAAAGCCCATTGCCAATGAGCCAAAGGTATTTGAGACATTCTTGACAGACCTCACCAAGGCAATCCAAGAGTCTCTTAAGGATAATCGACCCCCTCAAAATAGTCACATGTATCCAAGAAGGGAGCAACAATGGTGTTCCATTTGCTTAGGTCCACATAGCACTAGTGAGTGCCCTACGTTTAGAGTAAAATTTAATGGAACTTGCAACGCATGTGGTAGGTATGGTCACCAAGCTAAGGATTGTTTAATGATCAAACGTATGATGGCAAATAGACCACCTGTAGCCTGGACGGATGCGCCTCGAGCTCCTGTATTGATGCCTGCTCCACCTGTTGAGCAACTACCGCAACACATGGTCCCTAGATCTCAAAATGTTGTACAAGCTACACCGCTACCACCTCCTGTGCTAGGACCGCAGCCCCCGCATCCAAGAGTCGCCCCTATGAACCAAGTGGGTTGCGAGCCATCAAATGCTTATCCAGATGGCTGTGAGGAGGAAATAGACACTAGTATTGCCTACGGACTTGATACATTGGAAGAATGTCCTATATATTACATGGAAGATTGTTGGGGACAAGTCAAGCCGGTTTATCAAGCTGCTGCTCTCGCATCCAGAGGTCAAAATATCAACACCCAGGCTAGGAGGCCACCTCTTCAATGCTACGAGTGTGGTGGACCACATCGAGTAGCGGAGTGCCCTATTAGGCTGCAAAAGAATGCTGCACAGATGCAAGTGAATCAAGGGAGCACGTCTGCAATGCCAATACTCACATGTAATCGTTGTGGCATAGATCACTTGATTGCCCAATGCCCCTATAACCCAAATGCGCCTAAAATCACACCCCTAAATTTGGTCGAAATTTCTAGTGTGACATCACCAATACCACCCGTCGCACCTGCTTATGCGATTACACGGTCCATGCTTCAAGGGCTAGGCCTTATCCTCGAAGAGAGAGATACCGCGTCAGTTATCCAAGCAAAGAAAAAGAAGACACGAAGGAAGAAGTCGCAGAATACGGAAAATTCAAAGCCAAGTTCCAAAACAAACATAGGAACAGGAGATGACCCCGTGTATATGAATGACCTCGAGGATGATTCAGATTCAGTCGAGACAATGGAGACTAGAACCAATACCACAAAGGGAAAGACCGACAAGGAAAACCGTAACATGGGACCAAATGAAAACCGAATAAGAGAAAACCATAAAGAGCCTCTGAAAACACCACAAGTGTTTCCAAATCCAATCCAAGACCCCCAAGATAAACCGCAGGGGCAAAAAGGGAAGAATCGTAAAAAGAAGATTGGGACGTACCCAAACCCCGTAGACGAGATCAAGCAGGTGAAACATCTAAGAGGTTTAGTGGAAGAGACTCAAAGGAAACTAGAACCAGAACCCATGCAGGTCAAAATTCATGACACAGTGTTTCCCACGCAAGTTCATCCACCCCACATGAACCATAGACCGTTGGCCATATCTAGTATCATCCAAGAAGGGAGTGAGGACAGGACATCAGAAAGTGAGCATACACCCTTCTTGTTGGAAAGGATGTTTAACGAAGGAATACCTGATCCCATTGAGGAATATGAGATTCCATCCTCACCAGTTCCTAGTCAAGGACCTACACCTTGCAAAACGCCAATGAATGTTGCCAAACTAGTGGACTTCATGTCTTCTGAGGTCCGAACCACGATCATAGCAAAGCTGTATGGAGATCCTGAGTTATTCCTTGCACTTCGAGCATTCCTTAACGGAGAGCTACGAACGGGATTACCGCAGTTTGCGCAACCAAATAGGCCTGACTCGATTATGATTGATGAGGAGAATCATGTGCAATCACTTGACTTAGATGGACACGAGTCTGTGATCGAGGTACCCATTAACGAACTAGGGCAGTATTTTGAAGGCGACGAGTCTAATGCGACCCTACCCATCACTACCAAGGGATTAACTATAAAGGGAATTCTTGATGGTGGTGCGGGAGTTAGCATCGTTACAAAAGATTGTTGGGAATCCATGGGAAAACCCCGCCTCAGTGTTACTAACATTGTGGTAAAGATGGCAAATGGTACCATAGCCAAACCTATGGGGATGCTCAAGGATCTTAAGATCAAAGTTCTAGGACACAAGGTACGACATACGTTCATTGTAATGGATTTCTCTAAACACCTTATGTCATATGAAATGATTTTAGGACGACCATTCATGAGGGAAGCACAAATGGTTCACGATTGGTCTAAAAATCATGTCTATTTGCAATTCCAAGACTCTGTCCTTAGAGTGGATTTGGTGACTGGTAAGGTACACCCCTTAGGGAGTAAAACCATTATTGATCATCGCTCTGACACCACAGTTCACTCGGCCCCACTACAATATTGTTACACTTGTAAGAAGGATACAGACATTGGCCAAGATTCTCCTTACATGGATGTGTTACCGGGTATGACGGAATCAGACAATGTGGACTGGGTCCACCTAGCATCAACCATAGACACTTGGGGAAATAGGGGGACGACCTGGGTAACACCTGAGGGGGATGAAATGCATATACCCTTAAATATGCTACAAGCAATGCATATCGCTTCCGACAAGACTCATCCTAATGTAACGAAGAAAACATACAAGTGGGTCCCTAAAGCTTCTTTAGCGACCATAGCTAGTGCTAAAAAACAGAAGCCTTGTAAGAAACGTACCACTCGCTCCAAGAAAAGTAAGAAAATGTTGCGATGGATCCCTAAACGACTATTGGAAGCCCAAGGCTACTATCAAGGAAATGATCAGATCTGGGTGCCAAAACGTAGATTGTGCTCTTACCTATCACCTGACCCAAGTGAGCCCAATCCCGTAGCTCCAAAACGAATCAATGATCGTGGAAAGAAAAAAATCACAGAATGCTACACACCCGCTCCCGAGCTAGTTTGGGTACCAAAGAAAGAACGATTTGTTCCACCTAGCTCAGGAAGGAGGGAGTCCCATGAAGCTTCTAGCTCATCATGTAATACATCCATAGAGGTAAAAGCTTCTACACAGCCTCCATCTATAGTAGTGGACCTCCATGAAGCTAAAAAAGAATCCACACCTCCCAGTGTTCAAGAATCACCTAATGAACCACTTCAAGTTCGATCCTGGGAGAGTGCCTTACCACCATTGCAACTTGACGAGGCACCTAGGGTAATAGAAAACTACTGGCAAAAATCCTCACCTATTACCAACTGGAACAATTGGTTTCAAAGGGTGACAAGCTCATTTCAAACGGTATGATCTACCCAAGGAAGGGGGGAGTGTTTGCTGACAGTCATCATTCATTTGTTTCCCTCTCAATCTTTTTCCCTGACCTCTCAATTCCAATCTTAGGGAATGTACATATAAAGCTTTATACTCAAAAAAAAAAAAAAAAAAGAGCAAGAGCAATTAGCAAACGAGTATGCACATTAAAGTCAAAACATTGACTCAGACCTACACATGTCACATCTGGTACAGTGAAACAGAAACCTATGCCATAAAACACCTTTGATCCTCATCACTTGAGTGATGGAGGGTAGGTAAGATTAGTACGATAGGAGTGTTTCTGTTTTAGAGTTGAGTGATTAGCAAAGATCTTTTTTCCCACTAATGTGCCTCCTGGAGGTATTCTTTTTGTTTCCTAGTGTGTACAGGAACGTGTTCCTATTGATAGGATTTGGATCTTCATGGAACCTTCAAATCAAGCGCGACCATCAACACAAACAGGTGTTTCTTGTCCATTAGCATTGCCCTTATCTTTTGTGCATGTATGATTGTCTGCTTTGATTGCGATTGGTAGCATAATATTCAGCGCATTGGCTTAGTATCAAACATTTAATTCAATGTAATGTTTTGTCATAATCACTTGTTTAGGTGTAAAAATCAAGCAGTCCGACTAAGCTAGTTTGACCAAGCTAGGTATTAGAAATCTTCTCTTAATACCATGGGGAATGCCTTCCTAATAAGCAATGGTTACTTAGGTTCTTAATCCGATTTAGGCAGCATTGTATGAAATGTACTAGGGCTTTCTAGTGGGCTTAACCCTAGTGACCTTTAGCTTAAGTATTATAAAGGGAGTTTACTAATGTGATGAGCCTGGGGAGGGTAACAGTGTTATATGGCCCCCCAAAGTTACAAAATTAAAATGCTGAAAATGAACAAACAAAAAATCAAAGTGCCACAATGTAAAATTTTAAGCTGGAAGAGAAATCTCAGCTTGATTTGGTACTTCACTCACATGTATCGCCTATGGTACTAGAGCCCTAGAGGTTCCCAGTGTGGGCGCTTTTCCTTGAAAAGCAAAAAACCCAAGGCATACAAAATAAGCACACACATCATAACTGAATCAATGTGAAAAGACTTTGGGGGGTCAAAGAAAAAGTAATCAGCCAGGCGATGATTTCATGAGAAATTCCTTTTATGGTAGCTTAATTACAAGGTTTTCTAGATATAGCCTCTAGTCAGCCCTCGAACATGAATACTTGGCTCTCGCGATTAAACAACTTAATTGACCACAGAAAATTAAGAAGCTTACCCATGGTATTAATATTCGATCTCTAGTGCCTTTCGACCGTCAAATTAGTGACCCCAGACTTGTTTAATTTTTTGCCTTTACATCTGTTTATGCATTTGATTACATTGCAATTTAATGTTCATTGCTAACAAATTGTTTGAAATTCTTTGACCAATCAATTTTTCTACCTAAAACTGCATATGCTTTTTAAGAGAATGCAATTACTGTGCCAATGTTGTTTGATTTTGCAGTGACTGAAGAAGGCTAAGGACATTCATCCCAAATGCTCTTCCACCTCGACGAACCAGCTTCAACTCAATAGCTTCCGAGGACGGAATCTACATCAGGAAGGGGGGCATGTTAACCCTCACGGCACACGGACACCCATCACCTACGATGGACGCGTATTATGTATTTGGTAGAGTCAGGTACCGGGCTTGTCGGACCAATAGGGAAAGGTAGAGTGATCGTCGATGAGAGGCGCACTTTAACTTGGACATTCAAGGGATTAGTTGGTTAAGCATGGGCGCCCAAGTGTGAATGGGGTGAGCTCCTATAAAAGCCAACTAAACCTAATTTTTACTCATTCTCTCATTTGTGCAATTGAAGAGTGCTCTTGCTCCATCTCCATCTTCTTCTTCTTCTTCACCTCCTTGTGTGTGTGTGTGAGAGATAGAGAGAGAGGGAGAGTGTGTGTGCGATCGAGCATTACGAAGGCACGACGGCGGCGAAGCGGTTGAGCGCGGCACGACTGCAGCTTCTTCTTCATCGCGGCGAGGAATCCACCACGAAGGCGAGCGTAGAGCGGTGAGTGACACACCCTTTGTTTTCTTGAGCTTGCTAGTTTAGGCTTGTTGTGTGCTTGGAGCCGTTTGTGGCTCGCATACGGTGTATTGGCAAGTCCCTTGCTTCGACAGTGCGGCAAGGAGCGCACAGGATACAATTAGGGATGACGAAGCAGATGATGAGGAGGAGGGTGGAGATTCAACATCGATTCCGATGAGCCAAGTGTCCAACCTGCCACTATATGAAGGATGCCCTGAAATGTTAAGTGGCATGCTGTCCATAGGGGATAATTTTGTAGTAAAAGCAGCTGAGGAAAACGAATACTTCTACATTATCAAATGCACAGAAGTGTTGTACCAAACGGTGAAAGCACAAAAGGATAAGTGGCATAACAAAATTGTTAGAGGAGGGAAGGTTGTTGAAGGCTTTTTTTATGGCCAAGTTGAAGGAAAAGCTGATACATACCGGCTATTGGATCACACATCTCCGGTAATGATCTACTCACATCTTGTTAGGGCCATACGTTTCCCGATGGAGCCTATTGCAGGATCCCTAGGTCAAATTTTACAATACAAGTTGTCTACTGAAGTATATGAGAGGATATACAATAGCATGCCATATCATGATGATGAGAGCGACGAAGGTGCGTCCATGTTACTTGAGGGCAATGAGAAGCCCTGATTGAACAACTGAATCCGATAGTCAATAGTACCAAATCTGGTAGTCAACAGTACCAAGTGTATTCTGCACTATGTGCTTTTTAGTGACTGAGTCAACTTGATTTTTTGGCCCTGAGCTTTATCTGTTCTCTCTATCTAGTTCTGTGTTGGTATGTTACCTTTCATTACATTACTGTTTCAGTTGTCCTCACTATATGTGCATTTGGTACATTTTGGTACTGTTGAACTTGGGTGCTTCTTTGTCCAGTATTACAGTACCAAATTTGGTACTTTTTGGTACTGTTGAACTTGGGTGCACGTCTGTCCACTATTACAGTACCAAATTGGAACTGCTTGAACTTGCTGTATCACTTATGGTTTACTTTATTGCTCTATCTGGTTCTGTGTTGGTATGTTACCTTTCATTACATTACTGTTTCAGTTGTCCTCACTATATCTCTACTTTCTGGTACTGTTGAACTTGGGTGCACGTCGGCCCACTATTACAGTACCAAATTTGGTACTTTTTGGTACTGTGTTGAACTTGGGTGCACTCCTGTCCACTATTACAGTACCAAATTTGGTACAATTTGGTACTCCTTGAACTTGCTGTATCACTTATGGTTTACTTTATTTCTTGGTATTTTTCAGTTTGTCTATTCGTATTTGATACGACCACCTTGAGCAATGTCTAGAACTACGTTGAGAACATGAAAGGTATGCCAAACATAGATGCTATCTGCCTCAAAAATTAAAATGTTGGGCAACCTGGTTAGCTCCAAGAGGTTTCAACAGAATTAGTCAAAGGTTTGAACAGTAGAGATCAAGATACCAAGACAGTCTGAACAAGAGAAGTGGTTTTCCATTATGTATAGTATCGGGTTACAAAATTCCACTATTTACATGATTATGCCAATCTGCTACCTCGGGGGATCAAATTTATAGGAGTACCCCTCCATCTGTATGAAGTAATCAGTAATGTACCCAGAAATATCGTCTTCAATGTCAAAGACTGGGTTTTTGCGAGTGTACGTTGTTGGGTACCGATCCCTTATCCACCCGAGCAACCAAGGCAAAACAAAATCCAGCAAGTAAAACGTGTAATCGGTTCTTACTACCATGGGATCGTATGATCGGATTTCCATACAGTTTTCATAGTCATTTTTAAGAAACTTGTATCTACAATCATCTACAAGAATAGTGTTGTTGGCATCGTACTTCAGATGCCTTGCCCACAACGTTCGTAGCTTCTTCAGGAAAACGGGCTTATCACCCATGTGTTTGGGCACAACCGGCACCTCCGACATATGGGGCCGCCATATTTCACAGTCCTCTTGGGAGAGAATATCTGCTAATGCCAAAAAACGAGGTTAGAGGTATGCGTAACTTATGTCCTACAACATTCAAAGCGGGCATGCTTTACCTGCAAAATATTTTTGCCTTCTATGGTTGGGGAAGCACGCGTTCACCATGTGTAATAGTTTTTCCCTTCTACAGCAGGACCACAACACTAGGCTGGCTTTTTGTTTAAGCCGTAGGATGAACTGCTCCGCATCTGGCCTTACAAGACAAATTACATTCTTTTGGAGATAGACTACCCATGGCGTGTGCTCCTTTGGCAGGCACTCAAGTTCCTCAGGGATCTCACTGCAGCAGCTGGTTAGTAGCACGCCATTAAGATCAAGCACAATCATCCGCCCGCGTCTAGCAGCCACATCAGGCTGCAACAATGTGCTTGCCGGTGTCTCGTCTAGCCACCAACTTACTACAGCACCAACAAACATAATGAATGGGGACAAATACACAGTGCAAACATCATATCTAAAACAGAAAACTGGTCCAAAAACTACCAAATTTGGTACTGTATTGCACAAGTGATAAGGACTATCCGAAATCGCAAGTTCAAGAAGTACCAAATTGGTACTGTAATAGTGGACAGACGTGCACCCAAGTTCAACAGTACCAAAAAGTACCAAATTTTGTACTGTAATGCACATATAGTGAGGACAACTGAAACACTAGTGTAACGAAAGGTAACATACCAACACATAACTAGATAGAGAGAACAGATAAAGCTCAGGGCCAAAAAATCAAGTTGACTCAGTCACTCAAAAGCACAAAGTACGGAATACAATAGATTCTCACTGGCTACAGTTTGCATGCACGGGATAATTGATCACGGGCGCGATTGCGCTTCTTTCTCTACAAACAGAAAAGTTCCTACAGGGTCACAGAATCAGGGGAATCACCTCTCCACTTCGAAACAGCATCGGCAGCAGTAGAGTCAACGCCCCCGTTGGTGCTGTCCACAACAGTATCATTCGCAAGTACTTCTTCCTGCTCATCCTTGGCCTCCCTCCGATATTTGTTTCCTTCGGACCCCTCTTTGACCTCCCCTTTGTGGTTTCCACCCCCTCCCCAACACCCCCCTTTGTGGGTTCTTCCTCTCCCTTCTTGGCCGTTGCTTCATCGAGCTTTGTGTTGGCAGCATCTTGGCTTTCCTCCGCATCCAGCTCCACAACAACAGGGACTTTACCTTCCTACTCATCCTTAGTCTTTTTACCATCTCTGGCCTCCTCCTCACTTTTACTTTCGTTGTCACCTGTCTTTTTATCATCTCTGCCCTCCTCCTCACTTTTACTTTCGCTGTCACCTGTTGCCTCACATCTTTGCCCCATCACATTGTCTTTCCCTACAGAGTTACCTTGCTTCAGATCATGGAGAACATCTGATATCTCCCTTTTCACCTCATCCACGTCCCATATTCGACTTGCAGCTGACTTTGTGGCGTGCTGGTCAGCAACTGCAGCATCCTTCTCCTCTGCAAACACAAAGAAAGACAACACATACTAACTTGTATGAAAACCTCACTGAGTTGCAAGTGCGCATATGTATTCAAAAATGCACACATACTTACTCTTGAAAACTTGAAGCCCACTGGCCCAGGACTTTGCCAAATCAGAGATTACCATATTACAACCCAGCTTGACACACTGATCCCTGCTTTGTAATAGAGCACTGAAGCACAAGGGATGATACTGGTGCCGGCACTCTAGCATGAAGGTTCCAACTACATGTGTGCACTCCAAGGGCTCACCGCATGCAACACACATACCAAACACTGGGATCACATTTACCGAATCATTAACCTTGGGCCTAGGATATAGTAGGAACCTCTTCCCAAGCCTGATATCAGACAACATCTCCTTCACAAATAGGGTATGCTCTTGACCTTCCTTCCATTTTTTCTCCAGAGTGTCATACTCAACCTGCTGTTGACAACCAACGGTCCCAATTAGTTTCAAAAACTACCAAGAAGTCATACCGAGACTGGTACTTCTAAGTACTGTACTACGAAGCAGAACCCAAACTACCAAAACCACAAAAACTACCAAACTCAGGAATCATATAGTACCAAAAACATATAAATACCCTCAATGCAGAACTAAACTAGCCAAACCTTATCAAAACTACCAAAAGCCACTTTTTGCAGCACTTTCAAATAGTACCTAAAAGTACCAAAACTACCAAAATCAAACTACCAAACAAGCTTTTTGCATCACTTTCAAATAGTACCTAAAAGTACCCAAAACTACCAAAACTACCAAAATCAAACTACCGAACAAGCTTTTTGCAGCACTTTCAAATAGTACCTAAAAGTACAAAACTACCAAAACTACCAAAATCAAACTACCAAACTCACTTTTCGCAGCACTTTCAAATAGTACCTAAAAGTACCAAAACTCCCAAAATCAAACTTTCAAATAGTACCAAAACAACCAAAACTACCAAGACTACCAAAGAAACACTATTTGCAGCACTTTCAAAAACTACCAAAATTACCAAAATCAAACTACCAATTACACTTTTGCAGCACTTTCAAATAGTACCTAAAAGTACCAAAACTAGCAAAACTACCAAAGCTATCAGAATAAAACTACCATAACACCTTTTGCAGCACTTTCAAAAAGTACCTTAAAGTACCAAAACTTCTTCATAGTACCAGAAATACCAAACCATAAGACAGAAGGAAACCATAAACTACCTAGAATAAAAACAGTTCTACCATGAGTACCTAATACTACCAATCCCACCAAACCAAGCATAAACAGTTCTATCAAAGGTACCTAACACTACCAATCCCACCAAACCAAGCATAAACAGTTCTACCAAAGGTACCTAACACTACCAATCCCACCAAACCAAGCATAAACAGTTCTACCAAAAACTCCCAAAACTACCAGCACCTGTTGCTCTAGAATCTCCTTGTAGAGCAATGACGTATCTTCACCGATTCCGTATCGACGTAGCATCCTTCGACTGGCAACCAAATCAGCTTCTATCACATTGATTTCTGCGTCATTGCCAATGTTGGCCTCTCTCAGTGTTTCCAGTTGGGTCTCATATTCCTTGATGTCGTCCATAATCTGCTTGACAAGTTTATTGGAATCCTCTGCCCTCAAGAGTGTTTCCTTCTTCTGCTTCAGAGACATTGTCAGCTCTTTCAGCCTATCGGCTACCCCGACACATGTCCAAGGGACTCTCCCAACCATAGCTTCAAGGTCCGCAATATAATCAGGTGTCTTCTCCTCATGACGCTGTGGGGGGACTTTCTGTGTAGGGGGCATACTACCGACTGGCGTAAGTCGAGGCTTCTTGGTATTTGACGGGTGGCCTCCTTGGGACGCACCGTTTGCCTTTCGCCAATTCTCAACCTTCTTTTCCAAGCCTCCTGGTCGGGAGGAACACATGTTGAGTACACTCTCACCAAACTTGGCCCATGCAACTCTGTGGCCCGCAGGGTCCTTTGTGGCTGCATGACACTTCTCATATGCAAAATAGCGGGCAAATTTTGTAGTGATCTCCCCACATGATGGTGGGGCTTGGTACACCTTATGGAACAGGAACCTGCATTCATCCTGAAGCCGTGGCTGCACATGATTTAAGTAAATCTTTGTCTTCTTCTGGCTGGAATGCCTGAATACAGTGAGCCACTGGTCATCGGGGATGTCATCTTCCGTAAGATCCTTTGGCAGCACCCCCTCCATGCTCAATCCATACTCATCATGAAGCTCTTGTGTTGTATAGCAGAACTTTGTCAAGATAGGGTACTCCTCCATCTTGTTTTTTCCTGCGATGTGGAAACAACACACAAGTAAAGACATGCCCTCATTATATGCCTCATTTCAGTTGTGCAAAACAAAACACATGGAATGAAATGAATGTATCTCATTCAAGTGACAATTGCAAAATTCAGTTGTGTACAAAGCCAAATTTGGTAGTGGTTAGTATCAAATTTGGTACTGGTTAGTACCAAATTTGGTACTAACCAAATTTGGTTATGCTGACATCCCTACTGAGCTTCAACTTTGTGCTATGCTCATGCACAACATATACTGATTTTTGCACTTGCATGCATGAAAGTTAGCAATCTAAAGAGCAGCTTATACATGTAACTTTGTAACTTTCCTAAACCCTAAATTCCTAAGAAGATCACAAACATGCACATGTACTTGCTGCATGCAAAAAAAGCAAATGCAGACCTCATCAGATAAAAGACATGCAGAAGCTTGCATGCATGGAAAATAAAATGGTAAATCACTAGAAAACGCACAGCTCTCATAGCACCTACCTTTAGATGTTGTAGATGACCGTGGAGTCTAATCATCGGCAAAAAGAGGCCCAGGCTTAAATGAAGTCTCCATGGACACAGCAGTTTTCTCCCTCTCCACAAAGGAGGCCCCCTTGCTAGCCCTCGTATTTGGGGTGTCGATGTTCCGAGGGGATTTTGCATCCATTGTCCTCTTCTTCTTTTTCCCATTGTCCGGTGATGCTTTGGCTGCTGATTTCCACGCTGGCGTCCTCATCTTCCTGATTGTGAGTAGCCGGGGAGCTTGTTACCTACAACAGTAGTGGTTTGCAGAAGGCGATGTAGTAAGAGAGCAAGGCAAAAGCTGGAAAATGTGTTGAGCAACTGCGCCACTCACAAACGCAGTCTGTGATGGGACTTTTGGCACGGTTTCAAAACACCACTCGCATTACTTATTGCCCCACCCACGTTTTCTTTCACGGAAAGTTTAAATCATACAAATTTCCCTCTTACCATTCTTTAACATAGATGAAAAAAAAGGTTCCCTCCAAAGTGTGGACATATGTAGAAGTACCAACCAGGTAGAAGCAAAATAGGTCCTTTTTTTGTACCACCAAACCATGCTTTCACCCGGGTAGAAGACCTATTTGATAAGCTACAAAGATCGACCTACTTCAATAGGATTGACCTAAAAAGTGGCTATCATCAAATAAGGATAGTGGATCAAGATATTGTAAAGATCACATTTCGCACCACATTTGGTCTTTATGAATACATTGTCATGCCTTTTGGCTTGACCAATGCACCAGCCACATTCAACCGCTTGATGGAGAAGCTGTTCAGGCCTCATCGAACCTTCAGTGGAGTGTTCTTTGATGATATTATCATCTACTCTAATTCATTAGACGAACACAAGCAACACCTCCACGTAATATTTCAAGCTTTAAGAGAGAATAAACTTTATGTTAATCGAAAGAACACTGAATTTTTCTTGCAAGAGATTCAGTATTTAGGTCACATTATCTCTCAAGATGTCATCCAAATGGATCCATCCAAGTTAGAGGTAATAAAAGGATGGCCTAAACCAAGGAATCTTCATGAACTAAGAAGCTTTATAGGTATGTGTGCATACTATAGACGCTTCATAGAAAAGTTCTCACAAATTGCGGGACCATTACATGGCGTAACTAAGAAAAGCATTAGGTATACATGGTCTGCTAAGGAGAACAATGCTTTCGAAAAGCTTATCTCTCAACCTGTGCTTACACTACCGGATCTCTCAAAACCATTTGAGGTCCAATGTGATGCTTGTGGTGATTGCCTTGGAGCTGTTTTGCTCCAAGAAGGGCACGCCATAGGCTATGAGAGTCGAAGGCTCGACCCTGTTGAGCAAGCTCTAGGCATATATGAAAAGAAACTCCTTGCAGTTCTACATGCCTTAGACTCATGGAAACACTATTTATTGGGGACTCCTTTCATTCTGCGAACGGATCACCAAAGTCTTAAGTACTTCATGACACAGACCAAGCTCTCCGACAAACAAATGAGGTGGGCAAATTCCTTTCGCAATTTCATTTTCATATTGCTCACATTGTTGGCAAGCATAATCAAGTAGCTGATGCACTCTCAAGACGGCCGAGAGTGAATGCGGTTTCCATAGCAACTCACAATGATCTATCTTCAATGATAGATGAGTATGCTATTGATCCCGATTTTAGAGATGTGATTTCAGCCCTTGCATTAGGAAAGAAAGAAGAACCATTTACTTTACAAGATGGTTATCTTCTCTATGGCAATAGACTATGTGTTACTAACTCACTACGTGAGAAAGTAATGTATGAATCTCATGCTCCACCTTATGCGGGGCATAGAGGGATTCAGTCTACCTTAAAGGGAATTGAAACATATTTCTATTGGCCTACCATGAAAGTGAACATACAAGAGTATGTTTCTAAATGTGTGGTATGCCAAAAGACAAAATTTGATAGAGGGAAGCAACTTGGATTGCTTCAACCCTTGCCAATCCCTAATTCACCATGGGAGAGCATATCCATGGGTTTTATCTTTGGATTGCCTAAGTCCATCCATGGGAATACGGGAATATGGACGATAGTAGACAGGTTCAGTAAACAAGCTCATTTTATACCTGTCAAAAAGACTATCAAAGCCCATCAAATGGCAACCCTCTTCATTTCAAAAATTTTCAAGTACCATGGCTTGCCAATGTCCATAGTGTCGGATAGAGATCCTAGAATGACCAGTAATTTCTGGAAGGGTCTCTTTGAGAATTTAGGGACAAGGCTAAACTTCTCTTTGGCCTATCATTCACAAATGGATGGCCAAAGTGAAATAGCTAACCTAACCATTCTCGATCTACTAAAAGCATATGTAACGGAAGTAGATCAAAGATCCCAATGGGAGAAGTACTTACCCTTAGTGGAGTATGCTTACAATAACACTGTACATACTTCCATGGGAAAAGCACCTTTCGAGGTAATTGAGGGGAGATCAAAAAGTCCCTTGCTACTTAAGGTACATGGGAAGATCTTCGCTGCTACAGATGAGTATAGCCGAGACCTACAAGAATCTTTTCAAAAGATTAAGGATGCTATCTCTATCTCACAGCAAAGGCAAAAGGCTGCTGCTGACAAGCACAGAAGATCCCAAGCCTTTAAAGAAAATGATTGGGTCTTATTAAAGTTTCCCAAGGCTCGATTAAGGCACATGACGGGCAAGAATCCTACGGGACACCAAAAGTACTATGGTAAGCTAGCAAAAAGGTATTATGGTCCCTTCCAGATTCTTAGGCCAATCAATGAGATGGCCTATCAACTCAAGTTGCCCAATCATTGGCTCATACACAATGCTTTCCATGTGAGACTATTAAAGCCTTACAAAGGAGAGCCACCTCAAGAACCAACTATTGAAGACCCACCGGAGATCGAGGACCAAGAGGAGGTGCTGCAGCCCAAGTCCATTCTCCGACATGAAGACAAGGTACTAAAAGGCGGTAAGACTATCCGACGATATCTTATTAAGTTTAAGAATTATCCTTTTGAAGATGCTAGATGGATGCAAGGCATACAATTAAAGGATAACCTAAACCTTGTCAATGCTTACAATGCTTCCCAAGAGTAAGAAAATGTACAAAATGTTAAAAATGAACAAAGTTTCTTTTGTCTTATAAGACTCTCTTTTTCTTTATTGTGCACAAAAATGAAGTAGTATGCATGCTTAGATCAAGTTTGCGGAGACGACGTCTCCCAAACACCAAGTAGAGCTTGTCACTCTACTATGGAAGACTGCAAGGACTAATGTGCAGACATGCTTGCGGCAGCCTCAGGCTCTCAAGCGCCAAATGGACTAGTCATCCATTGTGGAATGATGTCGTAGGGTAACATAGGGATCCTCTACCCGCTAAGAAAAGGACTCATGAATATGCTTTATCTTCTCTACACCATAGTCGAGGAAGACTATGATTCAAGAGAGAGGTAATGTCATAATAATCAATATCTAATTCTCCTAAATGATTTTCTCATATTAAACTGATCATTTAATGTGGGGAAGTGCCAGGGGAGAAAAAGTTAGAATATTGGTTAAGCTAGCAGACTAGCCATAGTAGGGATCCAAAGGAGGGAAAATAGGGATCCAAAGGGGGGGCCATCTGCAAAAGATCCATGTGCAACAATGGGCTAAAAAGACCCTAAGGTTCAGCCCATTAAGACTTCCAAAATGCTAAGGTTCCAAAATTCAAAGGTTGTGTCCAAAGGGTTAAAGCTTAGGATAAATTGGGTGGTTTGTGTACTCTCCAAAGTCAACACACATCCCTACACATGAGGGGGCAAGCCCTAAAGGTAGGGGGATGAGAGAGAAAGACTAAAAAACCTTACACACACACACACACAAGCTCCCATTTGAACACAAAGGGAATAAAGGACACATGTCAGATGCCTAAGCTAGTTGCTCCCAAAGTGTGCTCAATTCCTATTGGATGACCCTTGAGAATTAGGCTAGAGTAAATTTAGTCTAATTAATTTTAAAACACTTAATAAAAAGAACCAATGAAAATTAAGTCTCTTGGATGATTATTGGACAGCCCGTGAAGGGGTCCAATAGGAATTGAGCAGCCCAATGGGCTACTTAATTCCTATTGTCCAGAATGAGGAAAGGTCCAATGGGGATTTAATTCATTTAAATCAATTAAGTTTAATTGATAAAGCTCTCTCAAAAAGGGAAAGAGGGACACATGTCAGGAGGCTCTTCAATTTACCCCTATTTTCCTATTGGCTAAGCTTGGCATTGTCCAATGGGGAGCCTACAAGAGCAAATAGCAAGAGGGATCGCCCAAGAGAGAGGGGGGGGCTGATTTTTGCAAGGATTATCACACACACACTCACACAATATCATGGTGAAGAAAGAGAAGACTATCTCTTCTCAAGCTTTAATGGAGAGCTCATCACCTACTCTAAGCTTGTGAGATAGAAGCCTACATCGACACACTCTTGGCATGTGAATGCAAATCCAACCAAGAGCCAAGCTTCAATGCATGCTCATCTCCTCTACCATGCTAATTACTAAGCTAAGCTATGCTAATATGAGTGATTATGTGAGGAGATGTACATCTTTCTCGTAAGATACTCCTTCTTCCTCTCAATCTACTCTCATACCCTGCTAGCTCTCACCATCTTCGAAGGTGTGTGAGGTCTTGGGTCTGAGACCGGGGATAATTGATGTTGTGTTTGCTAAGTGTTTTGCTTAGTGCATGAAGCTTTCATCTTCATTGCACTAGCTAGTCTTGAAGGAACACAAAGAATTGTATTGTACAATGTCTCTCTTGATGGGAGAAACCATAATACAAGGCCTTTTGGAGGGGGGACCGGCTCCATGCAAATCCGGTCCTCAACTGTTGTCAATAGCTTGATTTCTCTCTCTTTTGAAAGTATTGTTCATGCTATCTAACAGGGTGTTATGCTTTTTGTTGCTCTCTCCACCCAAGCACTCTTGTAATTCTCATTAGGAATCTATTCTAATGAAATGCCCACTATGTTCATGCTAATTTCCGCTACACACAAGTTTTTAGGCCATTAAATGTTACAAGGTGAGCATTTGAATGTCAGAGTAGACATAAGAAAAAGTATAAAGATAATAATGTGTGCACCCTTTCTATTGTCATTGCATGGAGTAAGTCACAAAGGAAGCCTTTGCAATAGGGAAAAGAAGGTGAATGATCATGATGCTTTAGGCCTTAAAACAAACTCATCACAAATAGGAACTTCTCGACACATGAATGAATGGATTTATTGTTGTCGAAAAATCCACAAAAACAATTATGGATGGCATATGGAATTGCCAAAACATAGGAAATGATCATGGCATTAAGGAAGTTGGTGGATATTCAAAGATTCAATAACAAAATCTCGCTTCTTGGAAAACTACTATTCAAGCCTTGTGTATCACTCTCTCATTATTTATTCATTCTACCTTAGGAAGAAAAATTTTACCAAAATGGAGCGCAATGCTAATAATCACAATCTCTATTTTATCTAGGATCAGTATTATACAAAGGTAATTTCTTACAATAGAACGTTGAACTTTCAATCAATAAGAAAAAACAATAGGTTGTAGAAACTTTTATATGGTTAATAATTTTGAATTATTTCTGCAAAGAACTTCTCAAAGTACTATTTTAAGGACACAGTCAAATGTAGGTGTAAACATCATGACAACAAAACACATGAATTTTTGAATGAAAATTGTAAGGTCCCAGACCTAGAGATTGAGGCGACGTGATAGTTTGCCTTCCTTTATCCTCAAGTTCTTTTGATCCTTACCCCAATTCAAAGAAGCAAGGATACGAGCAATAGAAGAGCAAAAATCCTCTATCGTTCATGATTGGGGGTGTAAGGGTCGTACACCACAAGCCATGTCAATAGCCCAAATATTATAATGGGAGCTAGATCCTATATTGCAAAATAAAATCTCATTGACATACATAGGGTATATAAAAAATGCCTTTTTCTCTATTTTTAAGATGCACATCCTTAAACTAGCATATAGACTTGTGAAAGGTACCTAACTACTCGGGTCTACCTATCCATAGACATAGTTTCATTTGGATACTAGTCTGCCACTTTTTCTCTATTTTTAAGATGCACATCCTTAAACTAGCATATAGACTTGTGAAAGGTACCTAACTACTCGGGTCTACCTATCCATAGACATAGTTTCATTTGGATACTAGTCTGCCACTTTGCACACTAGACTTGTGAAAGGTACCTAACTAATCGGGTCTACCTATCCATAGGCATATTTTCATTTGGATACTAGTCTGCCACTTTGCACACTGAACTCACCCATTTCTCTTGTTTTTTAATTACTCCCACACTGTTTTACATGTACAATTAGGGTTCCTTCATTAATTTTGGGCATGGGTTCTTTCATACAGCCCTTTGAACATCACTCAAACAATTCTTTCTCAAACAAGGTCTAATGAAGACAATCCTATATTTTAACAAAAATAATTATCCAAAATTGTGAGTTTGCCACTATCCATAGACTTTCTCTAGCTACCCAATAGAGTCTTTGTACAATTTTTCTTATTCACTAGCCACGAAGCTGGCAATCAAAACTTTCCTTGTTGCTAACTACTAGGGATACTCGTTGATGGCAAGATGCTAGTGCTGCTAACCATAGCTTATCTGTGAGCTCCATCTAGCAATAGCATGCCCTATTACTAACTTCATTTTCTAGGGATAACTTTCTATATAGTGATCAAACAAGTTTACCCTAGATCAAACAAATAAGGGGATAGTTTTATTGTTTGTGTGCAGTTATTATATTTCTTCCCCATATGAAGACCTCAATAAGTAATGGAGGGCCTTTTAACTTGTCTATGCCACATGATATGATGGACCTGATAACTTTAACTAATGGGTTTCAACCATGTGGGATCCACCCCCTTGGGTGATTTCAGTAAATTCCTGGACAATTATTAAAGACTTTAATATTTCCCCAATTTTGGGTCCTTTGTTGCTTCCACCCAAGTCATTATCTTGCCCCAGTCACTTTCTGTATGACCCTTGAGACGTCTCCCCTCTCTTTGATCTATCGGCTGTCTCAGTTTGGTCTCCCTCTCCCCTTGTCGTGCTTGTGCTATTCCCTCGCGCCATCACTTGGTATACCTGGATGACGCATTTGAACTGCTTCTGATGTACCGGCCCTCTGATATGCCAATTGGCCTCCGCTACGTGCTATAAACCATAGATGCCCTCACATTTTAACTCTTGTCTTCTCTCTCTTCCTCCCTTTCCGACTTGATGCATGGCCTATTGGGCTGCCCTTTGAAGTCCAAACATGACCCTAAAAATAATTTAAAAATCATGGAAAATAACCGTAACATACTATGAATGTCATCCATACTATTCTCTAATGGATGACAAAGCCTTAAAACTTGTACTAGAGTATAATAATCTTTGAAGACAATGTCACATATAGCTCTCATGAGACTTGCTTCTCTTTCTTCGTGGAATTTTGATGTGGTACATCTCATAAGCTTCAGACTTGACTGTTTTTACTCTCATTACTTGATGAGGCAGTACACCCATACTCAATGTGCTTACTGCCTTAATACTAGAATGGTAACCTAACAGGACATAAAAGTGTCCTTTCAGGGTTTTGGGAAAAAATTCCAAAACCATAGTAGATCCACTCATTTTGAAAAATCCTTTCATGAGCTTATCGTTCAATAACTACTACATATGGAAAAAATGAGAAACTTGTAATTTTTCTCATCCCTTGGTCACTACAAGCCTCCAAAGTTGATGGACCAGTGCATTTTGCCCAAAACAGCAATTTCTTACGGTTGATTGCATATAAATAAGAGTGGGGATTTTTGTAGGACATGAGATAAAATGCCCCGTTAACTTCAATGGGTTGGTGACCAAAACATATGGTTGCTTTTACCTCACTTTTTTTTTTTTGGGGCAAAAACATAGGTACAAAAAAGTTGCATTTTTGTCATTCTGCGGACCTATCATCAAAGTTTCTATAGTCACGCTCAATACAGATACTATATACATGTTTTCTTAGTTCCCTTTGGGACTTTGGATTCAAAAGGAGCCATGGAGCATGTCAAAAGGATAATGGACCTCTTACAATTGGAACCTTGGGGGCAATGATAAAGTGCAAAATACAGCAAACATGAAAAAACTGGGTTTAGCATTATGACCTCTAGAAACCCATAGAAACTACTCAATATCTAGCCAAGTTTGTAGTCTATGATTAGATATGGTTACTACCTACAAAAGACACACAATTGGCCTAAGAAACTAGCAACAATGAGAAAGTTATACTTGCTACTCTAAAATGTATCGTATTGTCAAGCAATCAAAAAACTCAACCATCATCATATACTATGCTATATAGCATATTAGGTCCCCCAAAACTCAAGGAAGATTAGCTTTATGTTATACATTACACTTACACAATCAAAATTGAATTTGGATATCAAGAAAGCCACCAAAAAAATCATAAAAGTGCTAATTTTGGCCAAAAAACAGGATTATGCAATTCTTGTAAATTGGTCATAACTTTCAATTTTAACACTTAGCTCTCCCTACAAGCATCAAAACATGTTGATAACTATGAAGGCCTAACCTCTAGCCATCTAAACCTCACAAACATGAAGTTTAGAGTGGTATAATTGCCAAAATTTGAAAAAAAAAATAGGACCCGTTTTTTCACACAGTTTAGGTTCAAAAATGTTGTGCAAGAGTAAGGTTAATGGTGAGATCGATACTCCAAAAAAAAAGCTAAGTTTTTTTCAGCTCATAAGGCAACTTTGTGGATATATAGCACCTAGAAATTCATTTTCATACTCTTCAAATAATTCAAGCAAAATGGTCACTTAACAGGACACAAAAGTGTCCAAGGACATAAAAGTGTCTTGTTACCATTCTAGTGTTAACATTGAGTATGGTGACTAGGTAAGGGTGGACGTGCACGTATGCACACACACACACACACACGCATACACACACATGAGCTTGATTTACCCCTGTTAAACTAGGACTCACTTACTGTCTAATGCTAAACTTTTTACTCGGCCTGACCTAATGGCTTTCCTCGACTTGACTGCTTGGATGGAGCTATTGAGTATACTGTTGTATATGATTAACATACCAATGTGGAGGTTTTCCTTACATTTGTTAATGCACTTGCTTATGCCATTCTTATTGGAGCTGAGGGTTTTATTTTCTTAAGGATGATTATTGCCTGCTTATGCTAGAAATAATCTTGCTAATGGTTATATGGTCATCTAGGTGTTTTCCACAAGTCTGGATCTGATACTTTCCTCTGTGATGAATCTAGCTTATGTCGAGCATAAGAAAGGGGATAGCTTTATTGTTTTGTGTGCAATTACTATATTTATTCTCCGTATTAGGACCTCAATATGTGATGGAGCTCCTTTTCTCTTCTGTATGCCATGATATGATGGACTTGATAATTTTAACTAATGTCTTTTAACCATGTGGAATCATCCCCCCTAGGTGATCTGAGTGTATGCCTAGACAATTATTAAAGAATTCAATATTTCCCCCAATGCCAAGTCCTTCCCTACTTCTACTGTCAATATTTTGCCCCATTCACTTTATGTATGATCCTTGAGATGTCCCCCCCCCCCCCCGGATCTGTTGACGGGCTCTCGGCTTGGTCTCCATCTCCTCTTGTGGTGCTTATTCTATTCCCTCTCGCCTGCACCTGGTGTACTCGGATGACGTATTTGCCGATGTGGGTACCCGCCCCTCTAATATGCCGACTGGCCTCCCCTTTAGGTGCTATAAACCATGGATGCCCTCACCCTTTACCTCTCCTTTTCTCTGTCTTCCTCCCTGTGCAAACTTGATGCCTGGCCTATTGTGGCCATTTTGTCGAAGTGTGTGGCTCTCTAGGGGACACTAGGAAGGTGCCGAGCCTCTAGTTGTGAGAGAATTTAAAGAGGAGAAGAAACAAAGAGAAAACAATGTTAATTGCACAAGATAATGACAATTCAATATCAATTATAGAGAGATAGATATAACATGAAGTCAACAAACGATTCCAGTCGATGATTTTTACACACCCAACTATTACAAAGAAACCATAAACTTGATATCTTCAATTTATGTTCTGACTGCACCACAATCCCCAATGAAAAACCGCTAAGGGTATAAGCATGTTAACGTGTCACTGCAAATATTGTCTCGGACAATGCTAGTTACTTATGCTTGTTAGCATATATTGAAAACCAAAGAGCAAGTGCAGTTTGAATTTAAAATGCCCATAAAAAAGATGATTTGTTCCCTCCCATTTGGGGTGTGGCCTTTCTTTTTAGTTATTGAAGATCACATGGGCCTCTCTCTCTCTCTCTCTCTCTCTCTCTCTCTCTCTCTCTCTCTCTCTCTCTCTCTCTCTCTCTCTCTCTCTCTCTCTCTCTCTCTCTCTCTATCGTTTGTTCCTTGCACTGGGCATCCTGCTTTGAAGTTGAGTTGTCAAAGTTGAGCTCTTTCCCTTGGTTTGGCAAATACCTACAGATATGGAGAACCAACAGACACATCATTGCCACTATAGCTCCAACGCTGAAAATGGAGGTGCACTATAATATGATGGTAGTAGAGAATGCTTGATTTCCTACTTAACAAAGGACTTGCAACACCATTGAAAGAGCACAAAGAGGGTTTGTACACTGATGATCAATGGGAGGAGATTGATGCTCGAGCCATGGCAACTATTATGCTGCATCTTGGTGAGTTTATATTCTTCACAATTATGGACAAGACTAATGCTAAAGAATTGTGGGAGTCTATATTCTTAGCATGGAATGGTAAGAGTTCATCGAAAAAAGTGTTTCAAGAAAAGAAGGCAACAATGTTAGCTCACACTTGAACGAGTTTAACAATATGTTTACTCGGTTGACATCAAAGGGGCTTGTTTTTTATGATGGAATGGAAGGAATTTTCTTCCTATTTTGTTTGATTGTATTATGGGATACTTTTAGCATTGCCATTAGTAACTCTATCCCTAAGGGCAAGCTTATTTTCAGTGATGCTACTAGTGCTTTGCTCACGGAAGAGATCGACGTTAGTCACTTGACAATGTGGGCATGGTCATGCATACAATGCAAGTGGAAGTAGCTAGAGAAGCAATCAAAGGCAGAGAGGTCATAGTAACAATTGCGATTGTTCTTACTGTCACAAGCATGTAGTTAGAGTTGTGGACATACCATTGTCACAAGAAACTTACACATGAAAAAGGATTGCCATTTATTTCAAAGAGAGAAGGGTAAAGCCATTGTTGTAAGTAGTGCACCTCCTAAGATAAGTATGAAGATAAAGGAGTTCAATGTTCTTGAGTCTCCACATGTTGCTACTGTTCCTGATGTGCCACATTTGTAATATGTACTATGCTTCACTTTTTTATTTGAATCTAGAGGCGGTGTTAGCTCTTGATGCATCCTATACACAGAATTGAATTATTGACTCAGGTGCTAGTTTTCATGTTACTCCTCACAAGGAGTGGTTCATCAGTTATGCTTGTACACAGTTCAGTTATGCTGGGTGATTCTCTATGTGGCATTGGAGATGTGAAGTTGTGTATGCACTGTGATGTGTTTTTGCAGAATGGTACGGGCCACCCCAAAAAATTTGAGAAGTGTTTCTTTTTGCTTTTGGACCTCTTGGATGTAGATAAATCATTCATGTACAAAGTCTACAAAAGAGGAGTGTGCCAGTTGTCTCTAGGCATGCAGGCTAATTGTGCAGGGTAAAAATTTTACTATTTTTGTACATAGAAGTGTCAAGACTTCAAAGAGTGAGTAAGTGCTTTTAATAATTATGAAGATTTTTTTATTATTATCTTGGATTTCAGTGAGTTGGGATTTTCAGATGTGAAGAAGAAAGCCCTTGTTGCTGCAACCTGCAATGGTGCATGGGGGTTGTATAGCCGAGGTGCTTGTGTGTGAGCGCGTGCACGCACGTGAGGGTTTGGAGCCTTTATTGAGAGTGTTTCTCTCATCAAGAAGGCCTGAACATGGGTGGAAATATTTGCAATTTCACCCCTCTTCTTACTTTTTGGTGATGGAAGCAACGTGAAGTAGAGCTTCCTTGTACGCGTGTGTTTGCGACTCAGGCTTGGTAGTGAAAGCCCTTTGTTATTGTTGTGAGAATTTTTCCCCATGTTTCCCATGGTTTTTTGTGGGTTTTTTGGATGAACATCATGAGATTTTGTATAGCTCTTGATTGGGATGGTTTTTGATGGGCTTATGTCCATTGTTGGGAGTGGCTATGGTGCCCCATCTTGCATATGCAAGGGCTGTTGAGATGGTTTATATGTTCAAAAGTGCAGAGTTTTTCCTCGACTTTTTTGGTTTTGTTTTCCCAAATTTTAGTGTTTGTTTTGCTTCCTTGAGGCCAATTACTCATTGCTAGGGCTATCTATCTTGTGAAAATGGAGGTATTATAGAGGCCACCCCCAAATCCTTCACATGTTTTTTTTGGCTCCTTGAGGCCAATTTCTCATTGCTAGGACTATGGCAATGTTGAGGGAAGCTAGTTGAGTGTAGTTGGGGTTTTACGTGTACAAGGGTGGGTGCATTTGTGAGTAGATCAAATCACGTCTTCTTGTGAGAGCTAATTTTATATTCCTCGTCTATCTTGTGAAAATGGAGGTGTTATAGAGGCCACCCCCAAATCCTTCACATGTTCGGATGCCCCCAGTGAGGAGAAGATTAGTCCATATTATCTTGACAGACCTATTCTCTTCATCCTCTTTGAGAAAATTTGTGCGCAAAGATCAACCCATATTCTCTTGAGAAACATATTCTCTTCATCCACTTTTCTTTGTGGTGGTTTGAGGTGTTGTAAAGGCTAGCCCCCCAATCCTTCACAATGCAAAAGGTACAAATTTCATGCTACGAGGTGTAGATGTTACCATTTACATGTGGTAGTGATGTGTGTGAACACACTTAGAACTGCCGGGGCATTTTTTCCCTCACTAGGAGGTTTTTTCCCTTACAAGTGCATTGTATATACGCCCATCATTCTAGGGCTATCTATCTTTTCCATTGCACACTAAGTAATATACTTTCTGCTATGTGCCTTCAGCTTCCTTGTCTTGTCCAAGCTTTGTGTGTTTTCTTACAACCCTAATTCCAACAATTGGTATTAGAGTAGGTTGCATCCTCCCGGGCTTAGTTGCAAGCAGCTCCAACACACTCCTGTTCACTTTCTCCAATTTTTGTGAGCTTTGGCAAGCGTTCGCAGGTCAAAAACATTTTTGGAAAAGCTCAAACAGTCTAGTATGCTCAAAATTTCTATTTGGGCTCTTTCAGCCTCTGTTTCCACTACAGGTAGTACTGCACATGCTTTTTCATCATTTTGTGCAAAAATTTTGTTAGTGCCATATAACAGGCCCCTTATGGTCTTCTACGATTTGTGCTATATAGACATGTTGTTCCCGCTTTCCTTCTCCACTTTTCGGCCAGTTTTCACATCACGTGCAAAATTTACCATGGGGGACAACAACAAGATGTGTTCAAGATGTTTGATGATGAGGACAGATTGGATGGGGACAATTACCCTATGTGGGCTTATATGATGCAACTTGTGTGAAAGGGTGTTTTAGAACATTATGCAGGGCATTGATGTACGTTGTGGTTCTCAGCATTTCAACCGAAAAAAAATACATTTGATAGCCTTATCATCCAATTTTCTGCGTTGTGTTTATGGCACCAAAGCATATACCAAACATCCAAAAACACGCATGTACTCAATAGAAGGCTTCCAATCATGCCATGCTTCATATGGAGTAATGGACTGCAAAGCTTTCGTAGGACAATTGTTAAGTACATAAGTGGCGCACATGATGGCCTCAAGCCAGAACAAATCCGACAAAGCTTGACTTTGACCATACATCGTGCCATTTTTGTAAGTGACCTGTTTTTCATCTTAGCAACACCATTTTGTTGAGGCGTATAAGGCATTGTACATTGGTGTGTTATCCCACGACTAGCCAGAAATGCATTAAATTCATGAGACATATACTTCCTCCCTCGATCGGAATGGAGGGTGTCCATCGTACATTTCAAGACATTTTCATCCATGGCCAAAAATTGTTTGAAGCACATAAATACTTTGGACTTCGCTTTACGCGGAAGTATCCATGCATGCCTAGAGAAATCATCAATGAAAGTCACAAAGTAAACGTAATTGACCAAGGATGGAGTTTTCATGGGCCCACACATGTCACTATGCACAAGCTGCAACCTGCATGTGTCCCTAACTGAACCATCCTTTGTAAACTTCAAATGCTGCATCTTACCCAAAATACATCCTTCACAAACATGTTTAACAGGTGCTTCAAGAGGAGGCAAAGAAGCAACCATTTCAGATTTCTACAAACTCAGCAAACGGGCAAAATTCAGATGTTCAAAACGTGCATGCCAAAGTTTTGCATCTGAAATAGCCTTAGAATCCACAACTGCATTTGCAAAATTTTACCCACACTTGTCATACAAAGTGAGCTTATACAGCCTACGACATAAAATGCCAGATGCAACAATTTCATCATCAAAATTGAGATCATGTATTGTACATCTGTCATCCACAAATTTGACTACAATACCAAGTCTAGCAAGAGCACATATAGAAAAAAGATTCTTCTTGATCCTAGGTAGATAAAGTGCATCAATAAGTGTGAAAGAACTACCATTAGCAGCACTAAGTACAATCTTTCCAACTCCATGAACTGGATAAGAGGCATTGTAGGCACAAGTAAATGAATTCCCATGAGGGACAGACTCAAGAGAGGTGAACAAATCATGATGTGAGGTAATGTGCTTTGTAGCACCACTGTCAAAATACCACACATGTGAATCTACAGCAACTGACATGCATGCATCATGGCCAACAGGATTATAAGTGCACTCTGCACTAAAAGCCCATTCTGCAGCAACATCAGCATCACATTATCCTTTCACAAAATACTCAACAATAGTTGCATTTGTAGTGGAACCATCCTCTTTCTTCTTAGCCTCTTTGGACTTCAACTTATGACACTGCTTGATTAAGTGATCATTAGCTTTACAATAATGGCAACGCATCTTCTTTTTTCCCTTATCACCAAAATTTTCTAGACAAATTGCTGCTAGCAAAAGCATTGGGAACATGTGATTTTCCAATCACAGAAGAACCATAAGAAGTATCTTTTCTTTAAGCAGCAATAAAAGCATGTTCAACTCTGCAAGCTGTCTAGTCCTGTTTTTCTAGAAAGTGACTCTTGCAATAGCAATGTGCATGATGCATCAAACTTGACAACTTCAGGATTTCCTTGGGCCATAAGTCTCCAAGTACTAGCAAAAGTCTGGTAAGAATCTGGCAAGGCATCAAGGACAATCTACACAAGGGAATGTTTGAAATGACTTCTCCTGCAGAAATAAGTTGCTCATGTGGTAGTGATGGGTGTGAACACACTTAGGACCGTTGGGCATTTTTTCCCTCATTAGGAGGTTTTTTCCCCTGTGCATTGTATATACGCCCATCATTCTAGGGCTATCTATCTTTTCCATTGCACACTAAGTAATATACTCTCTGTTGTGTGCCTTGAGCTTCCTTCATCTTCTCCAAGTTGTGTGTGTTTTCTTGAAACCCTAATTCCAACAGTAGACATGTGCCAAAGCTAACTAAGAGCTTGGATTCAACAAACAACATGATGATCTTGTATACACTTTTTTTTTTTGGAAAATGATTCTTGGATTATCAGAAAAGGTCGCTTGGTCATGCTTAAAGGCCAAAAGTTTGACTCATTATATTCCTTGTATGTGTCTTATGTGAAAGAAAACTCTATCTATGTAGTTGAGCTGCCTTTTCAGAGTTGTAGCATAGCCAACTTGGTCATATGAGTAAAAAAAGAACAAAATAGTTACAATGTTTTGGGTATGTCCCTCTAGTGAACTATTCTAATTTTAGAGTGTGTGAGCATTGCATATATGGGAAATAGACTAGGCTTACCACTTCACCATTGAACCGAAAGTTGGGAAATCCTGTAGATTTGCTTCATAACGATCTATGTGGGCCTATGTTGCATAAGTCTCTATGGGGGCATTATATTTTTTGACATTCAAAGATGACTCTACTCAAAAGGTGTGGGTCTACCTCTTGAAGCAGAAGGATGAAGTCTTCAGTGTCTTCAAGAATTTCCTAGCTATGATAGAAAACCAGTCAGGCAAGAAGTTGAAGGCTTTGTGCACTGACAATGGGGGAGAGTACGTCTCCATTGATTTTAAGGCTTTTTATAGTTTAATGCTGAATTTGGATGTAGTTTACTATGTCGTACACCCCTGCACAGAATGGAGCGCATGAATAGGAATATTTAGGAGAGGGTCACTTCCATGCTATCTATGGAAAATTTACCTAAAGAGTTTTGGGGAGAGCATGTTATGACATCAATACAAATAATCCATAGGTCAACTAGTACACTGTTGAACTAAAAGATTCTACTAGAGATGTGGACAAGCAAGAAGCCTAATTATGACAATTTACGTGTTTTTGAGTGTTAGGCATCCTCACATGTGTGTAAAGAGCTTCAAAAGAAGCTGGACCCAAAGTCACACAAATGCATCTTCAATGATTGTGGTGCAAGTGGAGAGATGGAACATTGTCTCTAGCACCTAGAATCTTGGGGAGTTATTTGCACCTCATGAGTGATCTTTAATGAGTCAAAGATGCATAGAAATTCTATGAAAGAGGTTGAGTATTGCAAAGTAAGATTCAAGGATGTAGCTTCAAGTCCAGTTACACAAACAAATCATACTACTAGCAATGTACCTATCGCTAGTAATGCTTCAGAGAGAGCCAGTGATGCTCCTCAAAGAGCAAAGTCTAGCATTTTGGTAGTGAGGATATCTACACATGTATCTTATGTCCCTCAGTAATTTCAACAAGGATTAGACTATCTATTGTTCACTGGCTACAGAGAGCCTAATCTACTACCAAGAGGCAATTGAGACAGATGATAGTGTGAATTGGGAGTAGGCAATGCAATATGAGTATAACTTGACTATGGCAAATGAAACTTGGGAATTGAAAAATTTGCCAAAGGCCAAACAAGCCTTGACTTGAAAATGGGTGCGTAGGAAAAATTACATGGCAGAAGATCATGAGCCTAAGTATAAGGCTAAATTGGTTGCTAAGGGTTTCAAGCAAAAGAAAGGTGTGGATTTTGATGAGATTTTTTCTTAAGTGGTCAAGATGACTGCATTGCGTCTTGTGCCTGGACTAGTAGCCATTGAGAACATGGAAGTGTTTTGGATCGATGTGAAGACGGCTTCCCTTCATGGGGATCTTGATGCAGATGTCTACATGAAACAACTAGAGGGTTTTGAAGTCAAACTTGAGAAGCCTACGAGAGTAAAACTAGTTTGTAGATTGCGTAAGGCATTGTATGGCCCAAACAAGGCTCAAGGTAGTGGTACAGGAAGTTTAAGTACATGCAATCCTAACGGTATGAAAGGAGCCAAGAAGATTACTACTTGTGTATCCGGAAGTTAAATGATGGTTCACTTCTCCTCTTGATACTTTATGTCAATGATATGCTTATTGCCACAAAGTCTAAAGAAAAGATTTCCATCTTGAAGAGGTCACTTAGCACACAATTTTCTATGAAGGATTTGGGAGATGCAAGAAACTTTCTTCGTATGCGTACAAAGAGGGATAGGAAACGTGGAATACAAGAGCCGTTTCAAGAAATGTATATCCACAAGTTCTTGCAACGTTTTAATATGCAAGGTGGAAAGCTACATTGAGTACCCCAATGCAGGCTTATGAAAAACTTGGCAAGAATGATTCTCTCAAGTATGATGTGGTGAAAGCAGAAATGGCCAAGGTGCCATATTCTTCAGCAATTGGTAGTCTTATGTACGCCATTCTAGACACAAGATGGGACGTTGCTTTTGTAGTGGAAACGGTTGTTGATTGATGGTAAATCCTAGGAAAATTGTATGGATAGTGGAAGATCCACATCTAGCTATCTTTCCCTATTTGTTGGAGTAGCTGTGTCATGGAGATCATGTCTCCAAAACTGTATGTCATCTTCCACCATAGAAATAGATTATGTGGTAGTGTTTGATGCTAGCAAGGAAGATGTATGGATAGCTCGTGGGAGATCTTGGCATTACTTAGACTCCAACATTGCATTGTGATAGTTAGAGTGTGATTGCATTAGCAAAGAACCACATGTTTCACTCCAAGTCAAAACACATGGAAGTTCATCATCATGTGGTACATGATATATTGGCTAGCAAGTGCATTGAGCTAGTCAATGTTCATATGGATGACAAGCATGCAAATGCTCTCATGAATAGTCTACTCTTAGAGTGGTTTGCACATTGCATGGAGATGGTAAGTGTAGGGTGATGCCACTTGTATGTTTCACAGTTGTACATGTTTTACATACAGAGGCCCCTTGGGCCACACTGGCCTTCAAGTGAGATATTTTTATGGCTCAAGCTCACTTGCCGGATATCCGTCATACTATACTAGCCTTATCTATTATTTTGATCATATAGAACAATAAGGAGGAGTGAGTTATTCCAATCCTCACTGAGAGCTCAACTAGCACTTTGCATCTTCTCTTCTTCTCCCTCTCACTCCGCACGCACCGTGCACTATTCAGTGGCCTCCCTCTGTTTCAATTGGGCTTTACTACCACTTTTATTGTTGGTTTTGGAATCAATTGACCAAGGTCAAGCAGATTTGTGGTTTGTGGATGAAGTCAAGTTGTCCCTCATTGTTTGGGCTAGTTTCTGAAAGGGGTTCATGAGTTTGATGAGTGACTCAAATAATTTTTTGGTGAGTTGATCTCAAGTGTTTGATGTCCATAAACTTACGTGTGGATATATGGTTAATCAACCCCAAACCAACATAAAGTGGCTTTCTTTTTGTGTCATGGTTGTTTGCACGAATCTTATATGGGTGAAGTGATGTGATAAGATATTATTTTATGTTATAGGACTAAGCTTGATGCATTGGTATAAGGTCAAATTATTTCTTTTGCATGTCATGTACCCACCCAACTATAGAAAAACATTGTTTTTCACCCACATGTGAAGCTATGGCATATACTCGCGATCAAAATGGTGGGGCTATTTTGCATCATGATTGGATTGATGTGGTGATGTCATATGATGTATGGAACCTCATGGATGTGAATGTCGCATGTGCATGCATGTATTGCTTTCCATCCTTCTAGGTCAAAACTAGCTCTATGTGCAAGGGGTGTGATGTGCGGTCATAGGACATCACTTATGCATGGTTAAACACTATCAAAATGGGATTTTGAGGTTATGTTTAGTCACTGGTCTAAATTCATAAAAACTTCATTTTTTAAGGGCCTTGTGTGTTGGATTGGTTTTTTGCCTACAACATGTATAGTCAAAACTCTAAGTGTGGGAGTTGGTTCAATCAAGAATGTGATTTATGGTCTAGGACTGAGGATCTCGCATGGATTATGGTTGTGAAAGTCGGTGGCGTTCTTGGATTAATTTTGTTGGTTATGGCTACTGTCAAGATTTTTGCAACCATGTTATGTGCTAAGTGGTTTTTCAGGATGGATGCATGTCACCCAAAGTAGGGTGGAGTGCTCACCCATGTGATAGAATTGGATTATGGTTTATTAGATTGGATGGAGTACAAAGATGAAAGGGTAGAAACCATATCCGGTGATTTCTGGAAAGAATTGTTTGTGCATATGCAAGATGCTATTTTCTTTGGACTCATGTGTTATCATTTTCTCATGAAAACATCAATAAATGATTAGGCTTCCTATGTATCACTTAGCCTGGGGATTTGCTGGATCAAGGGTGTGAAGCCTAGATCTTCTTCTGTTTTTGTTAGGCTCATCTACATGGTTAGTGTGTCGGCCGGAGATTGAATGACCTACATGACTAATGTGTCGGGGATCTTACCTTGGCTTGGCCTAAACACCCAATGTGGCACCAAAGAGGCATCCCATCTAAACTGATATGGTTGGTGTTGATTTTCTACCTAGCACTAGTATTTGGAATCCTTTCAGAGATCGGGTTTACGGAGGGAGGTGAAGGAGCCTCGAATGATGTTTGGCTCACGTAAGTTGGAGGTGTTTTGGATTGCTCTTGGTGAAGGAATTTCTCTCTATCCATATTAGGAGAAAAAGTGGATGGGTGGACCGATTGATGCCACATAGGGTGTCTAATGCTTCTACTTAGTCATTTACATTTTTGAAGTTATGGTATACCTATATTTTGTCATAGCATTAATTTATGGTTTGCCTTCTCATCTATATGGGGAATTTAAGGATTCTCTTTTGTCATTCTTCTATGTTTCTATGCACTCTATTTCACCTTCCCCTCTCTCTCTCTCTCTCTCTCTCTCTCTCTCTCTCTCTCTCTCTCTCTCTCTCTCTCTCTCTCTCTCTCTCTCTCTCTCTCTCTCTCTCTCTCTCTATTTTTGCAATGCAATGTACACTTATATTCACCCTCCACTTATCATTTTCTTGAGTATGATTTCATTGATACACACTAAAGGGTAATACTAGTCACTAGGTACCTCTGAATGTAATCTTGCTCATGGTTTAAACTCCATGCTTGGTTGAGTGCTGAAAACTCCTCCCCTATACAAACACTTTTGCAACTCTGATGTATATTGAAATTGTTTAGAAGTGTATATTGTATAATTCTAACATAGAAACTTGGGGAGGGGTATCTCTCAATTGCACACCAATTCTTAGAAGGCTTACTGTGTCCACACCACACAATTAATGTGTCATTGCCACACAACTCAATGATCTACGTGAAAGGTTCGTGGGTTTTGTCCTAGAGTCACCATGGAGCATGTACCTAGTGTATTGGGTGGCATTTGGCATATATAGAATTGTCAAAAGATGCCTTGTCATAGGCTATCCCAAGCGGAGCATTTCTAGAGCATAAAATTCACATGTAGGAGTCATGTAAGCATGAATAAGACCTCCTAAATATGAAAATCGAGTTTGGCTCTTAGAATAGGTTATTCTAAGTTTTCATGCATGAGGTTACCAGATGCTACCTCCTTTATGCTATTTAAGCACCTCTATTTTCAACCAAGTAATCAAGTGTATCTTGTGTCTATGCTCTAGCCAATTTACATTGTGTAATTAGCATGCTATTAGTATGAATGCTACTCTATTTCATCCACCTAAACCTAACAAATGGTATCATAGCCATGACAAAAATAAGCATCTCCTATTGTCACCTACTAGATCCTTAATCCCTCTCTTTTTCATGCCTATGCATTGATTGGATCTCTGATAACTAGTGTGATCATGTTCTTGGGTTACCCTTGAGCCACTACTCTCCTAGCTAATTTTGAGGCAATTAGCATTAGGGTTCATGAATTTGTCATTAGGAACTTTTTCATTTAGGCTCAATAGCAAAATTAAATTAATTACACATCATTAATTTGAACCTCACATTAATCAATTTCTGAAATTATATGTGTGTGGAGATAGTGCTCAGCTCAAGCTTTCATGTGAGCCTGACATTGCATTATTTGGAGGCGTTTTGAGCCCTCAAAGACCTCTAGAATTTGCTAAGTCATGTCGGTTAGGAGGAGGAGGAGGCACACAAAGCCTTTAGCTCACGTGGTATCTTGCTAAATATAGTGTCATTGGCCCTAGGGTCATGATATCTTGCTAAATATATTTTCATTGGTCCTAGGGTCTTGGGTTTGAAGGGCCTTGGCTATTTTGGGTGAGTTTTGTGGGCAAATCTAGCTCTAAGCACCAAGCTGCATTCTAGAAAGTTTTGGGTCCATAAGAGAGGCTCCCACGATATAGGTTGGATGCACTTCCTCAATTTAGAATACTTTATACTCAATTTTGATCCAAAGGGGGACTAATCCTGCAAGAAACCCATCAGCATCCCTACACCTTGCCAAGGGATCATTCACCTAGTGCTCACTCTTAGAGGCATATCAAATAATAAGTGGTTTTACAATAAAAGCTCCGGAAAATGTTATCCGAGTTAGCTTGCTGCTAACACTTGTAGCTTATCAAAAAACCTTCTATCCGTGTTGTCCCATGGTTGGCACATAAGCCAAGCTGATCTCTCCTGCTGAGAGCCTCTCCCTAACATAGTGGAAATGCACCTCAATGTGCTTTTTGCGAGCATGAAAAATTGGGTTCCTTGCAACTGCCAATGCGCTCTAACTGTCACTGTAGATAGTGTTGGCATAGTCCTGTCCAACACCCAAATCAGCCATAAGGCATCTGATCCGTACACACTCAATGGTAGCTGTGAAGACTAGCATGTACCCTAGAAGTGTCCATTGTAGGTTGCTTCTTGCTGAACCATGAGATACATAAACTATCAAGCATACCATATATGATTTATTGCTCTATAGTCGATACACATATGATATGTGCCATCTTTCTTTTGCACTAGTAGGACTGATGAACAAAAGGGAGAGGATCTAGGCCTCACCATCCACTTGTCTACCAGTTCATGCACTTGCCTCATAATCTCCTCTTGTTGAGCTTAAGAAACTCTATAAGGAGGTTTATTAGGCAATGAGATCCCAGGTGGAAGCTCTATGTTATGGCACCATCCCCTCATTTTGGAGGTAACTCCATAGGGATGTTATCGATAAAAACATCTTGGAATCTATTTAGAAAATTAGACAATTCTAATTCTTCTTGATTCCTACTAGTTTGATTTGGGAAAACATTAGAATCCTTTATGGATTCTTTGACAAAAATCATATACATGGAAATCGAGTTTTTCATTGACTTATCAAAAGCAGGTGAATTTACAAGAGGTATAGTACGACACAACTCATTGGCATCTATATACATGGTCTTTTCCATGTAGGTGAAATAAATTCTCCTTTCAGGTAGGTTCATGTTGGCAGCCATGCGGTTGAACCATGGTGCCTCTAGGATAACATCCTCATGTTGGAGAGGGGAGATAAAAAAAGTCTTCTTTGTCGACGTAGCTTTGGACATGAACTCAATTTACTAATCAAGGGAGTAACAAAGGCTTGTTGTTCCTTGAAATCTCCACCAGAATTTACAGCATCTCCCATCTTGAAAGCTTGTATACCCAACTTAGTGGCCAACTCCATTGATATGAAGTTGTGAGTAAATCCAGGATCCAAAAGGATGAAGGAATCATGCTCCCTCACCTTCCCCCAAGCATAGGAAATGGATGATCCTTTGCAATGAGCATCCTCTTTTGGAGCTTTGACCGTGGAAGATATAGGAGTCTCATTGCGTACATTTTTTTTAGGGCAAGAATGATAACCATGCCCTTGCTCCCCACACTTGAAACATTTATGATCCTTTCAAAAAGCCTCTAGTTCTTCAGGAGAGAGTTTATTTTTCCCTTTGTAAAATCCCTTCTCTTTGGGCTTATTGTTGTTGGAACTACCTTGGGAAGAGTTTTGAGCATTGTTCTTCCCTCTTGAATCATTTTGGTCTTTGTTGTCCATGGGCTTGGCATTCCTTTTAGCCCCTTGTTGGAAATTAATGCGAGAAGCAGCCATAGTGTGGTGGATGAATTTGCTGATAGTACTAAGCCATTGTGAGTTGACATACTCGAACATTTCTTCACATAATCCCGCACAAAATTGTTGCTTTTGCTGGACGAAGTCTATCTTTTAAAAGGTTGTAGCTTTGAGATGTAAATCCCAAAACTTGGCCACATATTTGTGGAAAGACTCGTTGGAGAGTAGCTTCAAAGTCTGCCATTCGGTAAGCACTTTATCTTTGGTGTTGCTTGCAATTTTTTCATGATGGAAACTAGTAGAGTTTTCCATTGCCACAAAGGCTAGCCCACCTTGTCAAGTAGGTTTTTGAAAGTGCATAGCTACATGACGTAGCTTGGAGGACTTTGTGAAGCCCTCGTCTCCAAAGGCCGCATCAAATTGCTGGATAAAGGCCAATACTTTGCCAGTAGCACCAAAGGTGCCATCATAGGTGAGAAAAGAGACATTTTTTCCTTTCTCTTTGACTTCTTAAGCTTGTAGGACCTTTTCCAAGTAGCATAGGATTTGCAATGTCCTCTCCTCTTGTATTCTCTAGGAGAATATCCGTTGCTTTCATTGGAAGAGGAGAAAGATGATGAAGATGGAGAAGAGAATGACCTCTTTCTCGCCTTTGATTCCTATCTTCCCTTTTGGAGCGACGAGGAGAAGGAATATAGGGCGATTGTTTTTTCTTGGGAGGAATTGAAGATTGTCAAGACCATCGTCTTTGTGGAGCCACATTTCAAAGGGATTTGGAGATTCACTTCTTTCTCCTTCATTGGATTTCTCCTCTTCTCTTATCGGAGAGAGTCTTCTTTTGGAAGTCTCAACAAGAGGTTTCCTAAGATCTCTCTCTTCTTAGAGAGGTAGGCAAATCCCATAAACACGAATTTGTTGGGTAACTTCAGCTCGCAAGGCAGGGTTGCCCATAGCTTGTTGCAACTTAGTAACAAGATAGCTCACAAACATTGGGGCATCATCAGTAGCACCTTTGGGTGAAAAATCAAAGTTGTCAATATTCATTCTACCCTCTTTATTATTGTCAGCCATGCTAATTAAACTTATGTATATGCTACTTTGTGCTTCCGTATGTAGGGAGGCGTTGTTGAAATGGCCTAATTGCAACCCACACAAAATTATCAATCTGTGGATCGAAAACTCGGCTCGTGCTTGGAGGAACAAGCATCATAGGATGCATGAAGATAGAGGATTCAAGGGATCCTTCTATCCATCATAGAGAGAAGCCATGGAAGGGGCTTCCTTTAATCAACCACACAATCCTACTTATTAATCACTTTATACACAATCATGTGATTGGAACTAATCGCTCACACCAATTACCCTAATCACAACTCTTAATCAAACAACTACACAATCATGCAATTAACATACATACTTCACATTAGTGTGGCCATTTTGTTCCAACCTCTCAATGCTACTACGTATGCACACACACTTATCACACACCTTGTAGAGAGAGAGAGAAAGAGAAGGAAGGCATACCCATCACACACCATGGCCAATGCTGTGGATAGAAGAGATTTACTTTAAAAATGGATTAGAGATCTAACATCACACTAATACAATCTCACTTCACATAATCAAAACAAAGATGAATAATAAGAAAAAAAGTGCAATTGATTATTAAAAATCAAGAGCTACATGGGCATGGAAAGCCCACAAGCCTCATCACCATCTACTCTACAAATAAGAGAGCTCATCCAAGAATGACTTCTCATTTAGCATAGGGCTCTTTTATCATTTTGGTCTTCAAGCCCTTCAACTATGAGATAAAGTTGAGCCTTTAGCCTAAGCTTTTACAATTTGGATCTCCTAAATGAGCCCAAGGCCTTATACAATGAATAGGAAATATTGTGCACAATAGCACATCCCTAACTTGGTGCATAATCGATGTCGCATGTGTTAGCCACTGCTAACATTCCCCCCTACTAATTTGGTGCATGTCCTCGTGTGTTGTTGAAGCAAAGCACAGTGATATGGTAGAAAGCACGTCCATAGAGCAATGTTGAGCTGAAAAATATAAAACAAGTCATGAGTATCAAAGGCCAAAAAATAAGAATATAACATGAAGTGCAATGTGAGATCATACGAAGTGAATGTTGATTCCAAAAGATGGTTTCATCATGGCCAAAAACCAAACAACATAAAGCATCAAAAAACACTTAAACTATTATGAAGACTAAACCACTTAAAATTTCAGATTTATGCATGTAACACATGCAATCACTTATGACCCTAAGCTAATGCAAGTTCATAAACTGTAAGGTCCCTCCCTAAACCCTAGATCCATTCAGAACTTTTTCAGCGTAGAAAATAATTTAGAAAAAGCAAGACCGACAATGAAGTCATGCGGACAACGAGACTTTACTCCAAAATGAAAAGACAAGGATATTCCGGATAAGAAATTACGTCATCCCTATATTTTTTCCAAGAAGATTAAGATTATTTTTATACTTCTGCGTCAAAATCCGCATGGGAACTGATCTAGATTGAGAACTGACAAAAAAAGGGACTAACTTGATTGGAAGGTAAAGTTAAGAGATGGGAATTGAGAAGAAATTGGGGTCCAATAAGAATTAAGAAGAGAATTGGGGTCTAATAGGAATTGAGTATTCTACCCACCATTTCCTATATAAACACCCCCTCTCCTTTGTAATTTTACATACATATTGCTAAGCTACTTGCATACTTGCCATGCTCAAGATTATGCTTAAGTAAATCAAGGTTTCCATTAAACCTTGCTCTTGCTCTCTCTCTCTCTCTCTCTTGAAGGCCAAACCCTTGAGGGTTTTGTAAAGAAGCTCCTCTCTCCTTCCTCTTCATCCTAAATCCCTTTCCTTCTTCCTTGAGCCTCACATCTCTTCACGAAGGACTTCAACCCCACTTCCTTCTTGATTAGAGGAGATAATTTTCACTTCTAGTAGAATTAATTAACCTAAATCATGTGTTTTAATACTAGGAAGGTTTATGTGCATCATTTTAGGTTTAAGCTTTAATGGTAACCTTGGAATTAGGGTTAAGTATTAATGGTAGTTATGCATCATTAAGTTAAGCTTCAAAGGTAGATTTTCATCCTTAAGCTAAACTTTAATGGTAGCTTTGCACTTAGGTGTAAGCTTTAGTGACTACTTTGTATTTTAGGTTTAAGCTTTAATGGTAACCTTGGAATTAGGGTTAAGTATTAATGGTAGTTATACATCATTAAGTTAAGCTTCAAAAGTAGTTTTGCACTCTTAAGCTAAGCTTTAATGGTAACTTTGCACTTAAGTGTAAGCTTTCGTGATTACCTTGTATTTTAGGTTTAAGCTTTAATGGTAACCTTGGAATTAGGGTTAAGTATTAATGGTAGTTATACATTATTAAGATAAGCTTCAAAGGTAGATTTTCATCCTTAAGCTAAGCTTTAATGGTAACTTTGCACTTAATTGTAAGCTTTAGTGACTACCTTGTATTTTAGGTTTAAGCTTTAATGGTAACCTCTAATTAGGGTTAAGTGCTAAAAGTATCTATGCATCATTAAGTTAACCTTCAAAGGTATATTTGCATCCTTAAGCTAAGATTTGATGGTAACTTTGCACTTAGGAAAAGCATTGAAAGACAAGCTTGCAATTTAGGGTTTACCTTCCATGGTGACTTTGTGTGTGATTAGGGTTAAGTTTCCATGGTGACCTTATGTGATTAGGGTTAAGCTTCCATGGAAACCTTGTCTCATTAAAGAGAGAAAGGTTTAGTCTCATTATGGTAATCAAGCTTAGGGTTTGCATGTCTCTTTATGGTAGGAAGAATGTATGGTTATAATCCTCTTTTCCAAGCTTTAATGGAAAGCTCTAAATTCCCATTTTATCTTTAAAGCGAGCTTTAATGGAAAGCTCAAAGACTCATAAATTATAGAACGACCTTCTAGCTTCCTAAATGAAAAGCTAGGCACCATAAGAAAAGAGTAGTTGTCTAAGCTCGATAGAAGTAGTTCAATTTTTTGGTATTGAAGAGTATTTCTAAAGTTGTCAATTTCAAGTTTGTTTGCAAATACGGGATGGGGGAGATAGGGGATAACTTCACGGAATTGATCTCCGTGTTGTTTGAACCAAAAACTCTACAAGCTTCCATGGAGATGCCCCATAGATGACAAAGGATTGCAAAAACCTGGGAATTGTACAAAACGGGGACTAAACTTAAAAAGTTGGCATTTCCGAAGAGACATTAACCATCAAATGCCTATGGCAAAAACTCGCTTGTATTTTCTAAATAAACTTGGTTGGTAGATAATTAATGAAAGTAGGAATTAAGGTTGATAAATGAACGAACGTGGAAATTACCAACTAGGAGTTAAAAAAGAATCTCGAGAGGTGATAGGGATAGCCCATTGCAAAACATAGATTTAACTAGGAGTTTTGAAGATTGTCTAGAAATGACCGAAAACCAAGAGGGATATTCTTGGGGTCAATTTGATTGAAAGGCCGGCCCATTGAGAGGATTCTCTTGGGGAACTTGACAGAGATTGGCCCTTTTCGGTTAGGGCAGCGTAAGTGACAAGTTTGTTACCGGCCGGGTAAAGTACCCGTGGTTTCTTCTTGGAAAACGGCCATAATCCGGGTATGGCCTGATACCAATATTTGGATAAGAAGGTCATACTCAGGGAGAATGATGTAAATTTAATTAAGGAAATTTGTTGAAATTGGTTGCTTAAAAAGGAACTGGAAAGGCTAGGAATATAGGAGCTATCCTATGCATTTGTCACCAGATGGTGCCATACCTCTCGAAATAAAATGCTTAAGAAGGAATGATTAAATTACTTGATGAGCCTTTCCCAAACACTTAATTCTGGGAAATATTGTGAAGGTGCTGCCATTTTGATGGCTTGTAACCAATTATCTTGGTCCTGAGTGTTGACAATATGAATTGGTTGAAACTAAATGTGTTGCATGATTAGTTAGGAAACTAGTTACAAGCTAATTGTAGCAAATAAAGGTAAAGAAATGAATTAAAAGTTTCTAAATAAATATCTGGTGGGAACAACCAAATGTTCCATGAACAAGGGTATACAACATATTATATGCTGCTTGTTGTCTGATAGACTGTCTTCCTGATTTTGTAGTAGTTAAGTATTACCTCGGGAAGGGATTTTCATAAAATGGTTCGGTGGGTAGTCGGATCCGGAGGGTCAGATGGCCGGATATTGATTCAAAAATTTTATGTTAAACGCTAAGATCATGCAGGATAAAAACGGGTAAGTGGGAATGAGCGAGTCCAGGTAGGATTACAAGATCCCTCTTCTTAGGGGAAAGCGATAACTGTCGTGCCTGCTTGTTAGGAAAAAGGGGTTATCACCATGAACCAAGGGAGAACAAGAAAGCAAGAGCAGATACTCAACTTAAAGGTCCAGAGAATCAAGAATAAGGACTACAATTTCGGGTGTAGGTGACTGAAAGATGCCAAGGATGGATTTAAATTATGATAAGAGGATAGAGTCATCAAATTGATGGGATTTATCCCCTTGGGTTGGCATTCGAGATAGGCCGGAGTCCTGTCTGGGTGTCGGTCCCAAGTGGGAGGGATACCTACAAATAGATCTACATCATTCCTTGGAGCAGTCTGGAAGACTGAGGGAGGTGAGTAGGGTCGAGTCTGTGTATGGCCCTCACTTAAACCTACTAACCTAAAAACTATATGATCAATCTTAATAAAGCATCCAAGTCTATCACGTCTATGGACACAAAGAAGCTCATAATATATTATTACTGTCACACTTAGCTTTTTGAAGCTTATGAAGATTTGTTTTTAAACTATGATAGAAAAAAGTAAAACACATCACAAGGCAACCACCTCAAGGTACCTAGCTACGATTCTCGTTTCCTTGAACCCTCGAGGAGGTATTCCAAGAATCTACTAGCCTACCAAGGTATGGCTAACCCCTATCATCCCAAGGCATTGGTTTAGGGCCTTGACTAAGCAAGCCAAGGTGGTTCCCCTTGCCTACCAAGTGCCAATAAGGCGCTAGGCCGGACACAAACATAACATAAAAATTTACTAGCCTACCAAGGCACGGCTAACCCCTATCATCCCAAGGCATTGGTTTAGGTCCTTGACTAAGCAAGCCAAGGTGGTTCCCCTTGCCTACCAAGTGCCAATAAGGCGCTAGGCCGGACACAAACATAACATAAAAATTTCATTTTCATGTGTCTAGTAGCATTTTTGCTACTCTTTTTGACACTTTTTTTTGTCATTTCTTTAGCACTTTTTTATTGCTTCCATCATGAGATGCTAATGTAAAATGGACTAAGGGACTAAAAGCCTAAGGTCATGTTAGAAATAAGTGGAGTATTAAGTCAATCACTAAGAGTCTAGGACTAACAAGCAATGATCCTATATTAAGCTAAGCAAGGCCAATTACCCATGATTAGCACACATAAAACCAAATTTTTAATGAGTTTAATATTTACAAAACAAAGTGTTGAAACTTTCATGTATGCCTAGCTTTTGAAAATAAAAGGAACCATAGCTTAGAAGCAAATTCACTTAATCCAAGCATGCAAAGAGATGTAAAGATAAACAAAAGAGCAATGTCATGGAAGGATTTCACATATTTATGCTCTTTGAGCATCCTTGAGCAAAGAATTCACTCTTTTGTGAAGCCCTTTGATTCCTTTTATTTGCAAGCCAGGATTCTTGAAGCTAAGTGCTAAAAAAATCAAGCTACAAAAGTCATTTATTGAAAGCCAAAAAACACACAAAAACCATTATTGAAATCCTAATGCTAGGGTCTCAAATACCCAATATGTCAAAGGAGAAAAACCCTAGGGAAAAAAAGTGTCTTTGGTTATGCACATGATGCTCTTAGTAGCAATTGTATGGATACACATAAAAAATGAGAGAGAAAATTGCTTCTAGATAAGAAAATTTGCAATGTCAAATCCTCTCATGCATGATTCAAGGTTGATTAATTGCTCGCTGAAATGGAATGTGAAAGTGTAGATCAAGCAATGGCTAGAATTAATGCAACTTTTGATAAAATGAAAGTTAATGGCTCTTAATAGACAAATTTTGCAAATGAAAGCTCTCAAAAAATTGCTAAACACTAGCTCAAATTAACTTTAGTATTTTTAGTGCAAAGTGATGAGCAGCTAGTGATTATACAACTTTATTGAGAAGAAATACGATGGCTCTAAATATCCACATATTGCAATGCCAAATTCCCACATTTGCAATGGAGTCTCAATCTTGTACATTCCTTCAAAACAACACAAGCATTAGTGCCCTTGAGAATTTATCATTCAATAAAAGCACTAAAACAATTCACAATCAATCACAAACCCAAAATTTTCCTACTCTCCCATGTTCATTCAAAGAAGCTCATTTTTTAGTGATATACAATGATTTTGCATTCAAATCAAAAAAAAAAAATCAAGTTCAAGCACAAAGTCCCAATCATTCATCAACTCTTCATGAATGTAACTCGCATGCTTGCAGTCATATCACATTAAATAATTCTTCTTCTAGTGCAATGAAATTTTTTAATCAAGGTGGCACTAATCCAATGCAAAAGCCAAAAAATTGGGTACAATGAAGTTCCTTTATGCATTGAAATGCTCACACAATCATGGCACACATGAAACAATTTCAGGGCTCTTGGATAGCCAAAATTTACAAATACAATTCATATATGCCTCTTAAGAGCCACATAAAACCTCAAAGTGCTTTCAACATGCCAATCATCATAAGGTTCAAATACTAGTGCTATGGAAATATTTGACATACAACTCAAGCACCAAACATCATTGCTTGCATGCACTCATCTAGCAAATTTGGTGCATAAAAATCAAGTGCTCTCTTTCAACACAGCTCAATCCTATGAATACATTATTTCATAAGAAGTTAAAACCCACTAATCCTTATCCCATGAATAAAATTTTCATGCCATCACAATGGAATGCACCCATTTGAAACAAGCTCTAGAAGATACATTTTCAATGTATATCAAAGTTGTTAAAGTCGGCCATTGCTTGTCTTAAAATTTTTATCTCAAATGTAAATGACCCAAATTTTAAGCCATTCCAAAAAAAATTTCATTTTATTACTTCTTGCTCGATGATTTTAATTGGCTCAAGGTCTTAGTGGTGCACTTTTCTTGTATTAGATGTTTGGGTTCATGGCACAAGCTTGGTTAAGGTGCTTTTAAGAGCTTGAGGTGAGAGAGAGGGGTGGGAACACCCGCCTGATTCTTTTTATGTTTTTTTTAGCTGCAAAAACAACCCAGCTTTAATATTTTTGATGGCAGCAAGCTATAACTTGTGGGGCAACGGGACTCGGGAGCACTTTGTAATCATTGAGAGAGTCTAAGGAAAGGACCCGTGAGCGTGTGGGATAGCCATTACCAATGAGTGTATATGCGCTAATGTCAAGTCATCTGGTTCAAAGCTGCAGGTAGTGAGTCGAGCACGGCGGTGGGTGGGTGTGTGGGAGGATCTGGCTTGCATTAACTGCTGGCAAGGATGCACCAAGAATGGTGGTAGTTGTGGGGGCCAAGTGCAACACACATGCCATAGTACGTGTGTGTGTGTGTGTGTGTGTGTGTGTGTGTGTGTGTGTGTGTGTGTGTGTGTGTGTGTGTGTGTGTGTGTGTGTGTGCGCGCGTGCGTGTGTGTTTGTGGGTGTGTGTGTTTACTTTGTTTTTCCAACTTTACAGAACTATATAGAAAATTGCACACGTGTGTGTGTGTGTGTGTGTGTTTACTTTGTTTTTCCAACTTTATAGAACTATATAGCGAATTGCACCAATGAACATAAACAATAGACTTCAAAGCATGACACAATCATAATTATACAATAATAAAGCATGATCATAAATTACTGAATCAGTTTATCAAGTATGAAGTACAACTAGCAACGCAGGAGGAGTAGGTACATCCCCTGGTAGGTGATGCAGAGGTTAGTACCTCCACCATACAAACATCAAAGCTTATTAGAATAAGCTACAATGAATGGGTACACAGGTACCAAAAGTGACCCCTGCCACTTGTTATTGTTGTCACACCCCTAGAACAACCCCCTACTAGTATGATTTTTTACAATAGTAGGTTCCAAAACAGCTTTAGCTCTTCTAGGCAAGAATTCTCTAGTCCTATAGGGTTGTTGTAGGTGATTTAAGCTCCAGTCTGGCCATTTGTATCTTATTATTAACTATATTCATGTTATCTGGGCTATTATTCAGCCTAATCCGTGCACTCAGCCTTATTTTGCTTGATTCTTGTGCCAGACAAACATTCATTTCATGAGCATTGTCAATCATTGTACTATGAAAAAAAAATTGCCATAGTTTTTTTTTATTTTTTCAAGAAATTAAAAAAAAACCATAACTATAACAAGTCTCTAACCATTCCAATTACCTTCTCAAATATGTTTCATTTTCCTGTAATGGTGGATAATATGTAATCCATAATTGCTCGAAAAAACCAGTCATTATACTATTACTTATCGACAAGCAACTAGTTGTCTTCCAAAATCTTGACCATATATATCTTTACAGAACTACCTTATAAAGACCTGTATATGATCGGGTAAGCATGACTTAGTTTTAAATACATATCCCTCGGTTCACCCACAACAACGAAAATAACTTCTAATCAGATTATGTCTTCAAGACTGCAACCAAAAAGCTCCTCCTACCAAAGTGTTACACTTATGTTTAACAAAGACTTCTGGACTTTTATGAGACTTCATGCAATGCCTATCATTAGAAACCACCAGAGTCCAGCAATATACACCACCATTAATTTTCTCTCTCTGCATGCATTTCTATTTGTGTGCTTAGGTAGGTAGTGCAAATCTAAAAAGCAACCAAGCAGCCTAATTATCATCCTGTTTATTTAATTATGACAATTGATCAAGCATGTGAATTCCCATCAACAATCCTGCAACTGGTTTTCAAAACCCTTTCTTTTAAATTCAGATTTTATGTTGTTTTTTCGACCAGCTAATCCTGTCTGATTATATCCAATAAGCAAGCACTATTGTATGTCCCATCTCCCATTCCTTAGACCTTTACAGTGATATATTTTTGGATCAAAAACTATATTTCTAAAGGATATCCCAAGTTCAGCTGATCAAGTAAAGGTTAAGAAATACCCTATCAGATGTATGCATACATTATTGGGGATTATGAGAAGAGGGCATATATATCTTTTCAAAAGATACTCAGAGTTCTTTAGGCATTACCCATCAAAGGAGCAAGTAAAGACTAGTACTTTGCTTAGTAGATGTATACATTATGGTTTAGTCATGCAAAGTATCGAACATGCTTACCATCTACTTTATACATTATTGAGGTTTAGGATAAGAGGCAAAAATAATTGCTCAAAGACACTATGACTCTAAAGTTCTATTTATCAGATGAGACAATACAGCTCAGTATATATACCTTATGATTCAGATAATTATGTCATTAATCCTTTACTGCTATTTGATCAAGTAAATTGTTAATACTAAAAAACATATCTATCAGGTCGACAATCCCAAGTTCGCCGGATTAGGTGAGCGATGCATTTTCGGATCATATTAGGCATATAGGACTACAGATCTAAATTCTATTTTTATTCACTAACTACTATGTTATTTACAGGTTGAAAAAGGCTTCATGAATCCTTAACACTGCATGCTACGCCCATCTTCTATGCAGACCAGTATGATACAGGTGCATCATTACGTATTCAAATATGTGTGCATATCCGTGTAGTTCAAATATGAAAATTTTTTTATGACTTATCAATCAACACATACTGCCCAAATAAATGAAAAACTAGTTTGTACCTCACTCACCAAATAGTATTTTTTATCAAGACAGTGCTCATATTTCATCACGTGGGTGTGTTTATCAGAGTGCCATACTCAGTAGATCAAAGCGTAGATCTACCTGCGAGGTCGTCATCTTCTGCACTGCTGTGGAAATTGTAGCATCAAGGAATCAAGTACGGCAAGTATATTCTTCCTTCCTTGGTTTGGGCCAGACCCCAGACGTATATGTGCTTTGATGAATGTGTGTGCGCGATGGCTAGGTGTGCAGGATTGATGCATGCTACTACTTTTGCTGTGTGCTCTTATATGCTCAATCAAAAGTGATTCACATTCACTCGCACTCACTGTGATTGAATTAAAGTGAGCCCGTGCACCCACCTTATTTTTGTCAACTCGAAGACCTACCCACCATGCTTAACAATATTTTTGTCCAATTTTATAGAGCATTCTAACTAAGGATTTATTATACTCAGCTCTAGCATATGAGATCATTGACTCTGCTATCATGTGTCTAGAATATATCACATTAGAACCCATTCTCACAAAAACATAGAGTATACTTATGCTATGGCACAAGGATGAAATGTTTATGATTGACAAAAAACTCCCCTAGATACATCCATATGCAGAACCATCTCCGCAAGTATGGCACGAAATCTTTCCAAAAACTAAAAAACTTGCAATTGATGTTTTATACTATTCCTCCATTGCTACCTTTGCCTGCTGGGGTATATACCTGTCCGTTTGATTTCTGCATAAGTGAAAAGTAATAAGCATATTAACATGGTTCCAGTGTACTCCTATAATGTGTGTGTGTGTGTGTGTGTGTGTGTGTGTGTGTGTGTGTGTGTGTGTGTGTGTGTGTGTGTGTGTGTGTGACAATGTGTGTGTGTCTGAGGTGTTTGCAAGTGTGTGAGGGAGAATCACTGACTTGACGAGCCATCAGATTTTTTCGAGTCAAGCATGCCAGAATTGGAGCATGAATTGGTCCACCTTCCCGTAATGGTTATCGTTGATCCGTGCTAAGCTACATAGAAAATGATTGCACCTTTGAGATGCAAGCAGTGCAGATCAAGACCGGAGAAGGGGCATGTGGGTGAGCGGGCGGACGCCACAAGGCAGCGAGGAAATAGCGGTTGCAGTTTGTGCATACAAGAGCGACGGAAGGGGGGATTCAGAAGATGGCGGACCTGCCAGTAGGATGGGTTGTGTGTGGCATCCACAATGGAGAGCATGTGTCTACAGTCAGTGTAGGTGAGAGCAACATCATGCAATGGTGGACACCACAATTCACAAAGATAGTGTGTAGGTTCATAGGTGTGAGCGCCCTTGTTGGATGTGGGCTTGGAGTTTTCTTGTGGTTGGGCCCAAGATGGCGAGGCAAGTGGTCGGCATGCAGTTGGTGTACGGGAAGGTTCACGCGCCATTACACTCACATATTAAATCCCATCAATCTAAATTGGTCCCTGATTCTATGAAAAATTTATCACAAAACAACACATGCACAAAAGGGTTTAATTTTTTTACTTTTTATTTTAATGGCATCCAATCGTGTTTGTTTGATTGCTCCAATTTAGCTTGCAAAGCCACTCAAAAATGAATTTAGGTGCAAAATCATCCCATCCATGCCACTCTCAACTTTGTTTTCAATCAATTAAGGCCCAATGCATTATCTTACAGCAACTCACTCAAAATTAAAGTTCACTTCCTCAATCAATGATGCAAATTTCTCTATACTTTAGTCTTAATGAAGTATTCATCACTCAATTTCTCTATAATTAGTTCTAATGAAGTATTCATCACTCAATTTCAATCCAATGTGCCGTACATATCATATCAATTAGAAAACACATTCCCAATTAACTCATAAGGCAAGCTCAAAAATAAAAAATTAAAGGTGATTACAAATCAAGAATTGCACACACAATGTAGTATAATACTTTTCCTCAAATACCAAATTTTATCTAATTTTCAATCATTGCAATATTGAATTGCTCATTTCTTTAATTGTCCAAACCATTTTTTATTTGTCTTTTTTGTTTGCATGTCTACACATAAGTGAATTCCGGTCACAATTACACACACAAATGTATGCAACATTACCATGTTCATCACGCTGATCAATAATTAGCATGGCAAAAAACCCTCCACAATCGAACATCAATTGAGTGATCTATCTCCATCCTCAAATCCAATTTGTGGCACACACGTCAACTCATTTGACCAATTCATCATCATAATTGGTAAAAATATACCAATTATTCATTCACATATTGGATTGCTTATGCCATTGATTGGCATACACAGCCAAATTTATGCCAAACAATCTTGCAATTAATGCATCAATTTACACATTGCAATGCTCAAATTCCACACTTGATCAAGCATAAGTGAATGCATGCATGCTCAAATTTCCAAAGATTAACCCTAATTTGAAATAATCAAACAATGCACACACTCAAAAATTAAGCACAAAAGTTCAAATTTGGCTCAATTGGCAATGCAATTAGGCCTATCCATAATGTTTGCACATACATTTCATACACACTTCACAATCAAAAAGCATTTGGGTGCCCCAATTGACTGTCAATCATTGAATCAAATGGTCTTCTCAATTGGGCACACACACACACACTCAACTTTGCCCTATTTTTTTGGCAATTAGGCATATCCAATGATTGAATTAACCTAACATATACATCAATTACATGATTACACATTCACATATCATCAATTTGCTCAATTTCCATGCATGCACACACTCAAGATTAGGTGCCACACACTTGAATTTTATGATAGTTTTTTTCCTCTTTGGTGCATTATACACACATTGATTTTTACACGCACATGTTGGTAATCAAGCTAAATCTTGACACACACATTATTCATTAATCAAAATTAATCATCAATTTCATTACAAGTGGATCAATTAGGTGCAAAGTGTATGTCAATTGATTTACACACCTAATTTTAGCAAGTGATTAGCACACATTGAACCACATTAATCAATCAAGAATTGACATGAGCAAGTGAGTGCACTTACATTGTAATCACACTCCAACCTATTCCTTTGCTCCACACGAAGAAGCATCATTGCACAGACAAGTGTGGCACCACCAAATTGGCTCCAAAATTGACCATTATAGGTCAAAAATCAAACACTCAGATAATCAAATTAGGCATACATTAGCACAATTAACTTGATTAGAGTGATGATCCCACCTCTTATAAGGAGATTAAACATACATTACACATAAAAATTAGTCAAATATTAGTATAAATTAGTGATTGTCAGCATGAAATTAGCATGGATTTAGTCAAAATCAGCATGAAAATGAAGCAAAATTAGTAATGGTTAGTGAGAAATTAGTGAAATTGGGGGTGTAATTGAGAATTTTGGATATTCATAACTCAAAAAATTAGCTTCCAATTACTTGCACACACAATCAAATCAAACTAAAATTGAGTTATACACATTCAAAAACCAATGAAATTAGTAGTAAAATTACTCTATTTTAAACATCCTCTTCTCACTAGGTTAGGATTTTGGTCCTCGACAACGGCGCCAAATGTAGGGAGGAATTTTAGCAACGGCCTAATTGAAACCCACACATAATTATCAATCCGTGGATCAGTAACCCGACTAGCGCTTGGAGGCACGAGCATCATAGGACGCATCGGAATATAGGATTCAAGGGAACCTTCTATCCATCATAGAGAAAAGCCATGGAAGGGGCTTCCTCTATTCAACTACACAATCCTACTTACTAATCACTTTGCACACAATCATAGAATTGAAATTAGCCTCTCACATCAATCATCCTAATCACAACTCTTAATCAAAGAACTACACAAGCATGCAGTTAAACATACCTACTTCGCATTAGTGTGGCCATTTTGGTCCAACCCCTCAATGCTACTACATACGTACACACACTAATCACACACCTTGTAGAGAGAGAGAAAGATAAGGAAGGCATAGCCCTCATACACCATGGCCAATGGTGTGGATAGAAGAGATTAACTCAAATAGGGATTAGAGATCTAACATCACACTAATACAATCTCACTTCATAATCAAAGCAAAGATGAATAATAAGAAAGAAAGTGAAATTGATTATTACAAATCAAGAGCTACATGGGCATAGACAGCCCATGAGCTTCATGACCATCCACTCTACAAAGAAGAGAGCTCACCCAAGAATGACTTCTCATTTAGCATAGGGCTATTTTATAGCTTTGGGCTTCAAGCCCTTCAACTATGGGATACAGTTAAGCCTTTAGCCTAAGCTTATACAATTTGGAACTCCTAAATGATCCCAAGGCCTTACACAATGAATAGGAAATATTGTCACAATAGCACATCCCTAATTTGGTGCATAATTGGTGTCACATGTGTTAGCTGCTGCTAACGTTCCCCCCCTCAATGATACTACGTATGCACCACTAATTACACATCTTGTAGAGAGAGAGAAAGCAAAGGAAGGCATAGCCCTCACACACCATCACCAATGGTGTGGATAAAAGAAATTAACTCAAAAAGGGATTAGAGACATTAGGAAGAGGATGGGTTCTAGGAGGTCCTCTTTATTTGCCATGAGCTTATGGAGGTGATTAACATTTTGACGAATAGGTGTATGCCATGTATGCAAGAATAGTGGGTGTGTAAGAGATGTGTAAGAGTGGTCAAAGGATGCACTTTTTTCTCGAAAGAGGAGGTGGATAATTTTATGATTTTTGGCCTTCCATAACTCCAACATATGATCTTCGATTTGAGCGAGATCATAGATCTACAATCTACACATCGAGCTCTTTCCATAGATATGCTACATGATATAGTTTTACTCGTTAGATTTTGAAACCCATTTTGGGAGGAAAATTTAAATTCAAATAAACTAGCCATTTTGCCTATTTGATTTAAAAGTTATCCTTTGAAAACTTTCCAAATACTAAAGATTTGACTTTCTTAAACTGCCAAATAAAGTGGCCCTCCTTGACTCCATTCTCTTCCTAATGTCTAACATCACACTAATACAGTCTCACTTCACATAATCAAAACAAAAAATACTAATAAGAAAGAAAGTGCAATTGATTATTCGAAATCAAGATCTACATGAGCATGGAAAGCCCATGAGCCTCATGACCATCCACTCTACAAAGAGAAAATTATCAATCCATGGATCGGCAACCCGGCTAGCGCTTAGAGGCATGAGCGTCATAGGATGCATCGAAATAGAGGATTCAAGGGATCCTTCTACCCATCATAGAGAGAAGCCATGGAAGGGTCTTCCTCTAATAAACCACACAATCCTACTTACTAATCACTTTAGACACAATCATGTGATTGAAATTAACCTCTCACATCAATCACACAAGCATGCAATTAACATACTTACTTCACAGTAGTGTGGCCATTTCTGTCCATCTCCTCAATGCTACTACATATGCAAACACACTAACCACATACCTTGTAGAGAGAGAGAAAGAGAAGGAAGGCATAGCCTTCACACACCATGGCCAATGGTGTGGATAGAAGAGATTAACTCAAAAAGGGATTAGAGATCTAACAACACACTAATACAATCTCACTTCACAAAATCAAAACAAAGAAGACTAATAAGAAAAAAAGTACAATTGATTATTATAAATCAAGAGGTACATGGGTATGGAAAGTCCATGAGCCTCATGACCATCCACTCTACAAAGAGGAGAGCTCACCCAAGAATGACCTCTCATTTCGCATAGGACTCTTTTTATAGTTTTGGGCTTAAAGCCCTTCAACTATGGGATAAAGTTAAGCCTTTAGCCTAAGGCCTTATACAATGAATAGGAAATATTGTGTACAATAGCACATCCCTAACTTGGTGCATAATCGATGTCGTATGTGTTAGTAGCAGTTGCTAACATGGTACCCTCAAAAACCCTAGTTGCTACTCTTCTTTACTTTTGAAAATCAGCTCTCAAGCAGCCGCGCACGTGGTTTAGAGATTTTTGATTGCAAAGAGTAGTGGAGAGGGTCTTACATTGCTTGATTGATTATGGTTCCTGTTGAGCTTGCTAGTAGCTCAATAATGGTTAAGCCCAAGGAAAGCCTCAAAAGACTCCATTATTAAGTCTATAGTTCCGAACGGTGTACCTTGAACTATGTCCTTTTCAACCAAGTTAATAACTCCCTATCCCACTTACCCTCTTCCAACAAACATGTCCTAACTTTCATGGTCAACTTAAGTACCTCTCTTCTTAAGCAAGAAAAGAGAAACCAATAGCTTTGATACCTATGTAATGTAATATGGCTATGACATTGATGTAGCAAGATTTTATAACAATAGTGAGAATTTGTTTGAGAGAATTCTTAAAGATCATAAGAAGAGTACATGATTAAAGGTAGCAAAATAAAAATTACACCTAATTAGCTTGGCATGAACAATACTTGTAAAAGAGAGAGAGAGAGAGAGAGAGAGAGAGAGCATTAGAGAAATTGATAACAGTTGAGGATCGGATTTACTTGGAGACGGTCCCCCCCCCAAAAGACTTTTGTATTATAGATTGTCCCATGAAGAGAGACTTGGTACAATAGAGTATTTGTGCTCCTTGAGACCTTGCTGGTGCAATGAAGAGGGTAAGATTCATGCACCAACCCCTTAACTATCTTACCAAAGTATTAACTTATCCCCTACCTCAATCCCAAGACCTCAAACACCTCCGAAGGTGGAGAGAGCTAGCAGGGAGTGAGGGTAGGGAAGAGGAAAAAGAAGTAGCATACAAGAAAGAGATAGTCTCCTCACTTGTTATTACTCTTGTAGCTTAGCATAGCATAGTAGCTTAGTAATGGAGATGAAGAAGATGACAAGCTTGCACTTTGGAGCATGGATCTTGGTTAGATTTGCATTCCATAACCAAGAGTTGTTGGTATAGGCTCTCAACAGAAGGAGACGGAGTTCTTTCTCAACACACTATGAGAATGAGAGTGTGTGTGAGTGTCAGTGTGTGAGAGGGAGTATATGCACAAGCTACCCCCCTTCTTCCTTCTCTCTCTTTGGTCACGTGCTGAGCTAGATCTAAAAGCACATGTCTATATTCTAACTCTTGTTCCCTTTTAGTTTCCAACATTAAATGATCAGTTCAATATGAGAAAATCATTTGGATTAGTTAGATATTAGATTTTATGACATTACCTCTCTCTTGAAATCATAGTCGTCCTTGACTATGAGGTAGAGAAGATAAAGCCTTAGTCATTAGGCTATGTTTCCTAGCGGGTAGAGGATCCCTTTTTATCCTACGACATCATTCTAGAATGGATGACTAATTCATTTGGTTCTTGGGAGACTTAGCTTCCGCAAGCATGTCTGCTTCTTTAGTCCATATCATACTTTCCAAATTAGAGTGACAAATTCTACTTGGTGTTTGGGGGACGTCGTCATCACAAACATGATTCTAAGCATGCATACTATTTAAATTTTTTCACAATAAAAAGAGAGATCTAGTCTTGTAAGACAAAAACATTGTTCATTGAAAAGAAACATTTACATTTTCTTACTCTAATGTAGCACTGTAAGCATTGACAAGATTCATACTATCCTTAAGATGTGTTCCTTGCATCCATCTAGCATCTTCAAAAGGATAATTTTTGAATTTAATAAGATATCATAATCTTACCATGCCATAGTACCTTGTCCTCATGGTGAAGGATAGCTTTGGGTTGTAGCACCTCTTCTAGGGGGGTCTTCAATAATTGGTTCTGGTCATGGATCTCTTTTGTAAGGGTTGAGCAGGCTCACATGAAAAGCATTCTGCATGAGCCAATGGTTGGGAAACTTGAGTTAATAATAGGACATCTCATTGATTAGTTTAAGATTTGAAAAGGACCATAGTATCTTTTTACTAATTTAGCATAATACGTTTGGTTTCCCGTAGGATTTTTGCCCGTAGTTTTCCTCAATCGAGCCTCAAGAAACCTAAGTAAGACCCAATCATTTTCTTTGAACGTTAAGGCCTCTTTGTGCTTGTTATTAGAAGCAGCTTTTTGCCTTTGTTGGGAGATGGATATAGCCCCCTAATCTTTTGGAAAGAGTCTTGTAGGTCTTAGCTATACTGATCGGCAGCGAAGATCTTCCCATGTACCTTAAGTAACAAGGGACTTTTAGGTCTTTCCTCAATGATTTCAAGAGGTGCCTTTCATGTAGTAATATGGACAATGTTATTGTGTGCATACTCTAGAAGTGGTAGATACTTCTCCCATTGTGAGAATTGATCTACTTCTATAACATAAGTCTTTAGTATATCGAGAATCATAAGGTTAGCTATCTCACTTTGGCCATCCGTTTGTGGGTGATAGGCCAAAGAGATTGATCTACTTCTATAACATAAGTCTTTAGTATATCAAGAATCATAAGGTTAGCTATCTCACTTTGTTCATCCGTTTGTGGGTGATAGGCCGAAGAGAAATTCAACCTTGTACCTAGAGTTTCAAAGAGACCTTTCCAAAAATTAATGGTCATTCTAGGATCTCTATCTAACACGATGAATGTTGGAAATCCATGTTGTTTGAAAATCTGAGATATGAAGAGGGGTGCCATTTGGTGTGATTTGATAGTCTTTTTGACAGGAATAAAGTGTTCTTGCTTGCTAAAGCTGTTGACTATTTGTTGCTGGAGCGAATCATACCACCTATAAAGTGCATGTAACACAACCTAGATCAACATAATGTCAATCAAGGACACAAATGACACGACAGGCACACAAAGGAAATCTTTTTAGCTTGTCAGGCTGAGACCATCTTGCACGTACAACACTCTGGAAGGCCAACTAAACCACAACCTAGAATCTCAATGCTCTCAACTACACCACCCAAGCCACATACACACAAACAAAAGGAAAGTCGCTAAACCATACTAGAATCGTACGAAACTTAAGGAACACCATCCCCTCACTAGGATACACTTGTCCCTAAGCCTCTACATTCAAAATCCTAGCTCTAAACCCATCTACACAAAACACGTATAAAGACAGAGCCAAATTCTGGAAGTGCTTGAAACTGAAATCTATGAGTACCTATACGTAGCTTATGTTGCTACCATTCCAATGACTACTTGCAGGCAAAAAACAGACATCATTTTATATACTTACAGCCACAAATACCTCGTAGATGTGTGAGCATGTTAGCTTCATTCCGTGAGAAATGCTTGGCGTTATCGTGTAGCTCTTGTCGAGGCTAGCGCAATGGTGCAATTGGATCTACAATGTGATGAACGAGCGGGGAGTAGCGCCAGGATGAAGCTCACGCTCTCTCTCTTCCTCTCTCACACACAGTCGACGGCAGCTTAAAACTTACGATTATGATAAAAGTTCTCCTTACAAAAGTGACCTAGGTACCTTATATACTAAAGTCACCTTAGGTTAACCAAAAATAGAGTTTGAGGGGTGAAATGGCTTGGTATTTACAATCTCGAAGTGCCGTTGCACCCCGGCTTTTGCAACTAGACTAGCTACTTATTACAAATGATGTTTATGACCATAATCCACAGCATTCCATAACTCTTAGAAAATAATTCTTTGTTGAGTTATGTCGTGTTGTTGACCCAACCGTCAACACTCCCCCCTATTCATGTCTTCCCTGACATGACCTAGTTGTCGATGTCAGTGCGATCTTTGTTGTCGTGAATAAAGTATAGGTTGTAGCCTTTGCACGAGCTCGTTCGGTTCGTCCATCCAATGTACATAGTCTTCACATGATTCAGGAAAATCATAATCGATGACGAACTTTATGTCTTTCACATCCATGCTCCGAGATGTAGCATCTATTTCTGTCATTATAGGTCTATTGCTAGATCTAAATTTAGAAAGAACCCAATCTCATTCAGCTTGACTCTTATCATCATGGATAGAGAAAGCTCCATTTATCACTTGCTCTAGTAAATCTGTCAATTCTCAGTATTTGTGATTCTCGAAAACAACTTCTACAATCTGTAGTATTGAGTGATTGGATTTTAGATATTGTAAGCCAATGAAAATTTTGTAAGGATTTTGTAGAAATTATCTGGCTAAACCTTCAAATTCTTTAGGCCAAGTTGCACTCCAGTGCAAAGTCTATTTGTCAGGCCGAATCTAAGAGATGAATGATTTGAGGTTCAAGACCCATGTCCAGCACTTGATTTGCCTCATTAAGGAAAAAATATGTTGGTTTTTCTACCATTTGTGTTTGCTCTTCTTCGATGGTGACTCCTTTGTTCCTACATCAAGGTTATCAAAGCCACATTTTCCATTGTTAGCTTTTGTGTGCTTTGTAAATCATTATATTGCTTCTAGTTGATACATGACTTAATTAAAGCTTGACAAACCCCAGTTAATTTCCCAAGTTAGTAACTTTCTTCAAAAGGATTTGGGATAGATGACCATCAATGAGCTATTATTGTCCATTTGTCCCCAAAATTCATGTACATGATTTACAAGGTATGTAGATGGCTATCATGGCTTCATATTTGAAAAAATTGCATCTTGGGCTAGATTTTTTTAACTTTTTATTTGGAAACCCTTTGCTTATACTCTATATGCATAGCCTCCAGACAAAGTTTAGCTTGATTTGGACTTGCACTTGGCTTTACATGTAGATGATGACTAGAATTTGGCTTGACCCTTGGTTGCTCTTTTAGATATCTCTCATAAAAGATGATTGAACTGTCATCTCTGCCCCTTCTTTTCTTGTTAGTACTGTTAGTCCCTTTTGTTTGTTAGGCTTCATAAAGTCACATACAAGATAGAAGATTTACAGTATAAAGATCTACTCCCTGTATATGGCCTTATAGTCGTGTGAAGTGTCTGATGGCAACTTTACACTTGATGACTTCTTTCGTTTAGTCCATCACCAACTTTCTTTGTCCTCGAAGGCCATCTCGGAGTTTGATGACCATTCTCAATCATGTTTGGCCTCATGTTGTTGTCGAAGGCTGATCAGCATTCTTTTCTTACCTCTCACATTATCCATTGTGTTGGCTTTTGAGACATGCTTCATGAAGGGTCGTCATTTTCTTGGACCTTCTTTGCTTTGTACGGCTCGACATCTCTTCAGTCTTTTCTTCATTTGGATTCTCGATTTTTCTTGCCTCTTTTTTTTTTGAAATCTCAAAAATAACAAAATAAAACCAAAAATCAACTCAACAAAAAAGGAAAAATTATTCGAATAGAAATCTAAACGCTATGTACATTGTACACATGTCCCTAGGGGCTTATATCATTGGCTTTTGTCGCCGTAATCCTCGTGTAATGCTACTATGAGGGCATATACTCTGAATTTTGTCAAAAAATGTCACAATAAAACGCAAAACTTCAATAGAACTCACAAAACATTGCCCTCTAATATTCATACATTAGGTCCACATTTAGAATGCCTCCCCCCCTCCCTCCGTGAGACGACAGGGTATGACCAAGGGTATGTGTTGTGCTTGGGAAATCAACAGTTGTGCCTATGTAGGCCTTGTAATGTAGCCCTATTATGCATACACAGTCAATGCATGGAAAATATTTATGATGTGCAAGATGTGGGTATAAGCAATTTGCTTATTGGCATTTGCTGGCGAGGCTTCCTATTCTAAGCAATGTGATTGTCTTTGAAGCTCCTGTGTCGTTCGCTTGATGGAAGGTTGTAGATTATTTCAAAGGCTTACTTATCTGTTTGATGTTTCTTTGGAATTCAGTCTAGCCTTGTGGTTGGTTTTCTTATTTAGCATTGTTCCTCATAGTGGGTTCTCTTATTTGGCATTGTTCCTCATAGTAGTTGGTTTTCTTATTTAGCGTTGCTCCTCATAGTGGGTTCTCTTCTAATTGTATTGTAACTGTAGGAGGAATTGAAAGAATTCAAGCGGCAGTGCAGTAATAGTTGTGTTATTGATTACCTTTGGGACCCAATTCTTTGTGGTTACTGGTTGTTTTGTTGATGCTGCTCGTTTGGGAACCCATACTTGTCCTTGCTTAGTTTGTGTTTGAAGAGACTTTCCTGGGATCCACCTTGTCTTTGTGTGAGTCTTCAGTGGTCTTTGCTCGGAGGGTGCACTATGTAATCATGTTAATGTATAACGTGTGTTCGAAAGGAAGGCTTTTAAAATGCAAAAATTTTAGGCAATTTAACAGAGATACATTAAAATAAGGGGTTTTTATATTCAATTTTGAAAAAAATCCTAAAATAAGGGGTCATTTTATTCATTCAGACATGTTAAAAGAGGGATTTTTTCAATAACCCATGAACGCATGTTATATAGGGGAGTATTGAATGGTGAACCCCCCGAGGGTCTTTGCTTCAACTCTTGTAGTGTTGGTTGGCGACAAGATTCGGACTTTGGGAGTTGATCATTTAACTGTTTTGGAATCCAAATGAATGCTTGACCTCTTTGTACTCGAGTCGACTTCTTTGGAACCCAAATCTGATCTGCGGAAGCTTGCAACTTTGTGACTTTCTTCATCGTTCTTGCGTGCTTTGACCGATTTCTTTTTGGCATTGGATCTTGTGATTTTCCATCAAAGATCTTTGTCTTCTTGATCCATACCTGTTTTTGGCCAATCTGGCTCTTTGGTATCGAGATTTGTCAAACTTTTTGGTTATGACTTATTGTTCTTTTCTTTTGGCCGTCCTTGATTGTTATTGAAGCTTCTAGTGATTGTGATGACATGAGTTGTTGGTAGGGGATGTCATAAGAATCATCATTGTCGCTACTATCCTTAGCAAGGTAGCATTCTAGCCCTTTTCCTTTGTGGTTTGGCTGGCTATGGAAAGTTGTTGTTTGCTTGCTCTTGGGTTGTTGTTTCTGGGATGACTTGGGTATCCACTTTATTAGCACGTTATTACCTCGTTGACATGGCTGCCTCCTTCTTGGTTGAGTCTTTTCTTCATGTATAGGAGCCACGTATGAGGGTGCTTCTTGCAATTGCATTTTTATCGAGGATTTTGGAATCCACTTTTGATGCACTTTATTCTTGTGTCGATGACATTGGTTCTTGGGTTTTTGGTCTGGACAATCATAAAACTGTGCATCTGTTAGAGATTTGTTCATGCACCTGCTGTGTCATCCTGATTTTCATTGTTTGCATCTTCTTGAAGCTCCAAGTGTTCTACAGAGTCGTAGAACTTGTCTTCTTCTTCGTCTTTGTTTTCCTGGACCACACTCACTGCAAAGTAAGGAACGATATCATAGCCATTTTCATCACAAAATTTCGTTGTTGGATCGTCTTGAATAGCGCACACATCTAGAGTACCCAGGTGTGTTCCCATTCAAGTGGGTCTAGTTCTTCCTCAGGAAAGGGTTCTGAGATATAATCCTTATCTTCAATTTCCCTTTCTAGGATGCCTTCCTCTTGCTTTAAGCTTCCACATTGCGAAGCTCCACACTTCCACAGTTCTTTAGGCTTACCCAACCATGCTGGAAGTTTTGATCCTGCTACAGTAGCGGAATCAAACTCCTCCATACGTGTTCTTGTCACATCCCTATAACTATGGTCCTTCAAGTTTATCCTTGTCATGGTTTCCATATGTCTCAGGTAGATATAGTCATATCCCCAGTTTTGCACCATTTTCAATTATCGCATGAATGGTCTTCCTAGAATGATATCATAGTTGTTCTTCTTGCCAAAGTCAACGATAGCAAAGGTTTTCTCCTATTCAATGCCACAAGAAGTAACAACTACTTTTTCTAGTTGTCCTATGGGCCTTTCCATGTGTCAATTGCAAGTTGCAGTTTCATCCTTGTAGCCCTCACTGCTGGTTTTCCCCATTTTTTCTAGACCTCTTTTGTTGCAATGGAAATTCCAGCTCCACTGTCAAGGATTTCCATGGTTTTTACACCTTGAAAATCTAGGAAGAGTGGCGTTCCCATCTTCTCCCTCATAGTATTCACCTACCTTGTTTAAAGGCACTGACCTAGTGTTTAGCTGAGTCATTTCAAGCTCTTTGATCCCTTCCTCAATTTGAGTCATTGGTTTTTTAACACCAAATTTCTCTAGGAATTTTTCCACAGTAGCCCACATGTTTGGTCGTATTTTGAGCAACTTGGCTAACATTATCGTATAGGTGACTGGTGTTGATAAAATGTCTATCAGCCCTTTCAAATTGATGACCTTGTTGGGAGACAGTCTCTGTGATGGGACTGCGACAACCTCTGACTTGGCCTCGTACTCTCCCGTATAAGATGGTAGTGTTTTTAGCGAATGGGGTTGACTGTCCATAGACTATACAGATCCTTTGTCTCCCCAATACAATTCCCCATCTTCTCATGTTGTCTTATCTTCTCTTCAGCTTGGGTAAGCTTCTTAGCTAGGGATTTTTCCTCTCGTTCCTTATGTGCTTTCATCCTAGTCTTTCTAGCTTTCCAGTTGTTCCATTTGCTCTTGTTTTTCTAACTAGGTGCATCAGTCTTTGGCTCACCCATCTTTGAGCTCGCATCCTTTTTTGTTTTCTCTATCTTTGGGTTCTTATCAACTTCCTTTTGAGCTTGCACTCTTGTAACTACTTGAACTGGTATGACGTTGTCATTTTTCGAGCTACTAGGTAGTTGAACAATTCCTGAGACATTCATTGTGATCTTTCTGACTCGGTTTGGATTTTTTGGATAGTTGGGGATCAAGTGAATGATATACCACAATCACGACAATAGGCATTTACTTGTGTGATCTTCGTTTGAGGACATTGTTTGACCAAGTGGTTGCCATGGCTTTTGTGACAATCTACTTGCAATTCCTCTTGGCTATAAACAGGCTCTGACCTAGCTAAGCCTCTGTTCACAATGAATCGCAATGTCCTTTCGTCCATCTCATACCTTCTTTCTTCAGGTCAAAACGCAAGAGGTGGAGGTTGTACCGGTCTCACCACTCCATTTTGTTTCTCTCACCTTTTGGCGCTTCAAAGGGCAATACCCACTTTGGTTGTTATAATACATTGTGGATGGTACTAGCACTTGTTTGTTAGATGCTTCCATCATCTGTGTGTATCTCATGTCTACAAGCATTCTAGCACCTGGTAGTGTAGGTTGTTGTTCGAAGACATTCGAAGACAAGCTGTGGCCTTGAAACTCCTACTGGTTTTGGTACATTCCCCTTAGCATATCTGGGTGCAATAGGTGCTACTGGAATAGGTTGTACATACCTGTACCTAGCATATTCCATGCCATAGCAACACTCTTTGCTCGTATGGTATGTCCATTTCTCTCAATTTTGCACCATAAAGGTTCTTGGAGGTCAGATTTAACTAGAGGAGAAAGTTTCTGAGCTAATCCTTCTATAAGCTTCATTTGTTCATTAGATACCCCTGGCTTTATTGTGGGTTGGGTTCTTGGTGAATCACTCCTCTGAGAAGATGTGTCACTCTCACTCTATCTTCTCAAGGTTCTTCTCTGATTTAGATAGGAATAAGTTATAGGGGGTGGTGATGGTACATATGGTTTTGTTGTTGTGACAGTAATTCCACCTCTATAAAAGTCATGCTCTATGGTTGCATCTGGGTACAGCCATGGTCCATTAGGCAGATTCACTTGAGGTGGCATGTCTGCCATCTCTGTGATCATTTCATCTCTTGTTATTGCTCTAGAAAAGAATCCAGGTGGCTCCCTTTTTGGAATTCCCGTAGGAATTCTCGTGCTTGGTGGAGATATATGTGGTCCTTCATTGACCAAATATCCACCTCTTTCTAGTGCATTGTGTGGGTTTGTTTCAAAATGTGGATAGATTGACATTCCGACACTTCTAGCTTGGCTTGGCATACCTCTTGTCATATCTACCAAAGGATTGGTAGAATGGCTTTCCATCCTGATGATCTTAGCTTTCTTAATGTCCGGCCCACTCAATACTCTCAAGATAGTCCTTAACAGCACCTTTGGCCCTTTGTCAGGTCCCTAAAAGTCAATTCTGGGTGGTCTTTTGACCTTTGGATACTGGTTTTGGGATACCCTAAAAGTTTGGAATTAGGGAACCTGGAAAAATGCAGCTCTAAACATGGGTGTCCTATTGCTAGTGGCTATACTTGACTCAATTTGGAGTTGTCTATCAAAAGTTAGAGAAGTTTTGGTGAACTGCACTTGAAATAGCACTCAAAATAGTTTCAAGATCAAGGATTTTTCTTGTGTCTTGACCAAATGTAACCCAAATATGTTAAAACTTGGTCACTAGGAATCTTTTATGATGGCAAACACTTCTGTGAGCTCAGATGTAACTTTTAACCTCTAATCTGGCACTTGAGACATCATACGCGTATAAAGTCTATGTGCTCAGAATTTGACAAAATTTGGTATGTGAGCTCTCCTTGATGGCCTCTACCCACTGCAGGTTTTAGTTTGTGAATTTGACCTTTATTTTGACACTTGAGACATTATACGCGTATAATGTCTTTTGTGACAGAATGAGGTTACTTTTGTTTCACTGATTCCTTATCACTCAAGCAAGTCTCAACAAGTTTCAAAATTCAATTTGGACATTTTTTGAGCAAGTTAAGACCGATACAAGCCTGAATTTGGAGTTTTCTGTCTTTTACTCTTTGCAAGCCCAAATGAGCTCCAAATTCTATGTAATTTTGGCTAGGGACTTTTTTTATGCTCTAGGATACTAAGGTATACTCAAATGTCTCATTTGACCCAGATCTGGCCTATGAGACATCATATGCGTATGATGTCTTTTTGGTGAGATTTCACTTATATTTCTACCCAAGGTACTCCTTGATGCATACAACAAGAATATGTGATTACAACAAATTTTGGATGTCAAAACTGCTCAAAATCAGCACTTATTCACTTTTACCTTCTTGTATCTGCAAAATTCTCTTTAAATGCAAAAGTATGTGTCCAAATGAGTTGAAATTTTGCAAGCAAGCTTAACACATCATTTCCCAACCCCCTATGTGGTCAAAAGTGAAATTTTCCTTTCAGATCTAGCCTTGAGACATCATACGTATATGATATCTATGTGCTCATAATTGGACAAAATTTTGTTTGTGAGCTTGTCTTGTGGTGCTTAGCACTCTGGTAAGCTCAGATTTCAATTTTGGTCTCTAAAAGTTTCCTTTAGACATCATACGCATATGATGTCTAGCTGGTCAGAATGAGGTGAATTTCACTCTAGAGGTTCCTCACAGTAACTTTCAAAATTGAATTTTGATACTTTTTGAGCAAGTTATGGCCAATACAAGCATTCACTTGTCTAGATGCGTCTTTTGGTCTTTGCAAGCCGAAAAATGCTTCAAATTTGATGAAATTTGGCCTATGTGCTTCCTAAATGATGTACATCACAAGGGTACACTCAGTTGTAACTTTTGATCTCATATCTGGCCTCTAAGACATCATACACGTATGATGTCTTTTGCTTAGATTTTAGTTCTGTTTCTACCAAAGATGCCCCTTAGTGTGTGGAACCAGAATATGTGCTCATATTGAAATTTGGAACTCAAAAATGCACAAAATCATCACCTTTGACAAGGAAATTCCCTAAAGAGTAAAATCCTCCCAGTTTTCAATCTATAAGCCCAAATGATATGAGATTTGGTGGGTGTGCTCAACACAACATGCAGAAGATGGGTATAATGTCAAAACTTCATTTTGGCTGCCAGAATCACCCTTATGATATCATACACGTATGATGTCTACTGATAGATTTTTGGGCCAAACTCATTCACAGGCATCCCCAAGTGTCTAGCACTGGTTTTCAAGCACTTCTACCAATTTTCATGCAAAAATGTGCTCAGAATCTCAACTTTCTCTATTTTTTGTTTTAGACACTCTGTCTTTTGTCATTTGGGTGTGAAGAGTTGTTCAAAACTTTAGTTTCAAGGTACACTTAAGGTAAAACCCCCTTTTGAACACTCTAGTGCAGTCAGATTTTTCAAATTTGGTCTCTAGATGCCCCTTGAGACATTATACGCATATGATGTCCAAGTTTACAGAATTTCAGTTTTTGTACACAAAACTCTTGCACATGCCCTCTTATATGCTCATCATCAATCAATTATGCAAAAATGTCAACAAAAAACTGTTTATAACATTTTTTTCTCAAAAACATACTTTTCATAGATCATGAATGCAAACAAGCACTTTAGCAAATAAACCAATGATGAATAGCTCTAGATCAAAATCAACATGTTCTACCTAAAGCTACTCCTATAAATCATATGGGGTTTTGCATCTATGAGTAGAAAAACGCTTCAATGCCACACACGAACTAGCAAACGCTTTTATCACCTCACAAACCACTCGACCACGAAAACAACTACTCTAATATACAGATACTAACTAAATCTTATTAGTCCCAGACCCTCGGCAAGACACATGCTTCCTGGCTATCCCCTTGATCTCGGAATAACCTCTTCTAGATCCACTTAAGAAAATGCTTTCTTTAGCCGAAACTAAAGCAAGCAGCCACCATCGAGTGTTAGTAGGAATACCTACCTAAGTCCTTGTATCCCCTGCAACGGCGCCAATGTTGCGGAAGCGAATCACGCCACCTATAAAGTGCATGTAACACAACCTAGATCAACATAATGTCAATCGAGGACACAGATGACGCGATAGGCACATGGAGGAAATCTCTTTAGCTTGTCAGGCTAAGACCATCCTACACATATAACACTCTGGAAGCCAACTAAACCACAACCTAGAATCTCACTGCTCTCAACTACACCACCCAACCCATATACACACAAACAAAAGGAAACTCACTAAACCATACCAGAATCGTTCAAAACTTAAGGAACACCATCTCGTCACTAGGATACACCTGTCCCTACGCCTCTACACTCAAAATCCTAGCTCTAAACCCATCCACAAAAAACGTGTATAAAGATAGAGCCAAATTCTGGAAGTGCACGAAATTGAAATCTATGAGTACCTATACGTAGCTTATGTCGCTACGATTCTAACGACTACTTGCATGTAGAAAACAGACATCATTTGATATACTTACAGCCGCAAATAGCTCATAGATGCACGAGCGCGTTAGCTCCGTTCCACGAGAAATGCTTGTCGTTATTGTGTAACTCTTGTCGAGGCTAGTGCAATGGTGCAGTCGGATCTACAATGTGATGAACGAGTGGGAATAGCACCAGGATGAAGCTCATGCTCTCTCTCTTCCTTTCTCACACACAATCGATGGCAGCTTAAAACTTATGATTATGATAAAAGCTCTCCTTACAGAAGTGACCTAGGTACCTTATATACTAAGGTCACCTTAGGTTAACCAAAAATAGAGTTTGAGGGGTCAAATGGCTTGGTATTTACAATCTTGAAGTGTCGTTGCACCCCGGCTTCTGCAACTAGACTAGCTACTTATTACAAATGATGTTTATGACCATAATCCACAGCATTCCATAACTCTCAAAAAATAAGGGTTTGTTGAGTTATATCATGTTGTTGACCCATCTGTCAACACTATTGTCCGTATTCTCGTATTCCCATGGACACATTTCAGTAATCTAAAGATAAAATCCATGGATATACTCTCCCATGGCGAATTAGGAATTGGCAATGGCTGGAATAATCTAGGTCGCTTCCCTCTATCATACTGTCTTTTGGCATACCACACATTTTTAAACATACTCTTGTATGTCCACTTTCATGGTGGGCCAATTAAAATATGTCTCTACTCCTCGAAGAGTAGGTTGAATCCCTCTATGCCGCGCATACGAAGGAGCATGGGATTCATACATCACTTTCTCTCATGAAGGGAGTGAGTAACACATAGCTTGTTTTATGGAGAAGGTAACCATCCTGCAAGGTGGATGGTTCCTGTTTCTTTCCTAAGGCAAAGGCTGACAATATGTCCCTAAAATCAGGATTAGTAGCATACTCATCTATCATGGAAGATAGATCATTATGAGTTGCTATAGACACCGCATTTGCCCTTGGTGGTCGTGATAGTGCATCGGCTACTGATTATGCTTATCAGCAATATGAGAAATATGAAAATTGAATTGTGAAAGGAAATTTTCCCACCTCATTTGTTTGTCGGACAGCTTGGTTTGCGTCATGAAGTTATTGAGACTTTGGTGGTCCATTTGTAAGATGAATGGAGTCCCCAACTGATAATGCTTCCATGTGTCTAAGGCATGTAGAATAGCTAGTAGGTCTTTTTTGTATATGGCAACACTCGTTCATCGGTATTGAGTCTTCGACTTTCATATGCTATGGTGTGCCCTTCTTAAGGCAATCTCCACAAGCATCACATTGGACCTCAAATGGCTTTGAGAGGTCCAGTAGTGTAAGCACTGGTTGGGAGGTAAGCTTATCAAAATCATTTTTCTCTTTACCAGTCCATGCATAGTAAGGAGTTAGGTCTTTGAGCGAGCTTTGTGACGAGATTTTTTTTTTTTTAAGGGCTGCCCTGTTCACCTCCCCTTCCTCCTCTCACCGCCCATGTGCTTCCTCCTCTTCCCTTGCTACTGCTCCTCAACCTCCTCTTTCAATATCCTCCCTCTCCTCCACTTTCTCCCTCCATATCCTCCTCTAGCCTCCCTCCTTTCCTTCATTTCCTCCTCCAATTGCTCTCTCTCCGTCTCCTCCTGCCTTCCTCAAGGTCCTCTTCTCCTTCTCCCTTCTTCCCTTATACCCTCTCTCTCTCTCTCTCTCTCTCTCTCTCTCTCTCTCTCTCTCTCTCTCTCTCTCTCTCTCTCTCTCTCTCTCTCTCTCTCTCTCTCTCTCTTTCCACCCTCTATTCCTCTCAGTCTCCCTTTGTCTACCTATTACTCCCCTCTGCCACTCTCCTTCTTGTGATCTTTCCAATCTCTATCGCTCCCCCCCCCCCTGCTCTCTCTCTCTCCCTCCCTCCCTCTTGCTCTCTATCTCTCTATGACTCTTTCCCTTTCAGCTGTCTCTACCTTGTACATCTCTCTCGATATCCCTCTTCCTCCCTCTCTCTCTCTCTCTCTCTCTCTCTCTCTCTCTACCTTTCACTGCAACTCTGTCTCTGGCTCCATGTGACATATGGGACATGTCCTGGCCTCTATTGGTACTCCGTTATACCTACCAGTCTCGATCCAAAATTGGTGTGAAGATGTGCATATGTGGCCATTAGCACATCATATCCAATGAGATAAGTGGGTGTATGTATCACGGCCTCATCACAAAACCATCCTCAGTGAGCTGGAGAAGATGTTCTCTATAGAAAGCCATATTCATGCCCAGTTCCTGTGCTGGCTGTATCCAAGTCCTCGTGGTGTCAAGCAAAGACAGGTCCTGGCGGATGAGCCTGAATGATCTCAGATTGTGTAAGAATCACAGAGAGGGGGCAATCTATCCATGATGAACCCATTTCCCTGAAACCATGATGTCATCTCTCCATACCATCATGTTGTATCTCCATGCATAGCTAAATGCAGAGAGGACTCAAGTGCTAGGTGCGTATATCTATCTCTGGGGAGGTTCCATAAGCGGTGTATAAAGGAGACTGATCTGTTGAGCGCCTCAACCTCCATGTCTCTCCATCCATCAGTGCAACCCGACCTCCCATGATGGTCCAAAGAAGGCCCCCATATCTAAACTTCATACAGTCATGCGTAGGCCACCAAGGTGTCAAAAAGCCAGAGCTTCATCCGAGGCTCTAGAAACTAGAGGGGAGGGGGGGGGGGGGGGGGGGGGGGGGGGGAGGAGGAGAGAGAGAGAGAGAGAGAGAGAGAGAGAGAGAGAGAGAGAGAGAGAGAGAGAGAGAGAGAGAGAGAGAACGAGAGGGATATGGATAGCGCGAGAGAGACTTCTGGTGACGAAATCTAGAGAGAATCGCTCTCTAGAAAGAAAAAAAAGAGAACAAAGCACTAGCGATATCGCTAGTGCTCCGTTTTGTTTTTTAAAAGAGAGTTTTTTAATTAATGCAAGTGTGAATGATTTTTTTAAACGCTAGATCTCGTTGCAATCGTAGGAGCCTATTACTGCTCCGATCAGGCCTGCAATCGCCCACCAGGCTACAATCTTACACCCGCTTGCTTGGCTCTCTGGCACGCCAGACTTCACGAGACAAGAATTAAGGAGCCTGAGTTTGAGCATGCTCATAAGATCTTACTCCTCAACCCTGCATCCGGTTGTAGCAGGCTTCTACATATCCCGTTCCCTTTCTGCCTTGGGCTTGCCTTGGGCTTGCCTTGGGCTTGCCTTGGGCTAGGCCAAGACATAATACAGTAGCGTTCAGGGTGTGTCTCTCCCCTCTCTAGCTCTCTCCCTTAGCTGGCCTACCTTCATCCTCTTCGGCCCTCTCTCTCTCTCTCTCTCTCTCTCTCTCTCTCTCTCTCTCTCTCTCTCTCCCCCCCCCCCCCCCCCCCCCCCGCCCTCATGCAGGTTCTGAATTGCAGGCCTGATTGCCAAGCGGGTGAAAGAGGTCTTCCACAACCAATTCAGAGAGGCAAGATAGGCCTTGTTTGCAGAGCACAATGTTCTTGAATCAGTCTTGGCCTAGCCCAAGGCAGAAAGGGAACGGGATATGTAGAAGCCTGCTACAACCGGATGCAGGGTTGAGGAGTAAGATCTTATGAGCATGCTCAAACTCAGGCTCCTTAATTCTTGTCTCGTGAAGTCTGGCGTGCCAGAGAGCCAAGCAAGCGGGTGTAAGATTGTAGCCTGGTGGGCGATTGCAGGCCTGATCGGAGCAGTAATAGGCTCCTACGATTGCAACGAGATCTAGCGTTTAAAAAAATCATTCACACTTGCATTAATTAAAAAACTCGCTTTTAAAAAACAAAACGGAGCACTAGCGATATCGCTAGTGCTTTGTTCTCTTTTTTTTTTTTTTTTTTTTTTTTCGAGAGAGAGAGAGAGAGAGAGAGAGAGAGAGAGAGAGAGAGAGAGAGAGAGAGAGAGAGAGAGAGAGAGAGAGAGAGAGAGAGAGAGAGAGAGAGAGAGAGGCCGAGAAGAGGATGAAGGTAGGCCAGCTAAGGGAGAGAGCTAGAGAGGGGAGAGACACACCCTGAACGCTACTGTATTATGTAATCCTGTATTGTTACGATGATTGCATGGTCGATCAAATGGTGCTACAAGGGAAGAACCGACAAGAAGAAAGTGGTGTCACCACTGACGTGGAGACAGGAAGATAGATGGGAGGCAAATAGAGGAGCAAAACTCCGCAGTGGACATGCCACTCTCTCTCTCTCTCTCTCTCTCTCTCTCTCCTCTCTCTCTCTCTCTCTCTCATGCCTGCATATACACATGGAACTATCTGGGCGCAAAGCTGGGAGAGGAGACGAAGATGGCGAGGCAGAGGGGATTGAGCTGCTTTCGAGCTCGCAGCAAGTGAAGGCGGAGGCGGGGAAGAGCGTGCAGAGCAAGGGGGGGGGGCTGAGCTGCTTTCGAGTTCACAACGGAGTCAGAGGCTCGCAGGCAAGGGGGGGATTGGGCTCCTTTGGAGCATCAAGGGAAGGCCCCGGGGGGGGGGGGCTATGCAGAGCGGCTGGTGACAAGCTGGGTGTGTGTGCATGGGAACGCCCTGGAGGTGAGAGCCCTCAAGGGAAGATTCACACAGTGACCTTATGCCTCTTATTCCCCAACTCCCTCCACGATAACTAGGTGAGACTCAAACTTCTACCCTGTTATGTGCCTTATTTTGCTGGTAGTATATGGAATGTGTGAGAGGCCTCCCCATAGGCCCTCAACAGTGCATGTGGAGGGCCTTCAAAAATGAGACCACAATCCCATACCCCCTTCCAACTTGAAGATCCACCTTTGCATGAATTCAAGAGTAGATCCACGAAGGCAGGAATCAATTGCTATTGTTTTGGTGGGGGTGGTTCAACACCCCCCACACACACAAAAGGTTTCGCCTTTTGACTACTTGCTTCCAATCACGTCTCACTTTAGCTTGTCGACATAGCACAACTTTTTGGCCGGTAGGGCATGTTGTAAGGAAACACTGGGTAGTGCAAGCTACCGTAATGGGGTCACTAACTTCAGAAGGGCCCTCCATAGGTTCTACAATTTGATGGACCTATGGGGGAGCCCTTTAAGAGCCAATTCACACATAGCTTGGGTTCGCAACTGGTTGCCAACAAGTTGTGAACTTTTGAGATTCCGGTGAAGGGTTACCACTAAAAAGCTCACAACTAGTTGGTAGCCTTGCTCGAAGGGGAGGGTGTGGTCGGGTATGAAACTGCACAAAGACGAGGGCATTTTGCACTTTCCAAGCTTGCCAAGGGAAGACAAAGAGCACGATGTGCGCTATTCCAAGCTCATGCCTATTTTATTAGTGCGAACAATATAAAAATACAGATTTTTGGGGTCTTCACGCGAATGCAAAAGCTGTTGTTGCTTGTTGAGAAAAAGTTTGCAACCTCCTCACCATGTGAACTGACTCTAACATTTCGTTTGCAAATTGCGTTGTCCCTTGCAGCTCCTTTTGGGACTTGGAGGACACTTGGCAAAGAAAGCCACGCGGAAGCTACTCTCTCTCTCTCTCTCTCTCTCTCTCTCTCTCTCGCGCGCGCGCGCGCACACACACACATACATTACCGTGAGCTTGCCGGGCAAGCGATGGTGGCTTCCCAAGAAGCCAAAGTTTCAAGCGGCTTGGACAAGCATATCAACAACGGGTGAGTACATTTGCTACAGAGGTTTTCTATGTTCACGTTTCTATTCATTCAACAACGGGTGAGTACGCCTGCACATGCACCTAATTTTTCTTGCATGCAACGGCATCATCTTCCTGCATGAGTTCTTTAGTATGAGCATACATAGGACATTATGTTTTGAACCAGTTTGGGTCTCTTTTTCTATATTGAATGCTGTCTCTACTGGCTTGTGAATCTAAAGTCTACTTCGGCCACTTTCTTGAAGCCAATGTGGACTGCATCGTAAGGATATTACATAAGTTGTATTATCATTTGCACAAGCTGGGTCAGTGTTTGCTTTCCAAGAAATAGAGAAGTCTAGGAGTGAGCTAAGAATACAGCTAATGAAGAAATAGATGATGCTTACATGAAGATGTCAACCAAAGACTCCCAACTGTTTATCTTGTAGAAACATCCACAGCCTGAGAGGGTGAGAATAACATCAATGCTCTATGCCTTTTGGGCAGTGGGAAAGAGAACGAAAAAGGGCTATAAAGAGAGAACCTAATAACCAAGGTTTAAGGAGCATATATGATGTCCGACAACAAAGCACTATGTACAGGATAATCTCTTTTTCGAATGAACGAGCTTAAGACAACATGAGCATGAGCTTGCTTTCATGGCCATGGACAAGCGCATATCTTTAAGTTGAACCACCACATTTTCGTGGATTAAAGTCATTATTTTTTGGATAAGCTTACCATACCATTGGATTTTGATGAGACATAATTGAAGAGTTAAGATGGGTGAATGGTTCATTTGGCTGAAAAGAAAGCTTCTAGTTGCTCTACTTAGAGAGTTTGCATTCATGCATGAAGAGAAACCTTGTGATTGCATATCTGACACAAATAGAATTTCATAGCACCTCTTATATATGCATGAAAGAAGCATCTTTGCTGATAGCACAGGATATGTCACATGAGAAAGGTTATATCAATGGAGATGCAGCGTCAACAACAAGTTGATGCTTGTGCAAAGTAGATGCTCCAGTTTTCGAAGGATCCCGAGTAGGTGAAATTTTTGACCCAGCACTTGATTGATGAGATGCATTCCCGATGGCATACAACCATCGACTCACCATTAAAGTCAACCCTGAAGAAACCTCCTTATCCACGGATGTTCACCGAAGATGAACTCGGTGACGTTGTCGAAAGACGAGTCAACCAGCTTCTAGGGCCACAAAGCATTCGAGAAGAGGCAGCAAGGGAGAAAACTACCCTGGTTACTTGGGTCGTCAATCTTCTTTTGCGAATGCATGAAAACAAAAGAAGCATGTATGCTTCGAGGGTTTGTCCAGTTCGTCCTCATCTTCTTCTAACAGTTTTGACAACCCTTCCTCTTCTAATTCGAGGGTTGAGGACAGAAAGGGCAAGAAACGAGGAAAGAACCAGAGACATGGAAAGAACAAGAAGAAGGTTAAGAAAAGCAGATCCCGACAACAAAGCTTCGATGTTTTTCATAACAATTGAAATATCAAAACCGTCCCAATCGGCTCGCGCTACTACTGCACGCTCCCCCCCCCCCCCCCCCCTCTGCTGCGCCGTCGCTGTCCCCCCCCCCCCCTCGCCCTCGCGCTTCCTCCAGCCCCCGCACTGCCCCCCCCTCCCCTTTGCGTTGCCTCCTGCCACCCCGCGCTGCCCCCCCGGCCCTCACGCTGCCTCCCTCACCCTCGCGCTGCCTAGCCCAACCCGCCCCCCCCTTGTGCGCTGCTGCCAGCCGCCCTTGCCCCGTGCCGCCCCCCCCCCCCCCCCCCCCCCGGCCGGCCGCTGCCTTCCCTCCAGCCCGTCCGCTGCCCTCCCCCCCTCCCTGGCCGCTTCTCCCCCACCCTGCCTGCAGCCTCTTGTCTCTCGCTCGCCGCTCTCTCCATCCCCCCCCCGTCGTCCTCACTGTTCCCGAAGGTCTTCTACACCTGGCTCTGCAGCATTTCTTCTTCGGACGAGTGCTCGGCGTACTCGGTTGCAGACTTCCTTCATCGTCCGCTTCTTCGACTCAGCAGTAGACACAGATGGAGGCTCCAGCTCCGCCACAGAGGGACTCGCCTGAAGCCCCCTCGCCCAACCCCGCTGAGCCCACCATTCGACTTGCTCTTTCGCTTACAGAGCAAGCGAGCCTTGCCGCAGAGGTAGAGCGCTTGCAGGCGACTTCTGTCATTTGCAAGGTTCTCGGCACCCGTCCTAGCAGAGGAGAGCTGCGAGACCTTCTCGAGGCCCGCCTTCTCGCAGAGGTGGGCAAGATCTTGGATGTCCAGATTCTCGGACGGGGGTACTACCAGATCGAGTTTGAGACTTCAGAGATGGCCTCCAAGGTCATAGCTATGAGTCCACTGGCCATCCGAGCATCACGCGCCCACTTTCGACAGTGGCGACATGGTTTTGACCCGACTTCGGATGTGCTCGTAGAGGAGGCAGACATCCCCATCTCAGTTTGCTTTCCGGGTTTACGGAGGGAGTACCTTCCACTTCTCTCCAGGATTGGCTCCGCCATTGGGACTGTCCTAGAGACACCTCGTACGGCAGCATCAGTAGCTGCCAAGGCGGCTGGCATCCCTTCAGTTCGAGTTTTGGTCAGAGATACCCACACGCTCCCGAAGGTCATCCTTCTGCCTCGGGTGAGTGGGGGTTGGTTTAGACAGAGTGTGGAGTACTCGGGTCCCCCGAACCAATGCTTCATTTGCAGACAGATGGGCCACCTAGCGAAGGCCTGTCCATGGAGGAGGCCACGACCTGCACCTCAGCCTCAGCCCCAGCCTACCAAGGCTGGGCCGCAGCCACAGCCAGTGGCACAGCGCACAAATTTAGAGCCATCCTCCGAGCCTGGGGCTCCAGCGGAGGAGGGGTAGCAGCAGGCCCGTGGCCGTCGACACCAGGGGCCACAGTGACAGCCTGGCACTCAGAGTGGCCCTCAGGTGCCTACTCAGCAGCAGTGGGTTCCCACGGGGAACCGCTTTGGTCCTCTTGAGCAGGAGGAGCCCCCTACGCCAGCCTCCACCTCAACTTCACCCTCGCCAACCGCCCCACCTTCAGATTTCCCCTCCTCCTCCACATCCCCTCCCCTGCCCTCTGCTCCCGCCTACTCCCCTCCTCGCCCTCCTGTCTCTGTCGCCCCACCCCGCTTCTCCCCCCCCCCCCCCCCCCCCCCCCCCCCCCCCCCCCCCCCCCCCCCCCAGCTCCTTCTCCCCCTCCTCCTGCTCCAGTACCACAGTCGACTTAGGAGACTGGTCCCTCGCCGGCGGCTAGGAGATCTCTTGGCAGCGCCTTTGCCACGAGTCGCCTAGCGAGAGAGGGTCAGCCCTTCTTGCGGCCCCCTCTGCATATTCATACATCTTCCCTTGCAGCTATCCCTCGTGGTCTGACGAGCATTGACCTCCGACCCCGCTGGGATTTCTTCGACTACGGGTTCACTCACTTCCTCGGCGATTCCGCAGCAGACCACGAGGCAGCCTACTTCAGGGTCCATGCTTTGTTCCTCGCCGCTAGGGGAACAGAGGCCTTGGACTCAGCAGTTGGTTTCTCCTTCCCCCTCTGTGGGAGGACCGAGACAGAGTGGTCCTTAGACTCAGTGGTGGAATGGTTGCATACACAGGTTCTCGAGTTCTCTCACCACATGGGAGAACTTGGAGTTACAGATTTGCTGCAGACTTTGTGGCCACTGGCCAAGTTTGCGGTGACACCCCCAGACTCAGCAGGATGTAGGCACATTGTGGTGTACTTTTTTGCTGATACGCAGTGTTTGCCTTGCTATGTATACATTCATGAGGACTCCTGGACAGAGGAGGTTGCTTTACGCACGGCTCGCTCTGCTTGGGCTTGGGCCAGGCACTGACTGCAGTCTCGCCTATCTAGAGGACGCTCGGATGCGGATTACTCCCCATCCAAGCCAGCCTCGAAGATAGCCCGTCTTGCTACTGCGGCAGCATCTGTTCTCTCTCGCTCACCATGAGGATCGTCTCGTGGAACGTGTAGGGACTAGGTGGGCCCCAGTTTCAGCGACAGCGGGGCCGATTGCGTCAGGAGCTTCAGCGTTGCCTTGTGGGAGAAGAGATTGATCTCCTTATGCTTCAGGAGCACCATTTGTCTGAGAGCCGCATTCGGTGATGTGGTCAGATTTTGCGTGGACGGTATGATACCTTTTGGTCAGCTGCTTTTGGACCTGGAGGCATCCAGGGTGGGGTATGTATGACTATTGCGGACTCATTGCAGCAGGCCATTGTGGGCAGAGGGATTATTGTCCCAGGCAGGGCTCAGTGGATTACTATGCAGCTTCAGGGTGGCCTTGTGGGCTTCCTGAACATCTATGCGCCCAATGTGGCGAGTGCTCGTGCAGAGTTTTGGTCACAGATTGTCGAGTCTTTGCCACAGGTTGACCATTGGTCTGTAGGAGGGGACTTCAACATGTTGGAGGACCCTTCTGACAGGATCGGAGGTAGCCATGCTACTGTGCATGGAGTCGAGCTAGCAGCTTGGGAGAGGTTGTGTATGACTTTGAGGGTCTCGGATACATGGCAGCATTCTGGCTTTGTGAGGCCTCTAGAGAGTCTTGCCTTCTCTAGATCGGACCGCAGAGTGGGAGGAGTGAATCTATCGCAGATAGATCGCTTCTACACTAGTGACCACTTCAGTGACTTGGGGGGCTCAGTGGGCATCCTGGCAGGGACATCCTTCTCGAACCATGCACCAGTGATCCTCACAGTGGCAGACAGGCAGAGGAGTGGGAGCACGATGCTTCGCATCCCAGAGCGGGTCTTGTTGGACTCAGCACTCAGAGAGAGGGTAGAGGCTCTCTGGACAGAGGGCATGGACAGCCAGGCTCTACCTGCAGACAGAGTGGCCTTAGGCCTAGCTCAGCTTAGCCACTTTTTTCTACAGGAGTCTCTGGCTCGATGGGCTGCAGCGAGAGAGGAGCAACAACGTCTCAGACGAGGCATTGCTTCACTACAGAGGATGCAGGAGCAGCATCCAGACAGTCCATGGTTGGAGGAGCAGTTACAGCAGGCTCGACAGGAGCTTGCTTGCACAGAGGAGAGGCGCCATGAGTTTTCCTTTCACCGACAGGCATCTCAGTGGACTCAGGTGGGTGACAGAGTGAGAGGTGCTTTTTTTGAGATAGTGGGACCTCGGCACTCGCATGCCAAGGTCAATCAGTTGAGGAGACCAGATGGGTCAGTTGTTTGTGAGCCCGAGGATATGCGTGCAGTTGCTACTGACTTTTACCGTGATTTACTGTCGGCTGAGCCCCAGTCAGAGAGACAGGATGCATGCAGGGAGTAGGTTTGGGCACAGATGCCTTGTCTTGTGACAGAGGAGATGCGCCAGAGGCTAGAGATACCTCTTCAGCTTGAGGAGCTGCACACGGCTCCTAGGGCCCTCCCTCGTGGTAGCTGTCCAGGTGAGGATGGGCTGACTCCCAGTTTCTTCTTGGAGTACTGGGACCTACTTGGCCCAGATCTATGTAGTGCCTTTCAGTACATTCTGCTCACAGGAGTGATGCCGGATAGCATGAGTGAGGGCCTGATTTACCTCATTCCAAAGGAGGGTGGCTCCTTGGATGAGATTCGACAGTGGCGCCCCATCACCATCCTAAACTCAGCCTACAAAATTCTTGCCAAGGCTCTGAGTTTGAGGATTCAGCCACTTTTGGAGAGCCTTATACATGGGACTGAGACAGGTTTTGTCAAGGAACGCAGTATCCTTGACAACATCTTCACCTTCTGGGAGGCTTCTGCCCTGGCACGACTCCGTGGGGAGGACCTTGTGATTCTTCTTCTCGATTTTGAGAAGGCATACGACAGAGTTGACTAGGACTTTCTAGAGGGCACGCTACGCAGGATGGGCTTCTCAGATGCTTGGATCAAAGGGGTGTCAACTTTGTACAGACAGGCTCACAGTCAGGTGCTTTTGGCAGGCGGTAGAGGTGAGCGCTTCATGCTCACACGATCGGTCAGACAGGGTTGTCCTCTTGTCCCCTTTCTCTTTCTGTTCTATGCGGAGGCGATGAGCAGATTTTTGGTGTCACAGCAGGTTGGTCTGAGGGGCTTAGCACTCCCTATACGGGGAGATGAGCTTTTAGACGCTGAGTTTGCCGACGACTCGGCCTTGTACTTAGAGGGCCAGGAGGCCAATTTACACAGATGTGAGCAGGCTTTGGAGACCTTCTGCTGTGCATCGGACGCACTGATCAACTGGAGAAAGACAGTGGCTTTCTCGGTTGGCAGTGCTCCTGTGTCAGATTGGATGCCAGGAGAGGGTTTCAAGTGGATTCCTCCAGGGATTGCAGTTCGGTACTTGGGTTGTCAGGTTGGTTTGGACTTGTCCCCCGAGCAGCAGATTGCTCCTCTTCTCCTGTCCATCAGGAGAAAGCTGTTACATTGGGGCTCAGCACGACTTTCGCTGGCTGGTAGAGTAGTAGTTGCCTACCAGGTGTTGTTGGCGACTATGTGGTACATCACTTCTTGCTGGATCTTCTCGAGTTCTTGTATCAGCCAGGTAGAGAGGCTGATCAGGAACTTCCTTTGGTCAGGTCGCGACACTCAGATTGCCCGAGCCAAGGTGGCTTGGTCGGTCATCACACTTCCTTGTTCTCAGGGAGGGCTTGGGATCATTGATCCAGCACAGCACAGCAGAGCCCTTCTTGGGAAGTTCGTCGTCAGAGGACTTCTTCCAGGCGAGGAGCCCTGGAAGGAGTTCTTGCTGCAGAGGCTTCGTGCCAGGGTGCCTCAGTCAGGAGGCCCTTGGCAACCTTCAACCAGATGGATCTTTACAGAGCTACGCCGAGTTGGTTTGAGCAGGAGACTGGCGGACCGATTTGCTGTGAGTTTGCTTCGATCTTGGGAGCTCTTACGGCGTGGCCTAGAGCAGAGACCGCCGACGTGCACGGAGGAGCACCTACGGCAACCCCTCGTCTGGAACCCCATGGTTAGCACTCAGAGAGGCCACTTGGTTGGGAGTCGGCCTCATGTTTCTTGGGGTCCCATGGCAGCTGGTTCAGCGCGCTCTTTAGGTGACTGGCTAGAGTTCACAGGTTTGTCGGAGGAGGTGCAGGCTGTCCAGCTACAGGGCATGAGAGGGGTGCAGAGCATGTGTCAGGACATCTTAGAGTAAGTTCCAGCTGAGTGGCTCACGCCTCTCGAGCCTGTAGCACCCCGGTGGATGGGAGCCTTCACGCGACTGGAGGTTCTCATTTCAGTCAGGGCTTGCTTAGAGACTGTCCCAGCCCTGTTCTTCGAGCTTCAAGGTGGGGGACGCTTACAGCGAGTTGCAGTAGAGGCCCCGCAGGTAGCAGAGTGTTGTTTCCAGAGGATCCGAGTTGTGGGCATCTGTGGGAGGACTTGCGTCTTAGACCCTGACCCAGCAGCTCTTGAGACAGGACACTGGAGGCTATGGGCTTGGGAGTGCTGTCCACTGGCACGAGTACAGTGGGATCCTAGTGAGTGGCTATGGAGGGACCCCTTCTCTTCTGCAGACCGCCCAGGAGTCCCCTTCTTTCAGTACACTGTTCGGCTTGGACGTCATGTACTTGCAGCACAAAGAGAGGCCCGCCCCGCTGCAGCACGTCATTGGCAGGAGGAGGGCCTCACAGTCGAGTTCTTGGCAGCTTTTTGGCAGAGGCTGTGGGACTCCAGACAGCCGAGGCGAGTCACCTTGTTTCAGTGGCTGGTCGCACATAGAGCCACAGCAGTAGGGAGCTGGCTTGTGCATAGTGGTCTCTCGGCCACATGTGTAGCTTGTGACCATTTGGTGGAGAGTCAGCGTCACTGTCTTTGGGACTGTCCCTCGGCCCAGCAGGTGTGGCTACGAGTTCTTCGGCTGATGCCTGCTCTCTCCACGGCTCGACAGTACACTTGGGGGGCAGCGGCTTGGTCCACCCTCACGGGCCCGGCACTTCAGTTTGAGCTATCTTCCACCAGCAAGATGATAGTGATTAAGGGGGGGCGACCTACACTTCAGCCTGCTACAGAGCTTACTCCACTGGAGTGGTGCAGTGAGAGAGAGGAGTGTTGGGAGCTCATCAGTGGCCTGACACTTTGGTTCATTTGGCGGGCCCGTTGTTTCCGCATCTTTGAGGCTCGCCTTGTGCCACCAGCAGAGACTGTTCGTGACTTTTGGCTAGAGCTGATCCATACTCTCAGAGGACAGCTTGAGGGATTACAGGGTAGCTCCAACCGCATGCGGGAGCGCCGCGAGGCTTTCCTTCGACTCTGGCGCCCTGGGCCTTTCTACACCATAGTCCAGGGGGTGCTCAGATGGCACTACTGTCCACCTGTGTGGCTTTTCCCTCCTCCCATCTCTTGATTTAGCCCCATTGTATATATGCTGTTTTTTCATTGGGAGAGTCTCCCCATCATGCTTGTTGTAGCCCTCTCTTGCAGAGGTGGTTGTAGCCCTATGGGCAGTTTTCATTAACTAGTAGAAGGATCTTTTTCTCGGAAAAAAAAAAAAAAAAAAGCAGATCCCTTTGTGACAATGCGCTCATCATTTCTTTGAATGAAAACACTAGAAATATCTGTACTCCGATGTCTCAAACGAGAAAACCCTCTCACTCATAATTCCAGGAGTTCATTTAGAATTACATTTCCTTCAAATACAGCTTAATGTTTGGAAAGAAGCTACAGGAAGGTAAACATTCCAGAACTTCTGATCATAATCTTTAAGGGCATCTTCCTCTTCAAATAGCATTTAGTTCCATGCCGAGAGAGCATATGCTTCAAAGGATGGTGTTAACCACATAGATGCAAAATGTTTCTTGAGTCCACCTTCATGTTTTGGGAACTTGGCCTTGCAACATGTTTGTTGACCATCACTGTTGAGCATTCCTCTTCAAGGAAAAGGAAGCCTTCCTAGTCAAGAGAGGCTTCATGTCCGTCTTTATTATTGTGTTCAACCTTGACATCCGCTCACTTTTCCTCCTGCTTATTGATGTTAATGTCCCTTGAATTCTCCATTACTGCTGAAAATTAGCGTAAATTCTGGAAACCCTGCCACGTCAGCATGCGTTTCACGGAAATCTACAGCCACCGAGAGTGCAATGTATTTAGCTAAATCGCATCTAGATCCACTGGGGACCTCATAGATGCCCGATTGACTAATCCTTATTGCAACCATGTCTATCGAGACCGTTTAGACCGAAATGTTTTAGTCATTTCGTCTATCAGTTCCTGCACTTAAACAAGTCAAGAACAAATCTGTCACGTGACACATCCAACCCTATGTGTCCATGGACAAGCTACAGCATGATGAGGATTTAGTTTAGTCAAGTCAGTATATAATAGGAAGTGATCTGGCACTTTTGTGAGTCTGTTCGCAGACTGTGCATGCCCAAGCACTTAGTGTAGATGCATATCCTCCGGTTGCACACAGCATGGTCATAAGCATTCCCATCAGAATCCTTCAGAGGAATTTTCTAGTGCATTTAGCCTATTTTTCTTATTTTTGACATTTTTCACTTATTATTTTTAAGTGACTTTTGTTGGAAAGGAGGTAGGTCAAATTGAGTAAGTTTGTATATAAGCAAACCTAGACTAGCACTAATTGGCAGAAGAGGCAGTAGGAGCACCATTGCTCAACAGGCAACTTCTCAGCAGAACCCCAAGCCCTAGCGTTTTTGCTCCACAGCAACCACCTAGTGTTTTTGGACCAGATCAGCCAGCGTTTTTGCTCTTGCAGATCCCTGACGGCAGAAGACTCAACAAGAGACCTAGCGTTTTGCAGTTGCAGGCCATCCGGCAACAGCAGAACCATTTTCAGCCCTAGCGTTTTTTATTTGCAGATCAACCCCAGCGTTTTGCAGATTCACTGCGACGGAACATCAAGAACCATCAGCATTTTCAGTTTTCAGGCTTTAGACACCGCAGATCAAGTCCCGAACCTCGCAGATCTCACCTTCCCGCAGCAGTTCCTCGCCGCACAGTCAGTTTCCGCAAGGTTTATAGTTTCAGCTCGGAAAACGCATATTTCAGCATCTGCGTTTTCAGCTCGTCGTCATCATCGACATCGTCACTGACATAGAGTCAAGAATTCAGCAGATAAAGATTTGCAGATTTCAGCCCTTTTTTCAGATTTCAGCCCGTCTCGTCGTCGTCCTCATCGTCGTCAAGTCCAAGCATTGTAGAGATTTGTGCAATCATAAGTAGACTGCTCTCGCCATAGAGAGTGGGGCCTTCGGAGGAGGGTTTTACGTCGTCTCTGGTGTCGTATTCTCTTCTCTCTCTATCTCTCAGTCTCATGTACTTTCACGCACGGTGTCCATCCACTTTGTTTGTGATCATTGCACTCTCTCATTAAGAACGGAAGGCTCTACCTTCCATAAGAACAAAAGGAACCTTGAGCACAGTTCGGAGCACTCATCTTGAGCAAAGTTCAAACATTCATTCCGCTGCACCTTATATTGGTATCAGAGCTTTGGCAGTGTTCTATATAACTCAAGAAAAGAACCACTGATTTTTTTTGCTTGTTGAGGTCGCACGAACCCAAGTTCACTTGGGCGTGTCGATTCCTAATCTTGTTTTTGAAGAGTGACAGGAATCCCAAGAAAGAAGGGCTTGTCCAGCCTCCCCTTGTGCCTCTTTTCTCTCATTGATAGCGGACCGTGCACTTCGCGACCGGCCAATCAACATGAGGTGGAAAAAAGCAACCTTGGTGTGAGCGCAAGGCCGCCAAGGGGTACGCCTGCGGAAAAGAGCAGAACTTGGGTGAAGAGAAGATCCTTCTCTAACACACAGTGCAAGCGAAAGAAGAACCTCAAGAACTCAAGAACCTCAAGACCCGCAAGAACCTTAAGATCTCAAGAACCCCAAGAACCAAGACCCCCAAGAACCCAAGTTCCTCGTGAACTTAAGAACCCAAGACCACAAGAACCCACGACTTCAATGGATAGTCATCACTCGAAGCGGAATGGCTACTTCGCTTGAAGGTGATGAGCATGAGAGAGGCGAAGAAGAATTTTCCTCACCATGAGGTTTTTCCGACCCTCCTTCTTTCCCATCTACGTCAAGGATTGCACTAACTCCTATGGAGGCTTTCATGGACATGAAGTTAGACCGCGAAGCACGAAAAGCACAAAGAGAAGTAGACAGAAAGGCCTACAAAGAAGAAATGGCAGCCATAGAGCGTCAGTACGACTTGGAAGAAAAAGAAAGTCAAGCCAAATTGGATCGCAAGAATAAAGAAAGTCAAGCCAAATTTGATTGCGAGAACAAAGCCATAAAAGAAAAGAGCGGCCAACACATGAAAGAGTTCTTGCAACTCTTTTCTCAAGTGCAGGCACAGATGCAAGAGTTTCGGAAAAAGGAGACTCTCTAAGTCTCTTCTTCTCCAAAGCATGACACACATGATTTGCATGATTATGATAAGCATGATGATTTGAATGACAATGATTTGCATGATGATTTGGACAATAAGGACAAGCATGATGATTAAGATGTGATTTCTCACAAGCATGATGATTTGCATGATCAAGATGTGATTTCTCACAAGCATGATGAGTTGCATGAAGATGACGTGATTGTTCACAAGGATGATGTGTTAGTTGATACTTTCTCTAGTGAAGCTAACCTCATTGCAGAGACGATCAATCACGAAGACCCGATCGTGGCTCTCAAGCCTAGGTCCAAAGAACCCCCTCAGGAAGAACCCTCACATGAAGTATTATGTATTCGCATGATTCATACGCACGCATTGTATGAGTGTTTCATTCGTGATCGTTTCTTGTATTTGCATCGGCGTCTTTATGTGATCCCTTTTTCTAGACATGACATATTATACGTTGAGCACGTTTCACTCATGAATGAGCACGGATGTATGCGGATTGTTCATGAAAAGCTGAAAAGTATGCATTCAAGGAAGTCACATTCATGTCTCTTCCTTGGCATGACACAGTTGTAGAAAGAGCACATGAAAGTATGAGCACCAAGCATGGGCATTTCCGTTGTGAATTGCCACAGTTGATTGCTCTAGATCATAAGAGAAAGATTTGATCTCATTGTTTGCGTGTGTGTGGTGAACCGTGTGGCACTCCGTCTCTTTGTCCATCTACATTGTATGCACAGTCTATTAGGACGGCATGATTTTTTCCAATCACTTCACATGGAATAGGTATGTTCATGGTTTTGTGCTGGAAATGGTTTCGGCAATTTTCAGCCTCGGAGATTCCTGAAGAAGGTGGACCTACGTCCATAGAAGAAGTAGAAGCATTGAAGGAGACTCAGAAGACTTTGTGTCGCTTTTGGCGCGGCCCAAAGAAGCAAGCGTTGCAGACCTTTATGAAGTTCAAGTATCGCACGATCCACGCATCAGAGTGGGCCGACGAGGAGTCCTTTCGAGGATTCCGGATGCTATTGGCGATCTCCCTCGACGCCATACAGTTCGGTACCAGTACCTCACTTTGAAAAGGAGGGGATGTCACGTGACACATCCAACCCTTTGTGTCCGTGGACAAGCTACAGTATGATCAGGGTTCAGTTCAGTCAAGTCAGTCTAGAATAGGAAGTGATCTGGCACTTTTGTGAGTCTGTTCGCAGACCGTGCATGCCCAGGCACTTAGTGTGGATGCATATCCTCCGGTTGCACACAGCATGATCATAAGCATTCCCATGAGAATCCTTCAGAGGAATTTTCTAGTGCATTTAGGCTATTTTCCCTATTTTTGACATTTTTCACTCATTATTTTTAAGTGACTTTTGTTGGAAAGTAGGTAGGGCAAATTGAGTAAGTTTGTATATAAGCAAACCTAGACTAGCACTAATTGGCAAAAGAGGCAGCAGGAGCACCATCGCTCAACAGGCAACTTCTTAGCAGAACCCCAAGCCCTAGCGTTTTTGCTCCACAGCAACCACCTAGCATTTTTGGACCAGATTAGCTAGCGTTTTTGCTCTTGCAGATCCTTGGCGACAGAAGACTCAACAAGAGACCTAGCGTTTTGCAGTTGCAGGCCATCCAGCGACAACAAAACTATTTTCAGCCCTAGCGTTTTTTATTTGCAGATCAGCCCTAGCGTTTTGCAGATTCACCGCGATGGAACATCAAGAACCATCAGCATTTTCAGTTTTCAGCCTTTAGACACCGCAGATCAAGTCCCGAACCTCGCAGATCTCACCTTCCCGCAGCAGTTCCTCGCCGCACGGTCAGTTTCCGCAAGGTTTACAGTTTCAGCCCGAAAAACGCAGATTTCAGCATCTGCGTTTTCAGCGCGTCGTCGTCGTCGTCGTCATTGACATCGTCACCGACATAGAGTCAAGAATTCAGCAGATAAAGATTTGCATATTTCAGCCCGTCTCGTCGTCGTCGACAATGTCGGCAAGTCCAAGCATTGTAGAGATTTGTGCAATCATAAGTAGACCGCTCTCACCATAGAGAGTGGGGCCTTCGGAGGAGGGTTTTACGTCTCTGGTGTCGTATTCTCTTCTCTCTCTATCTCTCAGTCTCATGTACTTTCCCGCACAGTGTCCATTCACTTTGTTTGTGATCATTGCACTCTCTCATTAAGAACGGAAGGCTCTATCTTCCATAAGAGCAAAAGGAACCTTGAGCACAGTTTGGAGCACTCATCTTGAGCAAAGTTCAAACATTCATTCCGTTGCACCTTACAAAATCACTATCATATTATCGGGAATTCCAGTTCATAAAGTCATACAACAGAATACTGTCAGCTCACGGAATCCCTGAAACTCAAAAGAGACATTAGTGACTTTAGTATCAAAAATCGGGGCAATCTGTTGACAAAGCAGTGGAGCGACTCCACTCTAGGTAAACATGACAGTAAAGTAATGTGAGGTAAGGCTGCGAGTCAAGAAGAATTGGTTGCTATTCTTAGCATCCAAAAGAATGACGAGCAGGTAAAGTTTCAAGTAAAGCATTCAAAGTACATGCATACAGATGTCATCCTTGGACATCAATGGTTAGACGAGCACAAGGCCTACAAAGAAGATACAGTGCTATTGCTCTACTTTCCAAAGGGTAGCAAGCAACAATTCTAGGTATCGTTAATGTTGGACAAGAATTAAAGAAAAATCTCGAAAAAAAAGGTATAGCTAAAGTGGACCTTCAACCAACTAGCACAAAAGAAGTGACAACATATGCCTCTACATCAAAGGACCATCATGGATCAGCTTCTTCAAGCAAGTCCAGTTTTCAAAACTTCAAGTCAATTGATGACCCAAACAAAATCTCTAGGGAGACACCAAGAAAAGCAAGGGTATTTCAACCCAAGTACTCAAGAAAACAAAAGAAACTCAAACAAGTATTTGCTCATAGCAGTTTAGTAAAAGTCAGTGATCTAGTGTGGATTGAAGACATTAGATCAACATAGACTCGACAAACACATGGGATGGATAGCATCACAATTGAGCTTTAAAAACAGGAGTACTATAGAGGTACTGGGCACCAATTTCCACCCAGCTGAGCTCGGGGTTCAATTTTGGAATAGACTATGCTAAACCAAATGCTTCAAGGTAAAGGTTCACAATCTGAGGAGTATCTACCAGGTCCTCTTGCTCCATCCACTTCGCATCCAATGCAGGATAGTTCTTGAATTTAACCAAGAACCGCCTTATCATTTTACCTTTTACCTTTCTTTCTTTATGTGCCAAAATCTGTTCTGGAACGAGTATCTCCTCGTTTTCCTCCACTTCGGGTTGCTCATCAAGCTCCCCATCATCGGGTACATCGCCTTTAAAAGGCTTCAAGAGACTCACATGAAAAGCATTGTGAATCCTCCAAGTATTGGGCAGCTTTAGTGGAAAGGAGACATCATTTATCTTTTTGGAAATGTGGAAAGGTCCATAGTATCTCATGCTAAGCTTTGGAAAAAGCCGCTCCTTTTCCTTTTTCTTTCTTCGGCGTGCCTTCTCAAAACGTGAGAGCACCCTATTAGTCTCCCATAATTTCAAATCGTGACGATGTCGATCTGCTACTTTTTTGTGTCTTTCTTGAGATTTCTGCAAAGCCTCCGGGACCTTGGCAAAAGCCGTGTTCAAGTCCCGTGTGTACTCGTTGGCTTCAAAAATCTTATCTTTCGTGCTTAGGAAGAGTGGAACCTTCGTAGCACCTTCAATAATCTCAAATGGTGCCTTCCACGTCGAAGAGTGTATCGTGTTACCATAGGCAAATTCCACCAAAGGTAAATACTTTTCCGTTACATGAAAAGCTTTCAAACTCAAAAGCTTCTAGTCCAAAAAGCAGTTTACATGAAAAACTTTCAAACTCAAAAGCTTCTGGTCCAAAAAGCAATGCCAAAAAGCTGCCAGCGAAAATCACGGAAATCCATACAGCCTACCACGTCATCATGCCAAGTGCAATTTTCGAAAATCAGCCACGCTGTTGCAGTTTTAGGGTTAGGGTTTTCAGAATTAGGGTTTGTAGGTTTTAGGGTTAGAGTTTTCAAAATTAGGGTTTGCAGGTTTTAGGGTTAGGGTTTTCAGAATAAGGGTTTCAACAGTTAGGGTTTTTGGCAGAAATTAGGGTTAGGGTTTTCTGCTCTCGGGCAACCACGTCATCACTTTGTGACACTTCTTCTATTACTTGTTCTTCTTAGGGTTTAGGTTCCCCGGCCACATCTATAAGTTGGCTCCATTCTTTAGGCTTTGGCACGTCAGCAGTTTGTTACATCTCCCTTCTTGAAAGAGAGTAATCGTCCTCGATTATAGCATATCTGCAAAACAACTCAAGTTAGCTCAAAAATTTCCGAGGGTCATTCCGAGGGACAATCAGTTTGCTCTTTTCATTAAGGAGTTAGCTTCTCCTTTTTGCTGTTTTGATCAAGGAGTTAGCTTCTCCTTTCAGCTGTTTTGATCAAGGAGTTAGCTTCTCCTTTCATCCAAATCGGACTCTTGATATTCCGACATAGTAAAATTAGCCATCACACCCAGACCACACTGATCTTCCACGGGTGTCTTGATGCACTAAAATTACATACCCAGGTAATTCCATCCAATTAGGAATATTCAGTAGTTGGCACATCACAATGCAACACAAATGCTCACATATGCATGTTACAAGACATAGAAACATAAAGCTACCGATGAACACTCCTCCCGCATAACCTAACAAGGTCCGGGCCGGGAGATATTCAACGACTCCCTCATCACTCCTCCTGCATAACCTAAAAAGGTTCGGGCCGGGAGATATAGAGGCCTTTTACAACCAAACGCCCCCCAGACCACAGCCTACGTCGTTTGGAGGTGCTGAGAGTAACCACTGCTCAGACTTCTTAATACTCCTCCCGCATAACCATCTAGGTCCGGGCCGGGAGTCACAACAACAATTATTTTACAAGCATACAACCAAACGCTCCCCAGGCATCGGTCTGCGTCGTTCTGAGGTTCAAACAATACCAAAATAGTATTTCTCACTTCTCCACCCGGGAGTAAAATCACCAATCATTGAAACCAGTATCAAACCGGAGTTAAACAATTCAAATCGGCACCAAAACAGGTGCAAAACAGATACCATCCATTTCAAACAAATTCCAAACAGGATCACCAAACAAGATCAAACAGAACTCAAACTTAAAAAGAAATCTCGACATCAGCCAAGCTCGAAAAGTCGACTGACTTTCCATCTTGAAACCTGCACCAAAAATTAGGGTTAGGTTTCTTCCATAAGGTCGTAGCCGATGACAGCATGGTCTATCAGCTCTTGGACAAACAGTGTTTCTTTGGCGGCGATGGTAGTCCCAAGATAGCAATCGCACTGAACCTCCAAGGTTATCTGATCGTGAGGTGTAAGGTGCAGCGGAATGAATGTTGTTTTTTCTCAAGATTAGTGATCTTTATCGCTCAAGGTTCCTTTTAGTTCTTTAGGGAAAGAGAGAGCTTTCCGTCTTGTAGAGTGTTGTGGTCGCGAACAAAGTGAGTGGATATTGTGCGTGCAAGTGAATGAGACTGAGAGGAGAGAGAGATACGACACCCGAGAGGTTGTAAAACCCTCCTCCAAAGGCCCCACTCTCGTCGGCGAGAGTGGTCTATTCTTTGATTGCACAAAAGTGTACAATGCGTATGCAATGGACTGATGCAATGGGACTATGCTGATGACGACGACGACTTGATGGTTGAAATCTGAGATCTTCTAATCGTTGAAGTCGGGGCTGTTTCAGTGGCTGAAATTCTCTGTTTTGGCTGCATTTTTATGGCTGAAAATGGGGGAACGTCTGCAACCATCTTGGGGCTGATCTGCTACTGCGTCATAGGCTGAAAACTGCGAGAATCCAACTGCTGAATTTTGCGTTTTTGCTACTGCTGAGCTGGCGTTTTTGACAAGGCTGAAAAAACGCTGAATCTGCAATGATGTTGGCGTTTTTGTCAAGGGCTGAAAAATGCTGGCTGGGATGTATCTGCTGAGGTTGGAACGTGAGGCAAGAGGACTTGTCGGCGATGGCTTGCTGGGAGGAAACGCCAAAGGGAAGGAGTGGATGGCGAGGGTCTACTGTTGAGGGGGGGTACTGCTGAGAAGTTGCCTGTTGAGCGGGAAGCTCCTGCTGCCTCTTCTGCCAGAAAGTGCTAACTTGGGTTTGCTTATATATTAACTTAGCAAAATTGCCCTACCTACTTTTGTTGGAAAGTCACTTAAAAATAATAAGTGAAAATCCCAATAAATAAGAAAATAGGCTATATGCACTAGAAAATTCCCCTAACTGATGCTAATGGATTCTGATGGGAATTCCAATGATCATGTTGTGTGCAACCGGAGGATATGCATCTATGCTAAGTGACTGGGCATGCACGGTCTACGAATAGACTCACAAAAGTGCCAGATCACTGCTAATCTAAACTTGACTGAACTGACTGGACCCTGCTGTGGTGTAGCTTGTCCACGGACACATAGGGTTGGGATGTGTCACGTGACATCCCCTCCTTTTCAAAGTGAGGTACTGGTACCGAACTGTATAGCGTCGAGGGAGATCGTCAATAGCATCCGGAATCCTGGAAGGGACTCTTCGCCAGCCGACTCTGATGTGTGGGTCGTGCGGTACTTGAACTTCATAAAGGTCTGCAATGCTTGCTTCTTTGGGCCGCGCCGAAAGCGACGCAAAGTCTTTTGAATCTCCTTCCGTGCTTCAACTTCGTTTAGAGATCTGCTTCTTTCGTCTTCAAGAATCTCCATGGCTGAAAATTCCTGAAACAATCTCCAACACAAAACCATGAACATACCCAATCCATGTAAAGTGAAGGAAAACAATCTTGTCTTCTCTAAAGACTGTGTATGCAATGTAGATGAACTAATAGACGGAGTGACAACCCGTTCATCAAACACATGCAAACAATGCGATCGAATCTTTTCTGTTTGATCGAAATCAATCAACTGTGGCAAATCACAATGTAAATGCCCATGCTTGGTGCTCATACTATCATGTGCTCGTTCGGAAACTGTGTCATGCCAAGGAAGAGACATGGAATGCGATTTCCTTACATACAAACTTTTCATGAACAATCCGCATACATTCGTGCTCATCCATGAGAGAAACGTGCTCAACATACAATATGTCATGCCTAGTGAAAGGGATCACATAACGGTGCTGACTAAAATACAGAAAACCTTCACGAATGAAACACTCGAACAATGCATGCGAACACACAATACTTCTTGTGAGGGTTCTTTGGACTAAGGCTCTAGAGCCAAGATCGGTTCGTCCTGAATGATAGAATCGTCCTGTGGGGGTTCTTTGGACCTCGACTCGAAAGCCAAGATCGGATCTTCGTGATTGATCGAATCTGCAACGAGGTTAGCTGTGCTAGAAAAAGCATTCACTAATACCTCATCCTTGTGAACAATCACATCATCTTCATGCAATTCATCATGCTTGTGAGAAATCACGTCTTGATCATGCAAATCATCATGCTTGTCATTGTCATCCAAATCATTATGCAAATCATTGGCATCCAAATCATCATGCTTATCATTGTCATTCAAATCATCATGAAAATCATTATCATTCAATTCATTATGCTTCTCCTCATGCAATTCCTGTGTGTCATGCTGTGGAGAAGAAGAGACTGAGAAAGTCTCCTTTTTCCGATTCTGTTGCATCTGTGCCTGAGCTTGAGAAAAGAGTCGCAATAACTCTTGCATTTGAGCTTTGTTCTCGCGATAAAATTATGCTTCTATGGCTGCCCTTCTTTCTTGGTACTTACGCTCAATGGCTGCCATATCTTCTTTGTAGGCTTTTCTTTCTGCTTCTCTTTCTTGGTCCAACTCCTCCATAGGAGTTAGTGCAATCTTTGTCGTAGATGGAAAAGGGGGAGGGTCGGAAAAACCTCCTGGTGGGGAAAATTCTTCTTCACCTCTCTCATGCTCATCACCTCCAAGCGAAGTATCCATTCTGCTTCGAGTGATGACCATTCTGCAATCATGGGTTCTTGTGGGTTCTTGTGTTCTGAAGTCCACGAGGGACTTGGGTTCTTAAGTTCACGAGAATCTTGGGTTCTTGAGGGTCTTGGTTTCGTAAGTTCACGAGGAACTTGGGTTCTTGAGGATCTTGAGGTTCTTGATTCTTGAGGGTCTTGGGTTCTTGAGATTCTTGAGGTTTTCTTTCGCTTGCAAATCGCGTTGGAGAAGGATCTTCTCTTCACCCGAGTACTACCCTTTTCTGTGGGCGCACCCCTTGGCGGCCTTGCGCTCACACCAAGGTTGCTTTTTCCCACCTCATGTCAATTGGCCGGCCGCTAAGTGCACGGTCCGCTCTCAATGAGTGAAAAGAGACACAACGGGAGGTTGGACAAGCCCTTCTTTCTTGGGATTCCTGTCACTCTTCAACAAAACACGATTAGGAATCGCCACGCCCAAGTAAACTTGGGTTCGTGCGATCGCAACAAGCAAAAAAGTTCTTGTGGTTCTTTCCTTGAGTAATGCAGAACACTTCCAAAGCTCTGATACCAATGTTAGGTGCAGTGGAATGAATGTTGTTTTTTCTCAAGATTAGTGATCTTTATTGCTCAAGGTTCCTTTTAGTTCTTTAGGGAAAGAGAGAGCTTTCCGTCTTGTAGAGTGTTGTGGTCGCGAACAAAGTGAGTGGATATTGTGCGTGCAAGTGAATGAGACTGAGAGAAGGAGAGAGAAGAGATACGACACCCGAGAGGTTGTAAAACCCTCGTCGGCGAGAGTGGTCTATTCTTTGATTGCACAAAAGTGTACAATGCGTATGCAATGGACTGATGCAATGGGACTATGCCGATGAAGACGACGGTGATGACGACGACGACTTGATGGCTGAAATCTGAGATCTTCTGATCGCTGAAGTCGGGGGCTGTTTCGGTGGCTGAAATTCTCTGTTTTGGCTGCGTTTTTATGGCTGAAAAAGGGGGAATATCTACAACCGTCTTGGGGCTGATCTGCTACTGCGTCATAGGCTGAAAACTGCGAGAATCCAACTGCTGAATTCTGCGTTTTTGCTACTGCTGAGCTGGCGTTTTTGACAGGGCTGAAAAACGGTGAATCTGCAATGATGCTGGCATTTTTGTCAAGGGCTGAAAAACGCTGGCTGGGATGTATCTGCTGAGGTTGGAACGTTAGGCAAGAGGACTTGTCGGCGATGGCTTGCTGGGAGGAAACGCCAAAGGGAAGGAGTGGATGGCCAGGGTCTACTACTGAGGGGGGGTACTGCTGAGAAGTTGCCTGTTGAGTGGGAAGCTCCTGCTACCTCTTCTGCCAGAAAGTGCTAACTTGGGTTTGCTTATATATTAACTTAGCAAAATTGCCCTACCTACTTTTGTTGGAAAGTCACTTAAAAATAATAAGTGAAAATCCCAATAAATAGGAAAATAGGCTATATGCACTGGAAAATTCCCCTAACTGATGCTAATGGATTCTTATGGGAATTCTGATGATCATGCTGTGTGCAACCGGAGGATATGCATTTATGCTAAGTGATTGGGCATGCACGGTCTACGAATAGACTCACAAAAGTGTCAGATCACTGCTAATCTAAACTTGACTGAACTGACTGGACCCTGCTGTGGTGTAGCTTGTCTACGGACACATAGGGTTGGGATGTGTCACGTGACATGAGGAGACATCTACTGAGGGATGTCGAGGAATTTCAAGATATAATCTGCTAGGGTTTCCATGGTAAGCATTTCAGGATACCCCACTCTGCCAGAAGTTGAAACCATATAACTCCGGGTAATTTTTATTTTTTTTTCTTAAAAGCTTGCCAAGTACTTGGAGTATGCTGCTTGGTAGTTGTAGACATCAACATCTGCATGGCACTGCCTCTGAGAAAAAGAATGACTCGAAACAAATCCTCGATCCTTCTTTTGCAAGTGATCTTAAAGGCTTATGCCTTGTAAGACACTACGGTGAAGACGGGAGCGCGCCCGATGCGCTATGAAGTAAGGGTGGGCGTCGCTAATAAGTCCGGGTTGGCGGGCGAGATACCTCGAATAAAATCTGTCTGCTCTTTTGTAGGACCGGTATGCTTTCAGAAAAGCACACGCCTGATGCTCTGATACCACTGTCACAAGGCGGACACCAGATGCCAATAGAAAAGAACAGACTGAACAGACTTTTAGCTCTTCAATAACAACTGAACTGAAAGAGAGAGACGACACGCGACATGGAGTGGCGGAATTCCACCCTATAGAGTATTGGCCCCAAACCTTGGCGCCCCTTTCGGTATTTCTTTATATGGCATCATCAAAGTACAAGCCAGTACTCAAGACTCTGCACCTTCTCCAGGAAGCATGCCAGAGAATGAGCCCTAGCCTCATATTTAAAGGCCCTTGGCCTAAAAAGCAGTTTACATTCAAAGCTTTCAAACTCAAAAGCTTCTGGTCCAAAAAGTAGTTTACATGAAAAACTTTCAAACTCAAAAGCTTCTGGTCCAAAAAGCAATGCCAAAAGCTGCCAGCGTAAATCACGGAAATCCGTACAGCTTGCCACGTCATCATGTCAGCGCAATTTTCGGAAATCGGCCACGTTGTTGCAGTTTTAGGGTTAGGGTTTCCAAAATTAGGGTCTGCAGGTTTTAGGGTTAGAGTTTTCAAAATTAGGGTTTGCAGGTTTTAGGGTTAGGGTTTTCAAAATAAGGGTTTCAACAGTTAGGGTTTTTGGCAGAAATTAGGGTTAGGGTTTTCTGCTCTAGGGCAACCACGTCATCACTTTGTGACACTTCTTCTATTACTTGTTCTTCTTAGGGTTTAGGCTCCCCGGCCACATCTGTAAGTTGGCTCCATTCTTTAGGCTTTGACATGTCAGCAGTTTGTTACAAGCTATGCCGTGGTGACCCGTAAAAGGTGGACAGTGGCGTTCGGTTAAAACCTTTTCCCTTAACGGGTGTGTAACGCACATCATTTTCTTCATCAAGTAGCCATCCCGAATGGAATATCCCGCTATTACCTTCCCATTCCGTATCCGAGTGAAAATATCTGCAAAATCTTTATCTGTGGCACACTGATCGACCATATCCTCAAAGCTCTTATGATGAATCGCGGAAATAGCCAAAACCAACGGCTTCCGAGACAAAGCATCTACCACCAAGTTCTTCTGTCCTTGTACATGGACAATCTGGAAGTGAAACTGTGACAAGATGTTCGTCCACTGTCACAAGATGGGCACCGCGTGCCAATAGAACAGAACAGACTGAACAGACTTTTAGCACTTCAATAACAACTGAATTGAAAGAGAAAGATGACACGTGACACGGAGTGGCGGAATTCCACCCATTCGCCCCAAACCTTGGCGCCCCTTTCGGTATTTATTTATATTGCATCAACATAGTACAAGCCGGTACTCCAGACTCTGCACCTTCTCCAGGAAGCATGCTAGAGAATGAGCCCTAACCTCATATTTAAAGGCCCTTTGCCTGAAAAGTAGTTACAGTGAAAAGCCTTCAAAACTCAAAAGCTTCTGGTCCAAAAAGCAATGCCAAAAGCTGTCAGCGTAATGTATGGAAATCCGTACAACTACCACGTCATCAGCCAACGCAAAACGCGAAAATCCATACAGCCTGCCACGGCCCCTCGGCCGGCATCTGTAAGTCGGCTCCCTTCTTCAGGGCTTTGACACGTTAACAATTTGTGACATCTCCCCTTCTCGAAACAGAGTAATCGTCCGCGATTACAGCATATCTACAAAACAGCTCAAGTTAGTTCAAAGATTTTCGAGGGTCATTCCGAGGGACGATCAGTTTGCTCTTTTTGTTAAGGAGTTAGCTTCTTCTTTTGTTCAGGGCAGCTCCGACCGCATACGGCAGCGCCGCGAGGCTTTCCTTCGACTCTGCCGCCCCCCCTGCATCACTATCATCCTACTGATGGAAGATAGCTCAAACTGAAGTGCCGGGCCCGTGAGGGTGGACCAAGCCGCTGCCCCCCAAGTGTACTGTCGAGCCGTGGAGAGAGCAGGCATCAGCCGAAGAACTCGTAGCCACACCTGCTGGGCCGAGGGACAGTCCCAAAGACAGTGACGCTGACTCTCCACCAAATGGTCACAAGCTGCACATGTGGCCGAGAGACCACTATGCACTAGCCAGCTCCCTATTGCTGTGGCTCTATGTGCGACCAGCCACTAAAACAAGGTGACTCGCCTCGGCTGTCTGGAGTCCCACAACCTCTCCCAAAAGACTGCCAAGAACTCGACTGTGAGACCCTCCTCCTGCCAATGACGTGCTGCAACGGGGAGGGCCTCTCTCTGTGCTGCTAGTATATGACGTCCCAGTCGAACAGTGTATTGAAAGAACGGGACTCCTGGGTGGTTTGCAGAAGAGAAGGGGTCCCTCCATAGCCACTCACCAGGATCCCACTGTACTCGTGCCAGCGGACAACACTCCCAAGCCCATAGCCTCCAGTGTCCTGTCTCAAGAACTGCTGGGTCAGGGCCTATGACGCAGGTCCTCCCACAGATGCCCACTACTCGGATCCTCTGAAAACAACACTCTGCTACCTGCGGGGCCTCTACTGCAACTCGCTGTAGTCGTCCCCCACCCTGAAGCTCGAAGAACAGGGCTGAGACAGACTCTGAGCAGGCCCTGACTGAAATGAGAACCTCCAGTCGTGTGAAGGCTCCCATCCACCAGGGTGCTATTGGCTCGAGAGGCGTGAGCCACTCAGCTAGAACTGACTCTATGATGTCCTGACACATGCTCTCCACCCCTCTCATGCCCTGTAGCTGGAAACCTGCACCTCCTCTGACAAACCTGTGAACTCTAGCCAGTCACCTAGAGAGCGCGCTAGACCTGCTGCCATGGGACCCCAAGAAACATGAGGCCGATTACCAACCAAGTGGCCTCTCTGAGTGCTAACCATGGGGTTCCAGACAAGGGGCTGCCGTAGGCGCTCCTCCGTGCACGTCGACTGTCTTTGCTCCAAGCCACGCCGTAAGAGCTCCGCTCCCAAGATCGAAGCAAACTCACAGCGAAGCGGTCCTCCAGTCTCCTGCTCAAACCAACTCGGCGCAACTCTGTAAAGATCCATCTGGTCGAAGGTTGCCAAGCCTCAAGGGCCTCCTGACTAAGGCACCCTGGCACGAAGCCTCTGTAGCAAGAACTCCTTCCAGGGCTCCTCTCATGGAAGAAGTCCTCTAACTACGAACTTCCCAAGAAGGGCTCTGCTCTGCTGTGCTGGATCAATGATCCCAAGCCCTCCTTGAGAACAAGGAAGTGTGATGACCGACCAAGCCACCTTGGCTCGGGCAATCTGAGTGTCACGACCTGACCAAAGGAAGTTCCTGATCATCCTCTCTACCTGGCTGATACAAGAACTCGAGAAGATCCAGCAAGAAGTGATGTACCACATAGTCGCCAACAACACCTGGTTGGCAACTACTACTCTACCAGCCAGCGAAATTCGTGCTGAGCTCCAATATAACATCTTTCTCCTGATGGACAGGAGAAGAGGAGCAACCTGTTGCTCGGGGGACAAGTCCAAACCAACCTGACAACCCAAGTACCGAACTGCAGTCCCTGGGGGAATCCACCTAAAACCCTCTCCTGGCATCCAATCTGGCACAGGGGCACTGCCAACCGAGAAAGCCACTGTCTTTCTCAGTTGATCGGTGCGCCCGATGCACAACAGAAGGTCTCCAAATCCTTCTCACATCTGTGCAGATTGGCCTCCTAGCCCTCTAAGTACAAGGCTGAGTCATCGGCAAACTCGGCGTCCAGTAGCTCATCTCCCCGAATAGGGAGTGCTAAGCCCCGCATACCAACCTACTGTGACACCAAATATCTGCTCATCGCCTCCGCATAGAACAGAAAGAGAAAGGGGGCAAGAGGACAACCCTGTCTGACCAAGCGTGTGAGCATGAAGCGCTCACCTCTACCTCCTGCCAAAAGCACCTGACTGTGAACCTGTCTGTACAAAGCTGACACCCCTCTGGTCCAAGCATCTGAGAAGCCCATCCTGCGTAGAGTGCCCTCTAGAAAGTCCCAATCAACTGTGTCGTATGCCTTCTCAAAGTCGAGAAGAAGAATCAAAAGGTCCTCCCCACGGAGCCGTGCCAGGGCAGAAGCCTCCCAGAAAGTAAAGATGTTGTCAAGGATACTGCGTTCCTTGACAAAACTTGTCTGAGTCCCATGTATAAGGCTCTCCAAAAGTGGCTGAATCCTCAAACTCAGAGCCTTGGCAAGAATTTTGTAGGCTGAGTTGAGGATGGTGATGGGGCGCCACTGTTGAATCTCATCCAAGGAGCCACCCTCCTTTGGAATGAGGTAAATCAGGCCCTCACTCATGCTATCAGGCATCACTGCTGTGTGCAAAATGTACTGAAAGGCACTACAAAGATCTGAGCCAAGCAGGTCCCAATACTCCAAGAAAAAGCTGGGAGTCAACCCATCCTCACCTGGACAGCTACCACGAGGGAGGTCCCTAAGAGCCGTGTGCGGCTCCTTAAGCTGAAGTGGCATCTCTAGCCTCTCGCGCATCTCCTCTGTCACAAGACAAGGCATCTGTGCCCAAACCTGCACCCTGCATGCATCCTGCCGCTCTGATTGGGGCTCAGCCGACAGTAACTCACGGTAAAAGTCAGTAGCAACTGCACGCATATCCTCGGGCTCACAAGCAACTGACCCATCGGGTCTCCTCAACTGATTGACCTTGGCATGCGAGTGTCGAGGTCCCACAGTCTCAAGAAAAACACGTCACTCTGCCACCCACCTGAGTCCACTGAGATGCCTGTCGGTGAAAGGCAAACTCATGACGCCTCTCCTCTGTGCTAGCAAGCTCCTGTCGAGCCTGCTGTAACTGCTCCTCCAACCATGGACTGTCTGGATGCTGCTCCTACATCCTCTGTAGTGGAGCAATGCCTCGTCTGAGACGTTGCTCCTCCTCTCTCTCTGCAACCCGGCGAGCCAGAGACTCCTGGAGAAAAAAGTGGCTAAGCTAAGCTAGGCCTAAGGCCACTCTGTCTGCAGGTGGAACCTGGCTGTCCATGCCCTCTGTCCAGAGAGCCTCTACCCTCTCTCTGAGTGCTGAGTCCAACAAGACCCGCTCTGGGATGCGAAGCATCGTGCTCCCACTCCTCTGCCTGTCTGCCACTGTGAGGATCACTGGTGCATGGTCCGAGAAGGATGTCCCTGCCAGGATGCCCACTGATCCCCCCAAGTCACTGAAGTGGTCACTGGTGTAGAAGCGATCTATCCGCGATAGATTCACTCCTCCCACTCTGCGGTCCGATCTAGAAAAGGCAAGTCTGGCTGGAGGCCTCACAAAGCCAGAGTGCTGCCATGTATCGGAGACCCTCAAAGTCATACACAACCTCTCCCAAGCTGCTAACTCGACTCCATGAACAATAGCATGGCTGCCTCCAATCCTGTCAGAAGGGTCCTCCAACATGTTGAAGTCCCCTCCTACACACCAATGGTCGGCCTGCGGCAAAGACTCAACAATCTGTGACCAAAACTCTGCATGAGCACTCGCCACATTGGGCGCATAGATGTTCAAGAAGCCCACAAGGACACCCTGAACCTGCATAGTAATCCACTGAGCCCTGCCTGGCACAATAATCCCTCTGCCCACAATGGCCTGCTGCAATGAATCCGCAATAGTCATACATACCCCACCCTGGATGCCTCCAGGTCCAAAAGCAACTGACCAAAAGGTATCATATCGTCCACGCAAAATCTGACCACATCGCGAATGCGGCTCTCACACAGATGGTGCTCCTGAAGCATTAGGAGACCTATCTCTCCTCCCACAAGGCAACGCTGAAGCTCCTGACGCAATCGGCCCCGCTGTCGCTGAAACTGGGGCCCACCTAGTCCCTGCACGTTCCATGAGACGACCTCATGGGGAGCGAGAGAGAACAGATGCTGCCGCAGCAGCAAGACGGGCTATCTGCGAGGCTGGCTTGGATGGGGAGTAATCCGCATCCGAGCGTCCTCTAGATAGGCGAGACTGCAATGAGTGCCTAGCCCAAGCCCAAGCAGAGCGAGCCGTGCGTAAAGCAACCTCCTCTATCCAGGAGTCCTCATGAATGTATACATAGCAAGGCAAACACTGCGTATCAGCAAAGAAGTACACCACAATGTGCCTACATCCTGCTGAGTCTGGGGGTGTCACTGCAAACTTGGCCAATGGCCACAAAGTCTGGAGCAAATCTGTAACTCCAATTTCTCCCATGTGATGAGAGAACTCGAGAACCTGTGTATGCAACCATCCCAACACTGAGTCGAGGGACCACTCTGTCTCGGCCCTACCACAGAGGGGGAAGGAGAAACCAATTGTTGAGTCCAAGGCCTCTGTCCCCCTAGCGGCGAGGAACAAAGCATGGACCCTGAAGCAAGCTGCCTCGTGGTCTGCTACGGAATCGCCGAGAAAGCGAGTGAACCCGTAATCGAAGAAGTCCCAGCGGCGTCGGAGGTCAATGCTCGTCAGACCACGAGGGATAGCCGCAAGGGAAGATGTCTGAATCTGCAGAGGGGGCCGCAAGGAGGGCTGTCCCTCTCTCGCTAGGCGACTCGTGGCAAAGGCACTGCCCAGAGATCTCCTAGCCGCTGGAGAGGGACTGGTTTCCTGAGTCGACTGTGGAACTGGAGCAGGAGGGGGGGAAGGAGGAGCTGGGGGGAGCGGAGGAGAAGAGGAGCGGGGTGGGGCGACAGAGGTAGAGGGGCGAGGTGGAGAGGCGACGGGAGCAGAGGGCGGGGGGGGGGGGGGATGAAGAGGAGGAGGGGAACTCTGAAGGGGGAGCGGCTGTCGAGGGTGAAGCGGAGGTGGAGGCTGGCGTAGGGGACTCCTCCTACTCAAGAGGACCAAAGCGGTTCCCCGTGGGAACCCATTGCTGCTATGTAGGCACCTGAGGGCTACTCTGAGTGCCAGGCTAACGATGTGGCCCCTGGCGTCGATGGCCACGGGCCTGCTGCCACCCCTCCTCCGCTGGAGCCCCAAGCTCCGAGGGTGGCTCTGCATCTGTGCGCTGTGCCGCTGACTGTGGCTGCAGCCCAGCCTTGGCAGGCTGGGGCTAAGGCTGAGGTGCAGGTCGTGGTCTCCTCCGTGGACAGGCCTTCGCAAGGTGGCCCATCTGTCGGCAAATGAAGCAGTGGTTCGGGAGGCCCGAGTACTCCACACTCTGTCTAAACCAACCCCCACTCACCCGAGGCAGAAGGATGACCTTCGGGAGCGTGTGGGTATCTCTGACCAAAACTCGAACTGAGGGGATGCCAGCCGCCTTGGCAGCTACTGATGCTGCCGTACGAGGTGTCTCCAGGACAGTCCCGATGGCGGAGCCAATCCTGGAAAGAAGTGGTAGGTACTCCCTCCGGAAAGCAGAACTGAGATGGGGATGTCTGCCTCCTCTACTAGAACATCCGAAGCCGGGTTAAAACCATGTCGCCACTGTCGAAAGTGGGCGCGTGATGCTCGGATGGCCAGTGGACTCATAGCTATGACCTTGGACGCCATCTCTGAGGTCTCGAACTCGATCTGATAGTACCCCTGTCCGAGAATCTGGACATCCAAGATCTTGCCCACCTCTGCGAGAAGGCGGGCCTGGAGAAGGTCTCGCAGCTCTCCTCTGCTAGGTCGGGTGCCGAGAATCTTGCAGATGACCGAAGTCGCCTGCAATCGCTCTACTTCTGCGGCAAGGCTCGCTTGCTCTGTCGGCGAGAGAGCAAGTCGAATGGTGGGCTCAGCGGGGTCAGGCGAGAGGGCTTCTGGTGAGTCCCTCTGTGGCGAAACTGAAGCCTCCATCTGTGTCTACTGCTGTGTCGAAGAAGAGGGCGACGAGTGGACGCTGCAATCAGGCGCTAGAGACACTGTCCCAAAAAAAATGAAGCAGTGCCGAGGAGGCCGCATTGCAGGGGTTGACGGGGAGAAACCGAGGCGAGCGGGAGGGCGGGGCGGGGGAGGGGGGGGGCAGCAGGTTGGGGAGGGTGGAGGTGCTGGCTGCAGCAAGAGGAGGGGGTGACGGGGGCGGCAGCGGGCAGGCTGGCAGGGGGGCGGCTCAGGCAGCAGGCAGTGCGAGGGTGGGCAGGGGGGGGGAGGCAGCGGGCTGAGGTGAGGGAGGGGGGGGGGGGGGGGGGAAAGCGATGGCGTGCGCAGGTGAAGCAGCAGCAGAGAGCGGCAGTTTGAAAGGATTGGTTTTTACCCAACCATCACTTTTCAATCATTTAATACTCCCCCCGCAAATAACCACAAGGGTCCGGGCCATGTGTAACAAACTTGGACACTCCAAGTCAAGAATCAACCGCGACAGCACCAAATAACCACTTCAAAACAATTCACAGATCACAATAGATTTGCACTGGCCCGACGGAGTTCCGTGCCTAGAGATATTGGCCCCAAAGACTGGCGCCCCTTTCGGTATTTCTTTTTGTATTAATCAATCATCAAAGTACAAGAGAGCGGTTAGGGTTTCACTCTCAGACTCTGCGTCCAGATGCTTTGAGAAGTGAGGCCCTCACCACTAATTTAAAGGTTACAAGGGATGCCCAAAAGCAGAGCCCCAAAAGCTTTTAAAATCAAAAGCATCAGTTGTCTCTCTCTCTTAGAGACTCTTTTCTTTTTTTTTTTTTTTTAAAAAGCAAAAGCAAAATTTGCGTCGCTCATCATTTTCCAATATATATATATATATATATATATATATATATATTTTTTTTTTTTTTTTTTATTATTTTTTTTTGAATAATCCGCCTCCGCGATTTCCGGAATTTAGGGTTTTTGGCAAAAATTAGGGTTTGCAGGAATTTTAGGGTTTTTGGCAGAAATTAGGGTTTCTGCTGTCTGCCACGTCATCACTTTGTGACACCATGAGTATGAACAAGCATTCTAAAACATAATTTCTCACTACTCCACCCGGGAGTAAAATCATTAATCATTGAAACCAGTATTAAAAACAAAGTCAAGCAATTCAAATCAGCATCAAGACAGGTTCAAAACAGATACCATCTATTTCAAAAGCAGGATCACCAAACAAGTTTTCAAACAGATTTCAAACTTAAAAAGCAATCTCGACATCAATCGAGCTTGAAAAGTCAGCTAACTTTCCATCCGCCTCCGCGATTTCCGGAATTTAGGGTTTTTGGCAAAAATTAGGGTTTGTAGGAATTTTAGGGTTTTTGGCAGAAATTAGGGTTTCTGCTGTCCGCCACGTCATCACTTTGTGACATACCCCCCTCTTGAAAGCATTGTAATCGACCGCGATTACGCCTGCAAAACCGACAAAAGCCATAAACCGTCTTAGCAGACACTGACTCTTAGTACCTACGTACTAGGAACACACATCTAGCACGTGTACAAAATCGACAGTCACATCACACGACATCACAGGACATCACCAGACATCACAGGACATCACATGACTTTCAACATTCATTCGGATCTTAGACCATGATTTATCGGCAATGTAGCTAGCAATCACATCTAGGTCCAATCGGGACCTCATCGATGTCCGATTGACTAACCCCTATTGCAACCATGTCTATTCGAGATCAATCAGACCAAAATGCTGCAGTCATTTCGGCTATCAGTTCCTGCACTCACAAGAAGTCAAGAACAAATCAGTATCATAATCAGGAATTCCATTTCATAAAGTCATCCAGCAGAATACTGTCAGCTCTCAGTATCCCTGAAGCTCAAAGAGACATCAGTGACTTTAGTATCAAAATCGAGGCATCTGTTGACAAAGGAGTGGAGTGACTCCCCTCTTGTGCATCCCACTGCACCAGATCTCCGGCCAAGCTGAATTCTAGGTTCCGTTTGGAGTAGACTATGCTAAACCAAAACATCGAGGTAAAGTTTCACAATCCGAGGAGTATCTGCTAGGTCCTCCTCCTCCATCCACTTCGCATCAAATGCAGGAAAGTTCTTGAACTTAACCAAGAACCGCCTTCGGACTTTACCCTTATTCTTCGTATCATTATGTGCCAAAATCTGTTCAGGAACAAGGATCTCCTCGTTTTCTTCCACTTTGGGTTGCTCATCAGGCTCCCCATCATCAGGCACATCACCCTTAACAGGGTTCAAGAGACTCACATGCAATGCATTGTGAATCCTCCAAGTATCTGGCAGTTTCAGTCGGAAGGAGACTTCATTTATCTTTTCAGTAATCTGGAAAGGGCCGTAGTATCGCATACTAAGCTTTGGAAAAAGCCTCTCCTTTCCCTTGTTCTTTCGTAGGCGTGCCTTCTCAAAACGTAAGAGCACCCAATCATCCTCCTTCAATTTCATGTCGCGACGATGGCGATCCTCTGCTTTTTTTCTGTCGTTCTTGAGACTTCTGCAAAGTCTCGCGAACCTTGGCAAAAGCCGTATCCAAATCTCGCGAATATTCATCCGCTTCAAATTTCTAATCTTTCGTGCTCAGGAAGGATGGAACCTTCGCAACAGTTTCAACAATCTCACATGGCGTCTTCCCCGTCGAAGAGTGTATCGTGTTATTGTAGGCAAATTCCACCAAAGGTAAGTTCTTTTCCCATTGAGTCTTCTGATGGGAGATACAAGACTTCAATAAATCTAAAATCACTGAATTGGCAATCTCAGATTGCCCGTCAGTCTGCAAGTAGAACGATGACGAGAAGTGCAACCGCGTGCCAATGTTCTCCCAAATTGCCTTCCAAAACAAACTCATAAATCTAGGGTCTCTGTCGGAGACAATCGTCTCAGGCGTGCCATGTAATCGGAAAATCATCGTGATCATTCTGTATTCTCGGGAGATCAAAAAAATGAAATCCATTTCAATATTTTCCCAGGGGCGGGTGGGTATGGGTAAAGGCTGTAACAATCCCTGTGCTTTATGCTTGTCAAACTTGACCTTCTGGCATACCAAGCAACTGCGCACAAACTCTTCCACATCCTTCTTCAGTCTCCACCAAAAGAAATCTCTCTCTACCCCTTTCATGGTGGTAGCAATGCCGCGGTGACCCGTAAAAGGTGGACAGTGGCAATCAGTCATAACCTTTTCCCTCAACGGTTGTGTAACGCACAACATAGTCTTTTTCATCAAGTAGCCTTCCCGAAGGGTGTATCCAGCTACTGTCTCCCCATCCCGTATCCGTGTGAAAATATCTGCAAAATCTGTATCTGTGGCACACTGATCGACCATATCCTCGAAGCTCCTATGATGTATCCCGGAAATAGCCAGAACCAACGGTTTCCGAGACAAAGCATTTGCCACCACATTCTTCTGTCCCTGCACATGGACAATCTGGAAGTGGAACTGTGACAAGATGTTCACCCACCGCATCTGCTTTTCCGAAAGCTGCTTCTGTGACAAGAAGTAGCGCAAACTCTGATGGTTTGTAAAGACAGTAAAATCCGCTCCGAGTAGGTAATGCCGCCACTGAGTAAGAGCATGGATAACCGCCAAAAGCTCTTTCCCATAGATCTGTGTTGTCATCTCCGGCCTAGAGAACAAACGACTCTCGTAAGCTATGACATGGCCTTCTTGCATCAAGACCGCACCTAGACTATGACCACAAGCATCACAAAATACTTCAAATGACTTCTGCAAGTCCGGCAAAGTCAAATCTGGTCCTGTAGTGAATTTCTCTTTCAATGTCCGAAAGGCAGTCACCTCTATGGGTCCCCACGAAAAAAGGTACTCCTTTCTGTGTCAAGGTATGCAAAGGGGAAGAAACCTCTGCAAACTTTCGTATGAACCGCCTGTAGTACGAACACAGTCCCAAGAAGCTTCTAACTTCATGGACATTCCTCAAATCGGGCCAATCACGGATAGTCTCTATCTTGGCCGGGTCCATTCGCACTCCTGCTGCTGACACAATGTGTCCCAAAAAGTGTTATCTCTAGTAGGAAAAATTCACTTTTCTTAGCATTAATCACTAACGTGTGATCTCGTAATTGCCTGAAAGACTTGAAGCAGATGATCTCTGTGTTCTGCCTCATTCTTGGAGAAAACAATGATGTCGTCAAAGAAAGTGCCAACAAATAGTCTGTACTCTCGAAAAATCCTGTCCATCATCCGGTTAAATGTCGCAGGAGCATTGGTTAAGCCAAAAGGCATCACCAAAAACTCAAATAACTCAAAAGTCATCCGAAAAGCTGTCTTGTAGACATCTCCTGGTGCTATCCTGATCTGATGATATCCTGTCTTCAAGTCAATCCTGCTAAAGCACGAGGATCCCTGTAACCTGTCGAGTATATCATCGATCCTAGGAATCGGAAATCTGTTCTTGATGGTGATTTCGTTGAGAGTGCTATAATCGATACACATTCTCCAAGATCCGTCTTTCTTCAAAACCAACAACACTGGAGAGCAATACGGTGAAGTACTAGGCTGGACAAGACCTTTTTCCAAGAGGTCTTTCAATGAGTTCATAATCTTTTGATTCTGTACTCGGCTCACACGATAAGGTGGCCGATTCGGTGGCGTGCTTCCAGATATCAGATCAATGATATGATCTTCAGGCCCTCTCAAAAGCAATCGGCATGAGCGTGGAGAAAAAAATCTTGGCGTTCTTTTCTTCAGGTCAAAACATATTCAACTTTTATCCATCGTTCAGTTCTCCCAAAAGAATGAGTAAGAAAACTGAAGTTCATCAACTACAATCTCTAAGCCCTTCATTTATCAAAGTCGCTTTCTCGGCCCGGTAGTCAACCACGGCGTAGTTCTTGTGGTACCAAGGGATCCCGAGTAGAACGTCACTCACGTGCTCTGAACACCCCTGTCATTGCAAACGAAGTTTGCCAATGCTCGGTGTAATGGCAACATCCCATCCGGGTGTCAGTCGAACTACCTCCGCCTGTGGCGTCAGTCTGTCGGGCGTAGTTCCAAATCGAGCCGCCAATTCCAAGTGAAAAGAAGTTGGCCTTGGCTCCTTCAAAAGAGCTTCCTGATCCTTCGCTTTGCCCCCAAAGCGGCAAAGTTTGTACTTTCATTAGATTCGGTGCAGGTCCCACGCCATGTGGTACCAGTTCTGCTTTTCTATCTGCCTTTTCTGCCACATTCCTCAGCTGCTCTCGAACTCTCAGACCTGTCGTCGTTTTTATCATGTTGTTCTTTCTGTGCCGTATCAGGGCACTTCGTGGAAATATGTCCAGTTTCCCCGCATCCAAAGCACTTCCCCTCCCTGATGTAGCGAGTCCTCTCCTCAGGCGTAAGCTTGGGTCGTGCATCCTTTTTTTTTCTCTGGGTTGCTCTTTTTCATTCTACTTTCATTCCCAGGAGTCTGTTCGGCTCGTTGTGTCATGGTCTCATCTGTGGGGTAGGTCAGACTGCCAGAGTGAATGGCAAAGCTCCGCTTCGCATGACTCATCAACTCCTGAATAGAAGCTGACTTCTGTTCCAAGCAGTGATCTCGGATCTCTATAGGTAGACCCAAGGTAAACCGCTCAATCTGTTCTCTGAATGAGATCTTCTTGAATGAAGAGGCGGGTAGAAAAGAGCTCCAGAATCTTTCACAATAAGAATTCACTGTATCGCTCTTGGTCATCCGGAGATGGTTCCAAGCAGCTCGTATATCTCGCTCAAACTCTTGAGTCAACCAAGAAGAAATAAAAAGCCTCTTGAATTTCAGCCATGTAACTGGCACAGTCTTGCTTAATAGAAGCGTGGACCACCAAGTATGAGCATTCCCCTTAAAGTAAGAGGCAGCTCTCCGAATCTTGGAGTGCTCTGAATAGCGTCCTCCCGCGAAAGCGATGTCAAAGACACAGCCTTCGAAGCATCTGAGTCTCCTGAAAAGTATCAAACTTGATCGAGTGGCCACCTTCCTTAAACTCTCGGACTTTCTTGCTTTTATCTTCGAGAAAGTCATACTGGTTGGCTTTGTAAAAATTCTTCTTGTTCGCATAAAACTTTCCGTCATCGGAATCTGAGTTGTCTGTAGACGAGTCCTCAGTAGAACTGTCAGTCTCTGGGCGAGATGTAGCCTTCTTTACCTTTTTCTTGCCCTTTCCGAAGCTTTGTGTCTTGCTTCGCTTTTTGCTTTTTCTGTCTTCTTCGCTCTAATCCGAGGAGCTAGAAGAACTGTCAGAAGAAGAAGAAGAAGAACTGGGTACTCCTTCAAATCGAACACGCTTCTTCCGTTTCTTTGCCTTGTCAAATGTCAACCGACGACCTAAATATCCCGGGAAGTCAGTGCCTTTCTTCTGCTTTTTGCCGTGCTTTTTGGCTTTCTTTTGCGTGTCAAAAAGCTGAGCAATCCGTGCATCAACCACGTTCTCCAGTTCCTTCTCCGTATATTTCTTGGAGACAGAAGGTTTCTTGAGAGCGGGTTTCGGGAGTGGTGTTGTGGTTCTCTGCCACTCCATTTGTACCTCTTTCAAAGAGGTCTGGTTCATATATTTTGCCATCTTCGGGTCCTTGGCAAAATTGAGCATCATCTTTGTTGCATCGCCGATCAACTGGCGACGCTCTATCTCTCGCCGCTCCGCCTAAGTAGGCCAAGGCGGGCCATATTCTCTGCCTGAATCTTCGTTGTGATCCCAGCCCGCATCTCTAGATGCAGAGGGAGTCGACTGATCATTGCCTGAAGCCATAGGTGCCGCGGAAAAAAAAATTCGGGGATCAGATTTCCCGTAGAAGAGAAATCGGCCGGGCTCTGATACCACTGTAACAAACTTGGACACTCCAAGTCAAGAATCAACCACGACAGCACCAAATAACCACTTCAAAACAATTCACAGATCACAATAGATTTGCACTGGCCCGGCGGAGTTCCGTGGCTAGAGATATTGGCCCCAAAGACTGGCGCCCCTTTCGGTATTTCTTTTTGTATTAATCAATCATCAAAGTACAAGAGAGCGGTTAGGGTTTCACTCTCAGACTCTGCGTCCAGATGCTTTGAGAAGTGAGGCCCTCACCACTAATTTAAAGGTTACAAGGGATGCCCAAAAGCAGAGCCCCAAAAGCTTTTAAAATCAAAAGCATCAGTTCTCTCTCTCTCTTAGAGACTCTTTTCTTTTTTTTTATTAAAAAAAAAGCAAAAGCAAAATTCGCGTCGCTCATCATTTTCCAAAAAAAAATATCTATATATATATATTTTTTTATTTTTATTTTGAATAATCCGCCTCCGCGATTTCCGGAATTTAGGGTTTTTGGCAAAAATTAGGGTTTGTAGGAATTTTAGGGTTTCTGTTGTCCGCCACGTCATCACTTTGTGACACCATGAGTATGAACAAGCATTCTAAAACATAATTTCTCACTACTCCACCCGGGAGTAAAATCATTAATCATTGAAACCAGTATTAAAAACAAAGTCAAGCAATTCAAATCAGCATCAAGACAGGTTCAAAACAGATACCATCTATTTCAAAAGCAGGATCACCAAACAAGTTTTCAAACAGATTTCAAACTTAAAAAGCAATCTCGACATCAATCGAGCTTGAAAAGTCAGCTGACTTTCCATCCTAAAACATGCACCAAAAAATTAGGGTTAGGTTTATTCCATGAGGTTGTAGCCGAGCACAGCATGGTCCATCAGCTTTTGGATAGAGAGTGTTTTCATTGGCGGCGATGGTAGTCCCCAGATAGCAATCGCACTGGATCTCCAAGGTCACCAGCTCGTGAAGAGACATCTACTGAGAGATGTCGAGAAATTCCAAATTATAATCTGCTAGGGTTTCCATGGCAAGCATTTCAAGATACCCCACTCTACCAGAAGTTGCACTCCGAAGGAAGATGTCAAAAACCATATAACTTCGGGCAAAATAATTTTCTTGAAAGCTTGCCAAAAGTCTTTAGAAGTAGGCGGCTTGGTAGCTATAGACATCAACATCTGCATGGCACTGCTTTTGAGAAAAAGAGTGACTTGAAACCAATCTTGGATCCTTCTCTTGCAAGTGATCTTAATGGCTTATGCCCTGTAAAACATGAGCGGTGAAGACGGGAGCGCGCCCGATGCGCGATGAAGTAAGGGTGGGAGTGGCTGCTAGGTCCGGGTTGCAGGGCGAAACTACCTCGAATAAATTCCAGAAGTCTCTATGCCAGCGCAATTTTCGAAAATATGCCACGTCATCAATTTTTCCTGTGTGTGTAAGTCCTGCTTTATTTTAATCCTTTGTTACTTGGGACCCCATCGGACGGGGTCTCGTAAGTTGGTAGGACTTCTTCTTCTGTTACTTGTTCTTCTTAGGGTTTAGGCCCCTCGGCCGGCATCTGCAAGTCGGCTCCCTTCTTCAGGGCTTTGACACGTCAGCAATTTGTGTCATCCACCGCATGTGCTTTTCCGATAGCTGCTTCTATGACAAGTAGTGTAAACTCCATGGTTTGTGAAGAAAAGAAAATTCGCTCCGAGTAGGTAATGTCGCCACTGAGTAAGAGCATGGATAACAGCCAAAAGCTCTTTCTCATAAATCTGTGGTGTCAATTCCGGCCTTGAGAACAATCGGCTCTCGTAGGCAATGACATGGCCTTCTTGCATTAAGACCGCACCCAGACACAAGCATCACAATATACTTCGAATGACTTCTACAAATCCGGCAAAGTCAAAACTGGTCACGTAGTGAAATCCTCTTTCAATGTCCGAAAGGCAGTCACCTCTATGGGTCCCCACGAGAAAGGGACTCCTTTCTGTGTCAAGATATGCAAAGGAGAAGCAGCCTTTGCAAATCGGGCCAATCACGGATAGTCTCTATCTTGGCCGGGTCCATCTGCACTCCTACTGCTGAGACAATGTGTCCCAAAGTGTATCTCGGGTAGGAAAAATTCACTTTTCTTTGCATTAATCACCAACTTGTGATCTCCTAATGCCTAAAAGACCTATAGCAAATGTTCTCTATGTTCTGTCCATCCTTGGAGAAAACAATGATGTCGTCAAAGAAAGTGCCAACAAATAGTCTGTACTCTCGAAAAATCTTGTCCATCATTCGGCTAAATGTCGTTGGAGCATTGGTTAGGCCAAAAGACATCACCAAAAACTCAAATAAACCAAAAGTTGTTCGAAAAGTTGTCTTGTAGACATCTCCCAGCGCGATTCGGATTAGATGATATCTGCTCTTTAAATCGATCCTGCTGAAACAAGAGGATCCCTGTAGTCTGTCTAGAATATCATCGATCATAGGAATCGGAAATCTGTTCTTGATGGTGATTTTGTTGAGAGCTCTATAGTCAATGCACATTCTCCAAGATCCGTCTCTCTTCAAAACTAACAACACCGGAGAGCAGTAAGGTGAAGTACTCGGTTGGATAAGACCCTTTTCCAAGAGTTCTTTCACTTGGTTCATAATTTCTTCATTCTGAGCTCGGCTCACACGGTAAGGTGGCAGGTTCGATGGTGTGCTTCCAGGTATTAGATCAATGGTATGATCCTCAAGACGAGCTGGTGGCAACTCGCCTGGCAGGCCCTCAGAAAAACAATCGGCATGAGTGTGGAGAAAATCTTGGCATTCTTTTTCTAGATCGGACATGTTTGTCCAATGATCATCATTCAACTCTTTCAAAAAGATTGAGTAAACAAACAGACTAGATTTCATTAATTTTGAAACGGCCGAAGCCAATACACTAGGGAAAAACTCGCCCTTAAGTTTCACATCAAGTACAATGATTCAGCCCTTTTCTGTAATTAAAGTCGCTTTTCTCACCCAATAGTCGACCACGATATTGTTCTTATGGTACTAGGGAATTCCCAGGAGGACAACACAACCTTCCAAGGGCATTATGTAGAAGTCCTCGTGCCCCAAATACCCCTAACAATGCAACCGAAGTTTGCAAATGACGAGTGTAATGGCTACGTCCCTACTGGGTGCTGCTAGAACTGCCTCTGCTAGTGGTCCCATCCGATCGAGTGTAATCTCGAGCCGCGTTGCCAATTCAGGTGAAATGAAGTTGGCCTTGGCTCTTCCATCAAAGAAAATCAGGGCTTCTTGATCTTTGACTTTGCCCCAAGCTCGACAAAGTTCTGTACTCTCATCAATCATGCTTGGGTCAATACCCATGCAATCTGGAACCAATCCTGCTTTCATCTTGCCTTTCCGTCCACGTTCCTCAACTGCTTTTGAACTCTCTGGCCTTTCTTCATCTTGATCTTTTTGTGCCTTTTTTATGGCACTTCGCAGAGATGTGTCCGTGTTTCCCGCATCCAAAACACTTACCCTCTTTGATGTAGTTGGCTCTCTCCCGCAGAGTGAGCTGGGGTCGTGCATCCTTATCTTTCTGATCTTGGGGCCTCTTCTTCTTTCTGCTTTCATTTTTAGAAGTCTGTTCTGTTTTTTGTGTCATGATCTCATCTGTGGGGTAAGTCAAACTTCCTGAGTGTATCAAACCCCCGTTTCGCATGACTCATCAATTCTTGAATAGAATTTGACTTTTTCTCTAAGCAGTGATCTTGGATCTTCGTAGGAAGTCCCAAGGTAAACCGCTCAATCTATTCTTTGAACGAGATCTTCTTAAATGAAGAAGCGAGTAGAAAAGAGCTCCAAAATCTCTTGCAACATGCGTCCAAGGTATCTTTCTTGGTCATCCAAAGATGGTTCCAAGCAGTAATGAGATGTAGAGGCCTTTTACAACCACCAAACACCTCCCCAAACCGCAGCCTGCGTTGTTTGGAGGTGCTGAGAATAACCATTGCTCAGACTTCTTAATACTCCCCCCGTAAATAACCACAAGGGTCCGGGCCATGAGTAAAAACGGGACTGTTCAAACATTTCAATACTCCCCCCGCAAATAACCACAAGGGTCCGGGCCATGAGTATGAACAAGCATTCTCAAACATCGTTTCTCAATACTCCACCCGGGAGTAAAATCACCAATCAATGAAACGAGTATTAAAACGAGAGTCAAACAGTTCAAAGTGGCACCAAGACAGGTTTAAAACAGACACCATCCATTTCAAACAAATTCCAAACAGGATCATTAAACAAGTTCTCAAATGGAACTCAAACTTAAAAAGCAACCTCGACATCAGTTGAGCTCGAAAAGTTGACTGACTTTTCATCCTAAAACCTGCACCAAGAATTAGGGTTAGGTTCCTTCCATAAGGTCGTAGCCGACCACACCATGGTCCATCAGCTCTTGGACAGACGATGCTCCTGTGGCGGCGATGGTAGTCCGAAGACATAGCAATCACACCGGACCTCCAAGGTTATCAACAAGAGACGCCTCCTGAGAGATGTCTAAAGGTTGCAAATTGTAATCTGCTAAGGTTTCCATGGCAAGTATTTCTGGATACCCCACTCTGCTAGAAGTTGCACTCCGAAGGAAGATGTCAGAAACCATATAACGTCGGGCAAAAAATTTCTTGAAAGCTTGCCAAGTCCTTGAAGTGTGCGGCTTGGTAGCTATAGGCATCAACATCTGCATGCCATTGCTTTGAGAAAAACAGTGACTCGAAACAAATCTTGGATCCTTCTCTTGTGATTGATCTTTATGGCTTATGCCCTGTAAGACATGAGCGGTGAAGACGGGTGCGCGATGAAGTAAGGGTGGGAGTGACTAATAAGCCCAGGGTCGGCCCGTGGAATTCTTCAAATAAAATTCCAGTAGCCTCCGCTTTGCTTTGTCTCCTCTTTTGTAGGACTAGTATGCTTTCAAAAAAGCACAGGCCTGATGCTCTGATACCACTGTCACAAAACGGGCACCATGTGCCAATAGAAAAGAACATTCTGAAAAGACTTTTAGCGCTTCAATAACAATTGAACTGTGAGAGAGAGAGAGAGAGAGAGCACACGCGACACGGAGTGGCGGAATCCCCCCCCCCCCCAGAGAGTATTGGCCCCAAACCTTGGCGTCCCTTTCGGTATTTCTTTATATTACTTGAACTCAGTACAATGCCGGTATCACCTTCTTACTGAAGCGCACCCGAGAATGAGCCCATGGCCTCATCTTTAAAGGCCCTAGGCCCCAAAGGCAACTAGTTTACATGAAAATCCTTCAAAAGCATCTGGTCCAAAAGCAATGCCCAAAAGCTGCCAGCGTGATTTATGGAATTCCGTACAATTGCCATTGGGAAACCCTAACCCTAATTGTAGGAAACCCTAATTGTAGGAAACCCTAACTGTAGGAAACCCTAACCCTAATTGTAGGAAATCGTAACCCTAATTGCTGACGTGGCAGGGCTGACACGTGGTAGCTGTACGGACCCATCGTGATTTGCGACGGATTTTTTGGAAAGCAGCTTTTGCGGCAGTTTTTGGGCATAGCTTTTTGGCATTGCTTTTCTCCACCGAATTGAGAGAGAGAGAAAGCTCTTTGTTGCTTTTTCTACGCAATTGAGAAAGAGAAAGAGCTTTAATAATAAAAGATGCTTTTTATGGCAAGCCTATGATTAGGGCAGTTTCATGGGAAGCTTTTGAGGCTTTTGATTTCACCTTTTGGGCTCTGCTTTTAGCACCCCTTGTAATCTATAAATAACTGGGTAGGCTACTCACAACTTAGAGCATCTGGACGCAGAGTCCGAGTGTGAGCGCCTGCCCGCACTCTTGTACTTTAAACTGAGATTAATACAAAAAGAAATACCGAAAGGGGCGCCAAGTCTTTTGGGCCAATATCTCTAGGCACGGAACTCCGCCCGGGCCAGTGTCGAATAAAATTGTGAACTATGAACTGTTTTGAAGTGGTTATTTGGTGTCGCGGTAGATTCTTGACTTGGAGTGTCCAAGTTTGTTACAGTGGTATCAGAGCACAGCCGATTTCTCCTCTACGGGAAATCTGATCCCTAAATTTTTTTATGGCTTCAGGCAAGGATCAATCAACTCTCTCTGCATCCGGAGATGCGGGAAGGGATCACAACGAAGATTTCGGCAAGGAGTATGGCCCGCCTCGGCCTACTCAGGCGGAGCATCGAGAGATGGAGCGTCAACGATTGATCGGCGACGCAACAAAGGTGATGCTTAATTTTGCCAAGGACCCGAAAATGGCAAAATATATGAGCAAGACCTCTTTGAACGAGGTGCACGTGCAGTGGCAAAAAACCACACCACCACCCCCAAAACCCACTCTCAAGAAACCCCCTGCTCCCAAGAAGTATACAGAGAAGGAATTGGAAGAGGTGGTTGATGCACGAATTGCTCAGCTTTTTGACACGCAAAACAAAGCGGAAAAGCATGGAAAAAAGCAGAAGAAAGGCACTGACTTCCCGGGCTATTTGGGTCGTCAGTTGATATTTAAAAAAGCAAAGAAACAGAAGAAGCGTGTTCGATTTGAAGGAGTACCCAATTCTTCTTCTTCTGATAGTTCTTCTAGCTCGTCTGACTCGAGCAAAGAAGACTGAAAAGGCAAAAAGCGAAGCAAAAAGCAACGCTTCGGAAAGGGCAAGAAAAAGGCAAAGAAGTCTAAATCTCGCCTTGTGAGAGACAGTTCTACTGAGGACTCATCTACAGACAGTTCGGACTCTGAATGACAGCAATTTTTATGCAAAGAAGAAGAATTTTTACAAAGCCAACCAGTATGACTTTCAGGAAGACAAAAGCAAGAAAGTCCGAGAGTTTTAAGGAAGGTGGACAGTCAATTAAATTTGACACGTTTTCGGGATATAGAGATGCTTCGAAGGCTTTGTCTTTTGTACAGCAGTTTGACATCGCTTTCGCGGGAGGACGTTACTCAGAGCACTCTAAGATTCGGAGAGCTGCCTCTTACTTTAAGGGGAATGCTCGAACTTGGTGGTCCACGCTTCTTTTAAACAAGATTGCGCCAGTTAAATGGCTAAAATTCAAGAGGCTTTTTGTTTCTTCTTGGTTGACTCGAGAGTATGAACGTGAATATGAACTGCTTGGAACCATCTTCAAATGACCAAGAAGGATACAGTGGACGCTTATTGCGAGAGAGTATGGGGCTCTTTTCTACCCGCCTCTTCATTCAAGAAGATCTCGTTCAAGGAACAAACTGAGCGGTTTACCTTGGGTCTACCTACAGAGATCCGAGATCACTGCTTGGAACAAAAGTCAGCTTCTATTCAGGAGTTGATGAGTCATGCGAAAGGGGGTTTTGCCATTCACTCTGGCAATCTGACCTACCCCACCAATGAGATCATGACACAAAGAGCCGAACAGACTTCGACAAATGAAAGTAGAAAGAGGAAGAGAAACCTAGAAAAGCAGGATGCACGACCCAAGCTTACTCCTCAAGAGCGGGCTCGCTTCATCAAGGAAGGGAAGTGCTTTGGATGCGGGGAAACTGGACATATATCTTTGCAAAGTGCCCTAAAAATGCACAGAAAGAACAGAACGACAAGGACGACGAAAGGCCTGAGAGTTCGAGAGCAGCTGAGGAACGTGGAAGAAAAGCAAGATGAAAACATGACTGGTTCTAGATTGCGTGGGTACCGATCCCAGCACGTTGGACGAGAGTACAGAACTTTGCCAAGCTTGGGGCAAAGTGAGAGACCAAGAAGCCCTGATCTTCTTTGATGGAGGAGCCAAGGTCAACTTCATTTCACCGGAATTGGCGGCGCGGCTCGAGATTACTCCCGATCGGATGGGACCACTTGCAAAGGCAGTTCTAGCGGCACTCGGCAGGGACGTAGCTATTACACCTGTCATTAGCAAACTTCGTTTGCATTGTCAGGGGTATTTGGGCATGAGGACTTTTACATAATACCTTTGGAAGGTTGTGATGTTCTCTTGGGAATTCCCTGGTACCACAAGAACAACGCCGTGGTCGACTATCGGGTGAGGAAAGCGACATTGACTACAGAGAAGGGCAGAACCATTGTACTAGACATTAAACTTAAGGGCGAGTATGTCCCTATTGTATCGGCTTCGGACATTTCAAAGTTAATGAAATCAAGTCTGTTTGTTTACTCGATCTTTATGAAAGAGTTAAGTGATGAGGAAAGGACAAATGTGTTTGAACTTGATAAAGAACGCCAAGATTTTCTCCACTCTCATGCCGGTTGCTTCTCAGAGGGCCTGGCAGGTGAGTTACCACCTCCTCATCTTGAGGATCATACCATTGATCTAATACCTGGAAGCACACCACCGAACCGGCCACCTTACCGTTTGAGCCGAGGATAGAACGAAGAGATTATGAACCACGTGAAAGACCTCTTGGAAAAGGGTCTTGTCCAGCCTAGTACTTCACCGTATTGCTCTCCAGTATTGCTGGTTTTGAAGAAAGACGGATCTTGGAGAATGTGCATCAATTATAGAGCTCTCAACAAAATCACCCTCAAGAACAGATTTCCGATTCCTAGGATCAGTGATATACTCGACAGATTACAGGGATCCTCGTGTTTTAGCAGGATTAATCTGAAGAGTGGATATCATCAGATTCGAATCGCGCCGGGAGACATCTACAAGACAGTCCTTGGGACGACTTTTGGATTATTTGAGTTTTTGGTGATGCCTTTTGGCTTAACCAATGCTCCTGCTACATTTAACCTTATGATGGATAGGGATTTTTGAGAGTACGGGCTATTTGTTGGCACTTTCTTTGACGATATCATTGTTTTCTCCAAGAATGAGGCAGAACATAGAGATCATCTGCTTCAGGTCTTTCAAACATTACGAGATCACAAGTTAGTGATTAATGCAAAGAAAAGTGAATTTTTCCTACCAAAGATACACTTTTTGGGACACATTGTGTCAGCAGAAGTAGGAGTGCAGATGGATCTGGCCAAGATAGAGACTATCCGTGATTGGCCCGATTTGAAGAATGTCCATGAAGTTAGAAGCTTCTTGGGATTGTGTTCGTACTACAGGTGGTTCATTTGAAAGTTTGCAGAGGCTGCTTCCCCTTTGCATATCTTGACACAGAAAGGAGTCCCTTTCTCGTGGGGACCCACAGAGGTGACTGCCTTTCAGACATTGAAAGAGAAATTGACTACGGGAACAGGTTTGACTTTGCGGGACTTGTAGAAGTCATTTGAAGTATATTGTGATGCTTGTGGTCGTAGTCTGGGTGCGGTCTTAATGCAAGAAGGCCATGTCATTGCTTACAAGAGCCGATTGTTCTCACGGCCGGAATTGACAGCACAGATTTATGAGAAAGAGCTTTTGGCGGTTATCCATGCTCTTACTCAGTGTCGGCACTACCTACTCGGAGCGGATTTTACTGTCTTTACAGACCATCAAAGTTTACGCTACTACTTGTCACAGAAGCAGCTATCGAAAAAACAGATCCGGTGGGCGAACATCTTGTCACGGTTTCACTTCCAGATTGTCCATGTTTAGGGACAGAAGAATTTGGTGGCAGATGCTTTGTCTCGGAAGCTGTTGGTTCTAGCTATTTCCGCTATACATCATAGGAGCTTCGAGGATATGGTCGATCAGTATGCCACGGATACATATTTTGCAGACATTTTCACACGGATACGGGATGGGGAGACAATAGCGGGATATTCCATTTGGGATGGCTACTTGATGAGGAAAACCATGGTGTGCGTTACACAGCCGTTGAGGGAAAAGGTTATGACTGAATGCCACTATCCGCCTTTTACGGGTCGCCGCGGCTTTGCTACCACCATGAAAGGGGTAGAGAGATACTTCTTTTGGCCGAGACTCATGAAGGATGTGACGAGTTTGTGCGCAGGTGCTTGGTATGTCAGAAGGTCAAGTTTGACGGGCATAAAGCACAGGGATTGTTACAGCCTTTGCCCATACCCACCCGCCCCTGGGAAAGTATTGCACAGGATTTCATTTTTTATCTCCTGAGAACACAAGAGTGGTCGTGATGGTATCTGGACTGTTATTGACAGATTTAGCAAGCAGGCTCATTTCATTCCAGTAAAGAAAACAGTCAAGACGGATCACTTGGCGCAACTGTTTGTGGCCCAGATTTTCAAATTACATGGCATGCCGGAGACGATTGTCTCCGACAAGGGCAATTTGGGAGAACATTGGCATGCGGTTGCAGTTCTCGTCATCTTTCCACCCGCAGACTGACGGGCAATCTGAGATTGCCAATTCAGTGGTTTTAGATTTATTTAAGTCTTATATCTCGGATCAGAAGACTCAATGGGAAAAGTACCTACCTTTGGTGGAATTTGCCTACAACAACACGATACACTCTTCGACGGGGAAGGCGCCACTTGAGATTGTTGAAGGGGCTACGAAGGTTCCACCCTTCCTAAGCACGAAAGATAAGATTTTTGAAGTGGATGAATACACGCGCGACTTAGATACGGCTTTTGTCAAAGTCCGCTAGGCTTTGCTGAAATCTCAAGAACGACAGAAAAAGGCAAGGGATCGCCATCGTCACGATTTGAAATTGAAGGAGGATGATTGGGTGCTCTTACGTTTTGAGAAGGCACGCCTGAGAAAGAAAAAGGAAAAGGAGAGGCTTTTTCCAAAGCTTAGTATGCAATACTACGGACCTTTCGAGATCTCTAAAAAGATAAATGATGTCTCCTTCCGACTGAAACTGCCTGACACTTGGAGGATTCACAATGCATTTCATGTGAGTCTCTTGAAACCTTTTAAAGGTGATGTGCCTGCTGATGGGGAGCCCGATGAGCAACCCGAAGTGGAGGAAAACGAGGTGATCCTTGTTCCTGAACAGATTTTGGCACATAAGGACACAAAGAATAAGGGTAAAGTACGAAGGTGGTTCTTGGTTAAGTTCAAGAACTATCCTGCATTGGATGCAAAGTGGATGGAGGAGGAGGACCTAGCAGATACTCCTCAGATTGTGGAACTTTACCTTGAAGCTTTTGGTTTAGCATAGTCTATTCTAAATGAAACCCAGAATTCAGCTTGGCCGCAGATCTGGTGCAGTGTGATGCACAAGAGGGGAGTTACTCCGTTCCTTTGTCGACAGATGCCTTGATTTTTAGAATACTAGAGTCACTGATGTCTCTTTGAGCTTCAGGGATACTGAGAGCTGACAGTACTCTACTGTATGACTTTATGAAATGGAATTCCGGAATATGAAACTGATTTGTTCTTGACTTGTTTTTTAGTGCAGGAACTGATAGAAGAAATGACTGCAGCATTTTGGTCTAAATGATCTCGAATAGACATGGTTGCAATAGGGGTTGGTCAATCAGGCATCTATGAGGTCCCGATTGGATCTAGATGCGATTGCTAACTACATTGCCGATAAATCATGGTTTAAGATCCGAATGAATGTTGAAATGTGATGTCTAGTGATGTCCTGTGATGTCGTGTGATGTGACTGTCTATTGGTACACGTGCTAGATGTGTGTTCCTAGCGCGTAGGTACTAACAGTGAATGTCTGCTAAGACGGTTTATGGCTTCTGTCTGTTTTGCAGGCGTAATCGAGGGCGATTGCAATGCTTTCAAGGGAGGGGGGTATGTCACAAATTGTGACGTGGCTGGGAAACCCTAACCCTAATTGCAGGAAATCCTAACCCTAATTGCTGACGTGGCAGGGTTGACACATGGTAGCTGTACGGACCCCCCGTGATTTGCGGCGGATTTTTCGGAAAGCAACTTTTGCGGCAGTTTTTGGGCATTGCTTTTCCCCACGGAATTGTGAGAGAGAGAAAGCTCTTTGTTGCTTTTTCTACACAATTGAGAAAAAGAAAGCTTTAATAATAAAAGATGCTTTTTATGGCAAGCCTATGATTAGGGCAGTTTTATGGGAAGCTTTTTGAGGCTTTTGATTTCAGCTTTTGGGCTCTGCTTTTAGCACCCCTTGTAATTTATAAATAAGTGGGTAGGCTACTCACAACACAGAGCATCTGGACGTAGAGTCTGAGTGTGAGCGCCTGCCCACACTCTTGTACTTTGAACTCAGATTAATACAAAAAGAAATACCGAAAGGGGCGCCAGTCTTTGGGGCCAATATCTCTAGGCACGGAACTCAGCCAGGCCAGTGTCAAATAAAATTGTGAACTGTGAACTGTTTTGAAGTGGTTATTTAGTGCTGTCGCGGTAGATTCTTGACTTGGAGTGTCCAAGTTTGTTACAAAGTTCCATCCTCATCTGCACTCTGGACGTTGAGAAAGTATGGCTCGAAACCTCTGTTGCAGTCTCCGTCGATACTGTATAGCTCCTCTCCTCAATTGTGGTCGTCTAGATCTCCCTAGCTCCAATGCTCGGTCTATGCGAGTGCCAGTAGTGGTAGTATGAGAGAGAGAGAGAGAGAGAGAGAGAGAGAGAGAGAGAGAGAGAGAGAGAGAGAGATGAAATGAAATGCTATATTAACGTCTTTAAAAGGCCAAAATGACCTATGAGACCAAACTATTGCAAAATTGTGAATCTGATACCATGTCTGGGTACAAAAAGACTAGAACAAAAATACTATTACTACTAGATTCATCCTCATCTGCACTCTGGATGTCGAGAGAGTATGGCTCAAATCCTCTGATGTAGTCTCCGTCAATGTTGTGTAGCCCCTCTCCTCAATCATGGCCATCTGGATTTCCGTAGCTCCAATGCTCGGTCAATGAGAGTGCTGGTAGTGGTCGAATGAGTTTGGGCCGAGCTCTGCAGTGATGGCTACTCCTCTTGCTGTCCCATATCTAGTGAAAAGAAATCTGTAATCCATCTCTGGGACAGTCTCTCTCTAGCTCTCCCCAATAAAGTGTCTATATATCTGTGTAACTCAAGTACATATAGCCCAAGGCATCTCTGATCCTCATAACTCATGACCCTAGAGAAAGGACCAAAACCTTCTCTGAACTTACAATTGGCTAAATCAGCCCTTTAAATAGAGATATGTACGTGTGTGCATGCGCACCCTTTAACATAGCACAAGTGCCAAGTATGTGCACTTTCTTCTTCTAACTGAGCCTCTATTGGGCTGTTTTAGACAAGTGGCCAGTTCTTCAGCAGCAGGTAGGAGTGTGACTGGCTGCATGTAGGAGAGTGTGTGTGTGGTCGCCTTGGCTGAAAATGGATGCTTTTGAGTCGCCAGCACCTGCTATGCATGAACTGCCCCTCGCTAGGGTCGCCAAGACTTGCCATGCTTGAACTGCAAACCTCTCATGCAAGGACTGCCCCTTGCTAGGGTCGTTTGGTACTTGCCATGCTTGCCATGCTTGAACTGCAAACCTCTCATGCAAGGACTGCCCCTTGCTAGGGTCGTTTGGTACTTGCCATGCTTGCCATGCTTGAACTGCAAACCTCCCGCTTCTTACAAGGGTCGCCTGGTATTTTCCATGCTTGAATTGCAACCCCCCATGCAAGGACTCTAGTTGTTTTGCATTGACTTGCATGGATTGTTATCTACCATGCATGGGCTCTACTTGACTTGCTGCATGGACTCCCACTTGTCATGCATGGACTCCTATGTACCATGAATGGACTCCAATTAACTTGGACAGACCATCCGAGTGTCCCCCTGCCTTGCATGCTCTGCTACTTGCTAGGCGCCAGTAGTCTTTCCCCTTTCTCTGCATTCTTTTGCAAGTCTTGAGGGTCGCCTTGCATGCTTTGCTAGTCCCTTCTCCTAGGCGCCGTGCACAATTCAAGCACCTAAAGCTTCACAAGAAACAGTATCTCCTGCAGCTTCTCAAGCGGTTCCTGCACAAGCAGCAAGCATATCAGGCATTCAACACTCTCAGGAATTCAGCTCGTATATGGCTATGGGCCAAATCAGTGACAGTTGCAGATCATCCCTGCAATGGCCAAAATCTGTGACATGTTTGCTGGTCTTGTTATCAGTATCTCTAGTGGTGTTTAGTATAATTTGAATGCTGGCCCGGATAAGGAAGCTGATTAGTATTGGAAGTTATTTACCATGTACTAAATTATGCCTATCTACATATTATAGCTTACTTTGAACATGATATTCGTGCATTTATATCAATACAATAATTGACCTTGCAAGATTATGCTTACACTAATGTCAGGTCAGTGTGATGGGAGTTTCCTTCACAGTTTTTTCTGTGCTTCAGGCATACAGAATCTCCAATGATGTCTCCTTTTACAACTGGGTAACAGGTGGTTGATGTCCATCCCTTGGTAATTGAAAAGGCAGAGGTATGAAGAGGTTTTCTTCAGATTTCATACACAGTTTCGGACCCTCCTTTTGTTATAAATCAATGCTCCTGCTCTTTCTTGTTGTTTCATTCTCAAAAGTTTTGTAATTTGTTGACTGTCTTGATGGACATATCAGGGGATTTATGTTTATGACAATCAAGGAAGAAAGTTTCTTGATGCATTGGCAGGACTTTGGTGCCTTGCATTAGGTAAGTCCTATAGGGTTGAAGATAATCTTACGAATTACAAATGGGTTTGCATATAATTTTTGTGTTTTCCGATTACAACTCTAGCGACTAATTGGAGCATGATCGGGTGGAACATTTGGTAGGTGGGAGTGAGGAGCGCCTTGTTGAAGCTGCTACACAACAAATGAAAACTCTTCCTTTTTACCACTCTTTCTGGAATCGGACAAATAAACCTGCTTTGGTTAGTCAAATTCCTCATAAACATACCACACCCCCCCCCCCCCCCCCCCAAATGGGATAGCATGGGATGCTTGGAAAGAACAAAAGTGACTAAGAAGCAAGTCGTATAAAATGTACTCTATTAAATTGTATGGAAATCTTGGTAAACACTCAGTCCTTGCTTCCTGTCACCAGTGTGTGACTACTATCTATCCTTTTTGTTGATTTCTTTCTTATTATCTATTTACTTTCACTTTTTGGAAACACCCCTCGGGAAATCTAACTGCCCTGCATTGCATAGCTAGTGTGGAACTGTCGAGAGGGAGTTTCAGGCCTGAGGGCAAGAGAGCACTAAGGTTGGACAAGGACTATGGTTAGCCAAGTGGGGTCATTGACTAGCCAAAGTGGAATCCTTTGCTACAGAGGCTACATTTCAGTTTTGGATGTGGCCGCAGTGTACAAAGAGGGTCGGATGACCTAGAAAGATACAATGGCAGCATCTCCTAAAATTTAGGGAACTGCTATTTTGGGACCTGAAAATGTCTTCGCGTCATTACGTGCAGTTTGACATGGGGATCATTTTGTTACTCTGTGGCCAAGTCAACAGAGGCTACAGGTGAGATATTTTTAGACCCGAGGGTCTAAAGCGGGAAAATGCACAAATGAGTGACACTTGGCACTTTGAGGCCAGTTTACTACTTATAGAGAAGGCAAAAACGTGATTTATAGTTGGGAGGCTCATTTTTGCAACTCTCTGTCACAGGTTAAGAGCTATGGAGTGCTTGCTTTCCCTCTTATGCACAGTGCGGTGCCAGGAGTGATGCCCTGCACGCTACGCACTGCCCTCTCTCTCCCCTTTGGCAGTATGTTATGCCCCTCTAGTGGGCTCTTCATTTGACCAATGTACAGTTGTGTGGGTTCATGCGCGATTGCCGAGGCAAGAGCCTCTTGCACAGGTACTGGATTAGCTAGCGGCTAATCCCCCCGCAGGTACAGGTGAATTCGGAGAGGTTTCACGCCAGAAATCTCGTCCGATTCAAAGGGCAAGTAGCCCTACAGGTGCGGGAGCTCGAGGACTTGCTAGGGATGCGACCGGCATGCGAAACGGAGCCCGAAACAGTGAATTACAGCCTGCTGTGTATTTTTGCAGGTTTAGGGTTTTGGCCCTAAACGGACCCTAATACCCCCAGGAGGTTCGGGGACGCAAGGGGACCGCTGTACAGGTGATCTGGCGCATTTTCAGGGCTGAAAACAGAGAATTCAGCGTGCTGCAGATTCTCGCCAGGTTTTGCAAAGTGCCCGTATGCGTCGGGAAAGTCGGTCAATGCGTGGGAATACTGACCGTGAAGGGTTCTAGTACAGTTATGCTGCCGAAATCAGGCTGGAACAGTGGAAATTCAGCCGAGTTTGTGCGGGGCAGCTTGTAGGAACCACAGCGTTTATTCCCTCTTTTGAACAATAAAGAAATACCGAAAGGGGCGCCTAAGTTAGGGGCCAATCTGGTGTCTGTCTACTCATACAGGTGCAATCTAGCAGCCTGTATCCCTCTCCCCTTTGTTGTGTCTTGAAAGTACAAGTAAAATAGACGACTAATAATGGGTGAAAGCTAAATCAAGGTTTAAAGTAAAGTCTACCGCCCTTTTTGGATTGAACAGGCCGGTTTCATGGTTCCATCGACGGGATTATATCACTTTTTCCCATAGAAGTGAGCCTTGGTCAGTTTTGGGCTTGAAGACACAGGGGATCATAGACCAGACACAGGGAATTGCAATTATGGCTGACAGACCAGATGATGTGACTGAAGAGGTTTCCTCTTCACAGGGTCAACAGACACATGAAGTAGGTGAGTCCTCAAGACCACCACAGACTGATGACGATATATTCAGGACCCAGTTGGCTACTGTTGTGGCTATGTTTACACAAGTAATGCAGAATCCGAGGTTTTTAGCCTTTCTGCAACCTCCTGTTCCGTCTCAGCAAGTTGGGTCACTGGATCATATTCAAAAGCCTGTTAAGGCTCGAGCACAGGTGATTCATACCGCACAGTCAATGGAAACACCTGTACACTTGACGGAGAACATGCAGTCTCCACAACGTATGCCTAAGGTGCAAGAACAGGTGGCTGAGATGCCAGTCTTTCAAGCTGTACCAATTCAGCCCGCCACCTTTCAACCGCCTATAACTGGTTCTCATGGGCAGGGAAGCAACTTACAGGCTATGCAACAAGTCTTCCCACCACCTTCAGTACACCCTGGCTATTTTGGAGGTGGATCGGTATTCCAAAGCATGGCTGGTCATGCACCTGGAAATCAGTTTTATACGCCAGGAACAGTGTTTGGGGGTGCTCAAACGATGATGCCTAACCCCATGTACAGTGTCATGGGTATGCAACCAGGGTTTCAAAGCACTCAGGGACAATTCGGGATGCCACACGCAAATTTTGGTATGGCTGGAATTACAAATCAGCAGCCAAATATGGCATTTCCAGGTCAAGTTAATAGCGGCCAAGGAACACAGATGAACCCTAATAGTGTTCCCATGTTTCAGTCACTTCCATATGACAATTTAACGCCGCTGGAGAGGCCAACTCCGTACAAAGAAGGTGGCAAAGGTGTGTCATTCACGACCTTTACAGGGTTTGATGACAGGAAGAAGGCTCTTTCATTCCTCCAGCAGTTTGATAAGGCCTATGCAGGGGGAAACTTTACAGAGGCTTCAAAGGTCCGCAAGGCAGCCACTTTCTTGACAGGGAATGCGGGACAATGGTGGACAACTTTATTGCTTCAAGGGCAAGCTCCGTCCACATGGATTTACTTCAAGCAGATTTTTGCAGCAGCATGGTTATCTGATGACTTTGAAGCAGATGTCATGACAGAATGGCATCAGCTTAATGCTGCCACTTGCAGAAATCTGGATGATTACAATCGGAAGTTTTGGAAAGCTCTACTTCCAGTAACTTCCTATAGGTTTGTGCCATTGACAGAACAGATTGAAAAATACTGTTGTGGCCTACCCAAAGGATTGAGAAAATACTGCACGAAGACAAAAGTCACTACTTTGACGCAGCTCATCGAGGTAGCAAACACTGGCAATGGTTTGCTCAAGGGAGAAGATTGTGAATTTAACACTGGCGTCAAGGCAGGATCAGGCAAGAAAAATTCAGCCAAGAAGCACGTTCCCAATGAGGCTCCTAAAGGGACTCAGGAGTCAGCCAACGCAGGGAAAGACAAAGCTACGGCTGAATCAGAAAAAGGACCAGCAAAGAAATGGAAAAGACGTTTTCCTCGCAAGTCAGAAGAGCAAAAGAAGGTCCTGAGGACAGAGAACAAATGCTTTATATGTGAGCAGCCTGGCCACATTGCTTACAACTGTCCTACAAAGAAAAGGCCAGCTGATTCTGAAGACAAGGAGGACAGGAAAGGAAAGAAGCCCATGGCTGGTCTAGTGCCAGATATGGTGGGCGACAAGCCAAATTCAGATGCAAGTGAGCTTTGCAGAGCATGGGGAAAGGTTAGGGATCAAACAGTGCTTATCTTCTTTGATCCAGGTGCCAAAGCCAACTTTATTTCCCCAGAATTGGCTTCAAAGTTGGGAATCAGACCTGAAGAGATGGGGTATACAGCAGAGGCAGGTTTGGCATGTCCTGGCCATACAGAGGCTGTGACACCCATCATTGGAAAGTTGCGTCTACATATCCAGTCCTATGTAGATGCTGAAGAATTTTACATCATGCCACTGGACGGATGTGATGTGTTGTTAGGTATTCCTTGGTTGTTTCGTGTACAGGGAATCATGGATGCCTACAACAAAAAGATCACTGTACAGAGCAGGGGAAAGACTCACATTCTGGATGTAAAGCTTAAAGGGGAGTCTATTCCTACTGTATCAGCTTCTGCTATTACTTCTGTAATGAAAAAGCATCTTTCTGCGTACTTGGTTTTTGCACGTGAAGTGTCAGATTGTGATGAATCAAATTTATCTGTGCTAGATAAAGAAAGGTCAATGTTTTTACAACAGTATAGTGACTGTTTTTCCGATTCATTACCGTCTCAATTACCGCCAGAGAGACCCGAGGACCATGCGATAGATTTGGTGCCAGGCTGTAGCCCACCAAATAAGCCTCCGTACAGGGTTAGTGCGGCTCAGCAGAAAGAGATAATGAGCCAAGTACAGGAGTTGTTAGAAAAGGGGCTGATTCAGCCCAGTTCATCTCCATTCTGTTCTCCAGTGTTGTTGGTGCAGAAAAAGGATGGCTCATGGCGTATGTGCATCGACTACCGTGCACTGAACAAGAATACCATCAAGAATAGGTTCCCTATACCTAGAATTGATGATATTATGGACAAATTAGAAGGAGCAGCTATGTTTAGCAGGATAGATCTAAAGAGTGGGTATCATCAGATCCGCATTAGATCAGAGGATGTGCACAAGACTGCTTTTAGAACGACGTTTGGCCTTTACGAATTTTTAGTGATGCCCTTTGGTCTCACAAATGCTCCTGCTACGTTCAATAGGATGATGGACAGAATTTTCCGTCCACACCAGCAGTTTGTTGGTACGTTCTTTGATGACATGATAGTCTATTCAAAGAATGAAGAGGAGCATAGGCATCACTTGGCCATTGTGTTCAAAGAGCTACGCAGTCATAGGTTGCTCATCAATGCAAAGAAAAGTGAGTTTTTTCTGGAAGAGATTCACTTTCTGGGACACATTGTCTCAAAGGACGGTGTCAGAATGGATCCTGCAAAAGTCGAAGCGATCAAGTCATGGCCAAATTTGAAGACGGTGCATGATGTCCGAAGCTTTTTGGGACTATGCTCCTATTACAGAAGGTTTATCCGAAATTTCGCTGAGATTGCTTCACCTTTACATGCTCTTCAAAAGAAGGCAGTCACCTTTAGATGGACACAAAAAGAGATTTCAGCTTTTAATCTCTTAAAGGAAAAGATGACTTCAGATCCAGTCATTGTGTTGCCAGATCTTAGGAAGTCATTTGTGGTCCAGTGTGACGCCTGCGGTAGTAGCATTGGTGCTGTGCTAATGCAAGATGGCAGGGTAGTAGCCTATGAGAGCAGAATTTTGCAAGGGCCAGAGATGACCATGCAAGTCTATGAGAAAGAGTTACTGGCTGTGATTCATGCGCTCTTAAGTTGGAAACACTACCTGCTAGGTGCAGACTTTGTTGTCCAAACGGATCATCAGACCTTGCGATACTTCTTGACACAGACAAAGTTATCTGAGAAGCATATGCGATGGGCAAATATCTTGTCCATGTTCCATTTTCAGATTGTGCATGTGGAAGGCAAGAAGAACGTTGTGGCTGATGCCTTGTCAAGGAAGCCACAAATTTCAGCTGTGTCGATTCCTTATCATCATGAACTTGATGATATGAGAGAACAGTATGCAAATGATGAAGATTTTGCAAGGGTCTTCGAGCAGCTAATGGATGGACAACGTCATGAACACTATCTTCTCAAAGACGGGTTCATGATGATGCATGGCAGATTGTGTGTCACAAAGCCATTGCGATGCAAAGTTATGGAAGAGAGTCATGTCCCACCGTATGCAGGGCATCGTGGTATCGATGCTACAGTTAAAGCGGTAGAGACATTCTTCTATTGGCCTACATTGAGAAGGGATGTGGATGCCTTTGTGCGAGAATGCCTAATATGCCAAAAGGTCAAGTTTGACAGGCAAAAGGCACCAGGGTTATTGCAACCACTACCTATTCCAGATAAACCATAGGAAAGTATTGCTATGGATTTTATCTTTGATCTTCCGAGAACGCAGACAGGAAACGATGGTATTTGGACCATTATTTGCAGATTCAGCAAACAGGCTCATTTTATTCCTGTCAGGAAGAAGATAAAGCCAGATCAGATGGCACGCTTGTTTATGAGCAATATTTTCAAGTATCATGGCATGCCACAGTCGATTGTTAGCGACCGTGATCCACGCATGACAAGTTTGTTCTGGAGAGGCTTGTTTGAGAATATGGGTACCACGCTCAAATTCTCTTCGTCATTTCATCCTCAAACAGATGGGCAGTCAGAAGAGGCAAATTCTACTGTCCTAGATCTGCTGAAGTGCTATGTGTCAGAGCATAAAGGAAAGTGGGAGCAGTATTTGCCATTGGTGGAGTATGCATACAATAATACAGTGCATTCATCAACTGGCAAGGCACCCTTTGAGATCGTTGAAGGTGGCAAGAAAGTTCCTCCCATACTGCATACAAAGGACAAGATATTTGCAGCAGACAAGTATGTTCAAGACATGGATGAAATGTACAAGAAGGTCAAAGTGGCCTTAGAAAGGACTCAGGCAAAGCAAAAGAAAGCAGCCGATCGTCACCGCCGTGAAGTGGTATATTCACTTGGTGATTGGGTGCTTTTACGCTTTGAAAAGGCAAGGTTAAAGAAGATGAAGGGCAAGGAAAGACTGTTTCCAAAGCTCAGCATGCGTTACTATGGGCCTTTTCAAGTGTGCGACATAATCAGTGATGTTGCATATAGGCTGAAATTGCCTGACAGCTGGAAGATTCACAATGCGTTTCATGTGAGTCTTCTCAGACCCTATGTGGGTGATGTGCCAGAAGATATGCCAGCTGAAGATCAGCCGGAAGTCGAGGAACTTGACGAGATCTTGGTCCCTGAACAGATTTTGGCACACAAAGAAAGGAAAGTGAAAGGCAAGGTTGCTAGGCGTTACTTGGTAAAGTTCAGAAACTATCCACCAATGGATGCTAAGTGGATGGAAGAAGGTGAACTTGCAGAGTCACCAACTGTGTTATCACTTTACCTGGAAGCCTTCGATTTGCAACCTACCTTGACCCCTTGAGTTTCAAAGCTACATGGATTGTCAGTGTGACAATGGCTTCTGAAACAAATGATGTACATGGTATTTAAAGTGAGCTCAAATCAAATACCTGTTACATGAATGTTAGAGCTGTACAGATTGTCAGTTTGGCAATTGCTCTTATGGAATGTCCAAAAGTTTGATTAGTGCTATAGAAGTGAGTATTTCTTGTCAGTTTGTCAAGGATACAGTGATTGCTTCTATTGAAGAGTACATGTGTAACTGCATTCTTAAACTGTCGGTTTGGGTATGCTCGAAAGTGTTACGGGATCCAACGTGTACTATAAGACAGTGGCAAAATGTGCAACTACCATTTTGTCATTGGAAAGTTAGTGACTCAAAGCAATGGCAGAGTGCGAAGCTACCACTATGTCATTGGGACACGGTTCACACGCAGGCAATACATGAGTCGACGAGGTGTTGAATACACCAGGGTTGACAATGAGCATGTATGTGTCGTACATGTGTCGACAGGTGTTGAATACATCAATGTTGACTAGGAGCTTGTACGACATAGATGCAAACGAGGACGTTTGAGATTTCAAGAGGGGGGTATGTCACCAGTGTGTGACTACTATCTATCCTTTTTGTTGATTTCTTTCTTATTATCTATTTACTTTCACTTTTTGGAAACACCCCTCGGGAAATCTAACTGCCCTGCATTGCATAGCTAGTGTGGAACTGTCGAGAGGGAGTTTCAGGCCTGAGGGCAAGAGAGCACTAAGGTTGGACAAGGACTATGGTTAGCCAAGTGGGGTCATTGACTAGCCAAAGTGGAATCCTTTGCTACAGAGGCTACATTTCAGTTTTGGATGTGGCCGCAGTGTACAAAGAGGGTCGGATGACCTAGAAAGATACAATGGCAGCATCTCCTAAAATTTAGGAAACTGCTATTTTGGGACCTGAAAATGTCTTCGCGTCATTACGTGCAGTTTGACATGGGGATCATTTTGTTACTCTGTGGCCAAGTCAACAGAGGCTACAGGTGAGATATTTTTAGACCCGAGGGTCTAAAGCGGGAAAATGCACAAATGAGTGACACTTGGCACTTTGAGGCCAGTTTACTACTTATAGAGAAGGCAAAAACGTGATTTATAGTTGGGAGGCTCATTTTTGCAACTCTCTGTCACAGGTTAAGAGCTATGGAGTGCTTGCTTTCCCTCTTATGCACAGTGCGGTGCCAGGAGTGATGCCCTGCACGCTACGCACTGCCCTCTCTCTCCCCTTTGGCAGTATGTTATGCCCCTCTAGTGGGCTCTTCATTTGACCAATGTACAGTTGTGTGGGTTCATGCGCGATTGCCGAGGCAAGAGCCTCTTGCACAGGTACTGGATTAGCTAGCGGCTAATCCCCCCGCAGGTACAGGTGAATTCGGAGAGGTTTCACGCCAGAAATCTCGTCCGATTCAAAGGGCAAGTAGCCCTACAGGTGCGGGAGCTCGAGGACTTGCTAGAGATGCGACCGGCATGCGAAACGGAGCCCGAAACAGTGAATTACAGCCTGCTGTGTATTTTTGCAGGTTTAGGGTTTTGGCCCTAAACGGACCCTAATACCCCCAGGAGGTTCGGGGACGCAAGGGGACCGCTGTACAGGTGATCTGGCGCATTTTCAGGGCTGAAAACAGAGAATTCAGCGTGCTGCAGATTCTCGCCAGGTTTTGCAAAGTGCCCGTATGCGTCGGGAAAGTCGGTCAATGCGTGGGAATACTGACCGTGAAGGGTTCTAGTACAGTTATGCTGCCGAAATCGGGCTGGAACAGTGGAAATTCAGCCGAGTTTGTGCGGGGCAGCTTGTAGGAACCACAGCGTTTATTCCCTCTTTTGAACAATAAAGAAATACCGAAAGGGGCGCCTAAGTTAGGGGCCAATCTGGTGTCTGTCTACTCATACAGGTGCAATCTAGCAGCCTGTATCCCTCTCCCCTTTGTTGTGTCTTGAAAGTACAGGTAAAATAGACGACTAATAATGGGTGAAAGCTAAATCAAGGTTTAAAGTAAAGTCTACCGCCCTTTTTGGATTGAACAGGCCGGTTTCACTTCCACTAAGAAAGAGAGAGATACAATAGTGGTTGTCTATTCTAGCCACATTGATACTTGCTACTGAGATATAATTCTAGTCTCACCACATTGATACATACTATTGAGAGAGTTTCCAATGTAATCTGGTCTATCCACAAAGTTTTGTATCAAGGCTTCATCGTGCTATAGAAAAATTGTGCAAGGTATTGCACCTGTAGCTTGGTAACTGAAACCAGCTGGCCCTTCAAATATAGGCGGTTCGCCCAACGCACGCCTGCAAGAGACGAGAGAGGCGGAGTTTCCTTATGAGATGCATTGGTCCCTTAGGTAGACACCCCTAGTGGTATATGTTTACAATGTAGATGTCAAAGAAAAACTCATTACAATAGCTTTTTGCTCAAAGAGACTACTCTCAAAATTTGGGTTAGAATGTGACGCTGGCCACACTTTTATAGCTGCTGTTGCTAAAAGCAACATATATGCATCAGAAGAAACTTGTGCTATCAATTCCCACGTAGGGAACTGTCAGAAAGCATCTACAATGTGTAGTTACCATGCCCTATGCCCTGGCTCCTTATGTGAACACACCCTTAGTTGAAGGGACGGTTAAGGAATCCTATAAGTATAACCCTGGGCTCATTTGTGAGCTATCTTGTGATCACCACACTTAGTCTATGGATCATTGGCAGTGCTTGCCCGGTCACCCAAGCTAGGGTATAGGATGGTGGTATGGGACGCACTAGGCCAAAATAGCTGTAGGCTCCCAAGCTTGAGAGTGAGGCAGTTCTGTTCTATTTCGGGGAGGCGAGTTAGACATCTATCCCATATGCTGTTTTGTGTGCGCGTTTGGCTTGTGTCGTGTCATCTTTGCATATGGGAAGCACTAACATTGGTATCATAACATCTATCCCATATGCTGTTTTGTGTGTGCGTTTGGCTTGTGTCGTGTCATCTTTGCATATGGGAAGCACTAACATTGGTATCATAGCAACTTCCTGCTCTTCATGTGGCATGGTGACCTGCACAAAACCACTAGAGCTCATGGAACCGATGGTCAAGCTTGACAAGCCCACTGCACGCCCGAATAGGGTGGCATGGGACACTCCTGCAGTAGAAGTTGGCAAGGGGGCACATGCAAGCCAGTGGTGAGAGTCTATGGTATGTCTTAATTTCATAGGTTCTTGTGTGTGGTGGTGATGTTGCAGGAGTCAGATGTCGGTTGGAGCTTCACCTTTGAGGGACCCCTTGGCATAGTTACCCGGAACGCGGAACGGGAACGGCGACGGGATCCCCGCGGAACGGGGGAACGGCTAGGGGTTCGGAACGTGAACGGCGCGGAATGGGAGGTATAAAAAACACCCAAATAGTGCATTTTTTAGCTTCTTGTGTTTAAATACAAGGAGTATTAGAGTGCTTTGACTCTAATACTCACAAAAAACTCGTTTTGAAGACCATTCAATCTTGCTATGACTAGATGATGTGTGTGTGTGTGTGTGTGTGTGTGTGTGTGTGTGTGTGTGTGTGAGAGAGAGAGAGAGAGAGAGAGAGAGAGAGGGAGAGACGAGAGAGAGTGAGAGGGAGAGGGAGAGATTTGAGAGAGTGGGAGGGAGAGGAAGAGAGCTTGAAGGCTTAAAGCCTTGAGCCTTGAGAGAGTGAGTCTTGAGAGGGAGAGATCTTGAGAGTGTGAGAGGGAGAGAGCTTGAGCCTTGAGGATTAGCTTGTGGAGAGAAAGGGGGAGGGGGGTGCATTTTATGAGTCCTTGAGGCCTTGCACACTTCAAAAAGAAGCCCAAACATTTACTTCAATTTTTTCAATTTTTGCCAAATTTGTTTGTAGCCGTTGGCCGTTCCAGGGGCATTCCGGAACGTTTTGGGGGCGTTCGGAACGTTCCGGAACGGCCGTTCCGGTTTGCACTTGCCACCCGGAACGTCAAACGTTTCGGGACGTTTCGGAACGTTCGGGAAGGGAACTGCCCCCCCGGAACGCCGGAACGGGGGCTAGGGGGCGTTCCCCGGTAACTATGCCCCTTGGTCATGTTAACATCCCTCTCTGCTTTGCCAAGATTGGTAATGATAGTTTGATACGAGAGCGTGCCATTGAGTCTCTTTTGCCATAATCTGGACCAAATGGTTATTCACGCATCTAGCCATGGTGCTTGGGTCATTTCATCATCCAGGAGGCCGTGTTCTTGATACAATGACAGACCAAGGGAGGAATCCGGCCATCCAGTAAGTTTTTTTCAGCCCTGGGGGATACTTTCTTTGCTGAAGACAGCCATTTGATGGCTGATTGAGGTAGCACCAGTCTGACCTATGGCCAGCCTTGGGGAGAGCCCTTGTTGGGGCAGATGTACAAAGCCATTAGGGGCAGTGCTACAGCAGCACAAAAGGTGGTCTACGATGTCTAGGGTATGTAGGTTTACGCAGTAGTAGCCAACTCCAATGTAGTGCCCTTTATCAGTATTGAGTAGCATGAGATGGGTGGCTATAGTGAACCATAGGGCAGCTCTTCGCAGCCCCTTGTGTGGCTGAGCATTAGCCAAGATAAGTGATTCTTTGTAGACCTTGCCCACTTGACTTGCAATGCCCTTAGGGCAGTTCCACAACAATTGATAGAATGGTTATGGTGCAACAACGAGCAGCAATGTGGTGTCACAATCTGGTGACATGGCAATCCTTGACAGCCAAGGGGCCTAAACCCTAACAGAAGAAGAATAAGAAGACTTAATCAACATACTGAAGCCGGCCAAGGGGCCTAAAACCCTTTACTCGGGTTAGGATTAAAATTCTAACTTTAAAACAACTTGCAGATCCTGGCCTAGGGGCCTAAACCCTAAATAAAGTAGATTATACTCACACACCCAACTTGCGCAAAAACTGATAACGTGGCAATGCTGTACGGACCTGCCTGCAATTCACAGAAATTCCTACTAATGTGGCAGCATTGTATGGACACCCTCTGGGCACTGCTTTTGAACCTGAAGCTTTTAGAAGTACTGCTTTTCATTTGTAGAGTTTTTGGGAGGCTAAAAGTTTGTTCCAGTCTGTTCTTTCAATTAGCACGCGGTGCCATCCTATTTCAGCACATATGGTGCTGTAGGAAAGCATTTCACACAATCAGCCCATGTATGCATATTGAATTATATTTCAAGATCATGTCATCTTAGTGACTGTAATTTCCTTTTCAACCACACACACTCTAAGGCGTTAGTCCTTTCTATGTGCGAGTTTGACCCCGATATGCAAGAGTTTTCAAGTCACCAGCGCCTTGTAAGGTTATCTAGGTGGAAGTGTGCGCTATCTTTGTTTTTAATTTGCTATGTGGATGGAGTATAACCTATGACACAATCGGTGTGATCGCAATGCACTACTCTAGCTATCTTTAGCTCTAAAAAGAAAATAAGTATATATTTTTTATCAGTAAAATGATACAAGTTCTTTTCTATCGAGTTGTGACAAAATTCTCATTTGTTTGAGAGATTTTAGAGCAGGATCCATCGTCCTTACACTTTCTCGGATGATGTGTCCAAGATACCCTATCTCCTGCAAAAAGAATTCACTCTGTTTTGGGTTGACATAAAGCTTGTGAGTTCGCAAATTTATTTTTTTTGACAAAAAGATCCTTCTATTAGTTAATGAAACTGCCCATAGGGCTACAACCACCTCTACAAGATTGGGCTACAACAATCATGAAGGGAGACTCTCCCAATGAAAAAAACAGCATATGTACAATGAGGCTAAATCAAGAAATGGGAGGAGGAAAAGCCACACAGGTGGACGGTAGTGCCATTTGAGCACACCCTGGACCATGGTGAAGAAAGGCCCAGGGCGCCATAGTAAAAAAAAAAGCCTCTCTACGCTCCCTCATGCGGTCGGAGCTGCCTTGGAGTCTCCCAAACTGTCCTCTGAGAGTATGGTTTAGCTCTAGCCAAAGATCCCGAACTGTCTCTGCCGGTGGTACAGGGCGAGCCTCAAAGATGCGGAAGCAGTGGGCCCGCCAGATGAACCAGAGTGTCAGGCCGCAAATGAGCTCCCAACACTCCTCTCTCTCACTGCACCACTCCTATGGAGTAAGCCCTGTAGCAGGCTGGAGTGTAGAATAACCCCCCTGCATCACTATCATCCTGCTGGTGGAGGATAGCTCAAACTAAAGTGTTGGGCCCGTGAGAGTGGACCAAGCCACTGCCCCACAAATGTACTACCGAGCTGTGGAAAGAGCTAGCATCAGCCAAAGAACACGAAGCCAAATCTGCTAACAGTGGCGCTGACTCTCCACAAGATGGTCGCAAGCTGCATATGCTGTCGAGAGACCACTATGTACAAGCCAGCTCCCAACTGATGTGGCTCGGTGTGCAACCAGCCACCGGAACAAAGTGGCTCGCCTTGGCTATCTGGAGTCCCACAACCTCTCCCAAAAAGCTGACAAGAACTCAGCTGTGAGACCCTCCTCCTGCCAATGAGGTGGTGCAGAAGGACGAGCCTCTCTCTGTGCTGCCAGTATGTGACGTCCCAGCCAAACAGTGTACTGACAGAAAGGGACACCTGGATGGTCGGCTGAGGAGAAAGGGTCCCTCCAAAACCACTCTCCAGGATCCCACTGCACTCATGCCAGTGGGTAGCTCTCCCAAGCCCACAGCCTCCAATGGCCAGTCTCAAGAGCTGTTGGGTCAGGATCTATGATACAAGTCCTCCTGCAAATGCCCACAACTCGGATCCTTTGAGAACAGCACTCTGCCACTTGTCGGGCCTCTACTGAAACTCCGTGTAAGCGTCCCCCACCCTGTAGCTCGAAAAACAGGGAGGGTACAGTCTCTGAGCAAGCCCGAACTGAGATGAGAACCTCCAGTCGCGTGAAGGCCCCCATCCATCTGGGTGCTGCTGACTCGAGAGGTGTGAGCCACGCAGATGGTACTACCTCTGAGATGTCCTGACACATGCTCTGCACCCCTCTCATGCCTGTAGTTGGATGCTCTGAAGCTCCTTTGACAAACCTGAGAATTGTAGCCAGTCACCTAAAGTGCGTGCCTCTGCCATGGGACCCCGGGAAACATGAGGCCTACTACCAACCAACTGGCCTCTCTGAGTGCTGACTATGGGATTCCAAACAAGGGGCTGTCTCAGGCACTCCTCTCTGCAAGTAGGCTGGTGCTGCTCCAAGCCTCTCCGCAGCTACTCCCAAGATCGAAGAAGGCTCACAGAAAAACGGTCTTCTAGTCTCCTACTCAGGCCAACTCTGCGCATCTCTGTGAAAATCCATATGGTGGAAGGTCTCCAAGGGCCTCCAGCCTGAGGCACTCTAGCTCTTAGTCGCTGAAGCAAAACTCCTTCCAGGGCTCCTCCCCTAGAAGCAGTCCTCTGACAACAAACTTCCCAAGAAGGGCTCTGCTCTGTTGTGCTGGGTCTATGATCCCCAACTCCCCCTGAGAACAAGGTAGAGTGATGACCTGCCAGGCCACTTTGGCCCGGGCTATCTGAGTGTCGTGCCCTGACCAAAGGAAGTTCCTATCTACCTGGCGGATGCAGGAACTCGAAAAGATCCAACAAGAAGTGATGTACCACATAGTAGCCAACAACATCTGGTTGGCCACTACAACTCTGTCTGCCAGAGAAAGTCGTGCGGAGCTCCAATATAACAACTTCCTCCTGATGGACAGGAGGAGGGGAGCAATCTGCTGCTCAGGAGACAAGTCCAAGCCAACCTGACAGCCCAAGTATCGAACTGCAATCCCTGGGGGAATCCATCTGAAACCCTCACCTGGCATCCAATCAGGCGTAGAAGCACTACCAACCAAGAAAGCCACTGTCTTTCTCCAATTGATCAGTGCGCCTGATGCACAACAAAAGGTCTCAAGAGCCTGCTCACACCTGTGAAGGTTGGCCTCCTGGCCATCCAAGTACAAGGCTGAGTCGTCTGCAAACTCAGCATCCAGTAGCTCATCTCCCTGAATAGGGAGCGCTAAGCCACGTAAACCAAAAACCTGCTCATCGCCTCATCATAGAACAGAAAGAGGAAGGTCAAGAGGGCAGCCCTGTCTGACCAAACGTGTGAGCATGAAACGATCACCTCTACCTCCTGACAAAAGTACCTGATTGTGTGCCCGTCTGTACAGAGCTGACACACCTCTAATCCAAGCATCTCAGAAACCCATCCTGCGTAGAGTGCCCTCCAAAAAGTCCCAGTCAACTCTATTGTAGGCCTTCTCAAATCGAGAAGCAGTATCACTAGATCCTCACCACGGAGCTGCGCAAGGGCAAAAGCCTTCCACACTACGCTCCTTGACAAAACCTGTCTGTGTCCCATGTATAATGCTCTCTAGAAGTGGCTGAATCCTCAAACTCAGAGCCTTGGCAAGAATTTTGTAGGATGAGTTGAGGATGGTGATGGGCCGCCATTGTCGAATCTCATCCCATGAGCCACCCTCCTTCGGAATGAGGTAAATCAGGCCCTCACTCATGTTGTCAGGCATCTCTCCTGTGTGCAGGATGTACTGAAAAGCGCTGCAGAGATCTGAGCCAAGCAAGTCCTAGTACTCCAAGAAAAAGCTGGGGGTCAAACCATCCTCATCTGAACAGCTACCACGGGGAAGTGCTGTAAGGGCCGCGTGTAGCTCCTCTAGCTGAAGAGGCAACTCAATCCTTTGGCGCATCTCCTCAGTCATAAGACAAGGCATCTGTGCCCGCACCTGCTCTCTGCATGCATCTTGATGCTCTGACTGAGGCTCTGCAGACAGTAAATCACGGTAAAAGTCAGTAGCAACTGCACGCATGTCCTTTGGCTCTGAAACAACTTACCTGTCGAACCTCCTCAACTGGCTGACTTTGGTATGTGTATGTTGGGGTCTCACTGCCTCAAAGAAGGCGCCTGTCAACTGTTACCCACCTGGGTCCACTGAGATGCCTGTCGATGGAAAGCAAACTAATGGCGCCTCTCCTCTATGCTTGCGAGCTCTTGGCGAGCCTACTGCAACTGCTCCTCCAACCAAGGGCTGTCTAGATGCTACTCTTGCATCCTCTGGAACGAAGCAATGCCCCGTTGGAGACGCTGCTGCTCCTCTCTCGCTGCAGCCAGGCGAGCCGAAGACTCTTGAAGAAAGAGTCGACTAAGCTGAGCAAGTCCTGAGGCCACTCTCTCAACAGGAGAATCCTGCATGTCTAAGCTCTCCGTCCAAAGCCACCACTCGCTCTCTGAGCGCAAAGTCCAGCAAGACCCTCTCAAGGATGCGTAGCATCGAGCTCCCCCTCCTCTGCCTATCTGTCATTGTGAGGATCATTCGTCCATGTTCCAAAAAGGAAGTCCCAGCCAGAATGCAAACTGACCACCCAAGTCACAAAAGTGGTCACTGGTGTAGAAGCGATCTATCAGAGATAGATTCACTCCTCCCACTCTGCGGTCCGAACGAGAGAAGGCCAGGCTGTCTGGGGGCCTCACAAAGCTAGAATGCTGCCACACATCTGAAACCCGCAGAGTCATACAAAACCTCTCCCAAGCTGCCAACTCAACTCCATGCACAGTAGCATGACTACCTCCAATCTTGTCAGAGGGGTCCTCCAACATGTTGAATTCACCCCCAATGCACCATTGCTTTGCCTGTGGCAGAGACTCAACAATCTGAGACCAAAACTCTGCACGTACATTCGCCACATTGGGCACATAGATGTTCAAGAAGCTCACGAGGCAACCCTGAACCTGCAAAGTGATCCACTGAGCCCTACTTGGCACAATAATCCCTCTTCCCACAATGGCCTGCTACAAAGAATCCGCAATAGTCATACATACCCCTCCTTGGATGCCTCCAAGTCCAAATGCAGCTGACCAAAAAGTCTCATATCGTCCATACAAAAGCTGTCCACAACGTCTAATGCAGCTCTCACAGAGATGATGCTCCTGTAGCATAAGAAGGTCAATCTCTCCTCCCACAAGGCATCGTTGAAGCTCCTGACGCAGTCGGTGACGCCAAAACTGGGGCCCACCTAATCCCTGCACGTTCCATGAGACGATCTTCATGGGGAGCGAGAGAGAACTGATGCTGCAGCAGCAGCTAACCGTGCTATCTCGAGGCAGGCTTGGATGGGGAGTAATCCGCATCCGAGCGTCCCCGAGATAGGCATGACTGCAAAGTATCTAGCCAAAGCCCAAGTAGAACGAGCCGTGAGCAAAGCAACCTCCTCTGTCCAATAGTCCTCATGTATGTGTACATAACATGGCAGGCTTTGCATGTAAGCAAAGAAGTGAACCACAATGTGTCTACATCCTGCTGAGTCGGGAGGTGTTACAGAAAACTTGGCCAACGGCCACAGTCTGAACCAAGTTTGTAACCCCTAGGTCTCCCATGTGGTGAGAGAACTCTAGAGCCTGTGTCTGCAGCCACTCCAACACTGAGTCTAGAGTCCACTCAGCCTGGTCCCTATCGCATAGGGGAAAAGAGAAGCCAACCGCTGAGCCCAAAGGCCTCTATCCCCTAGCTGCAAGGAACAGTACATGAACTCTGAAGCAGGCTGCCTCAAGGTCTAGTGAGGGGTCGCCAAGAAACCGAGTAAAGTCGTAGGTAAAGAAATAATCCCAACGACGACGAATGTCGAAGCTCATCAGACCACAAGGAACTACCGTCACAAGACGGGCACCACATGCCAATAGAAAAGAACAGATTGAACAGACTTTTAACACTTCAGTAACAACTGAACTGAGAGAAAAGAAAGAAAGAAAGAAAGATTTTTAACGTCTATGTCAGGCCGAAATCGGCCTATGAGACAAATCAAATGTACATTGTGTGTATGTCATCCGTCTATCGGAAAGACAAATGAAACAAAATTGATACAAAACTGAGCTGAATGTAGGTAGTGGAGTATCTGAGGAGGGATGGAGCTCTATCTCTAGGGGTATATGCATGTCTGTATGCTCAAGGTAGTACAATCATGAGAATGCATCAGGCTATCTAGCTCCATCCTGTACTAATGGGGGGGTGTAAGATGTGGTACATGGGTGGGTCTGGTGCCAAGGCTACCCGGATGAAAGCTGTCGGGTCAGCCCTCATCTGAGCCACTCGCTCCTCAGTGGCACGGCGCTCCCGGGCTCGGATCTCCTCGATCTGTCGGTGGTGGGAGCTCGCGCCCCTGTAGCCTGTGACTCGTGGTCGTCGTCTAGCTCGGTTCACCTCCGCCTGTGGGAGTGTCACTCCCCTCTGAGTGTCTGGTGAGGGGGGGGCGGAAATCCTCTGAAAGAAGTCTGTGAGCTGCGACTGTCTCCCCTCTGTCTGTGTAGCTGTGTGTGGCTGTAGTAGTGTGTCCCGATGGCTCTGTATCTCTAGTAAGAAACGTCCGAGCTGTCTCTGATCTTGAGATTCCATGATCTCTCGGAGAGTGGGCTGTCCTCTAAATAGGGCCTCATACCTGCCTCTGATCTCAGTGTATGCTCTGCATCTACATACAAAGTGCTCCTCACTCTCCACCTCCTCTGTGCAGGCTCTGCAGATTCGCTCCCCCCTGGGAACACCAGTATGTCTCCCGATCTCAATCTCTAACCTGTGTGAAGCCACTCTCAGCTGACCAATCGCCACCCGTGAGCTATGTGGCATATATGTGTCCATGTAGCGTGGTCTCTGTATGAACCCCCCAGACAATATGGTGAGAAACTGGTCTCTGTAATCTGACATCCTCGTCCCCAAGCTAGGTGCCTCCCAGACTCTCCTAGTGTATAGCTGCCACAGATCCTGTCTCAATACCAAGTTCCTCTCACCGCGAGAGAGGTGAACATATGGTGAGTGGGGGTCGTACTGGAATGGTGGTAGGCTCTCCATGTCAAGACCGTGTCCCTCAAACCATGCTCTGACCTGTGAGTACCATGCTCTCTCATGCCCACTCTCTGATAGCTGTATAGCTGCCTCAAATGCTCTACGGGTAAGTCTGTCAGGAGGTAGCTCTCTCATCCTCTGGATGAAGCAAACTGTCTGGAATAGTGCCTCTACAACCATAGGTGGTGTGGCGAGCTCGGCTCTAATAATGTCGTGTGGCACTGTCTTCTTGCTGCGGAGCAAGCGTGAGATCATATATACCTGTGGTCTCTCAAGTTGTGTCCACTGGTCAGCTGTCAATCCTGGTGCCCATACTGCCGCCGAGTACATCAAGGCCGGGGTGACTAAGGTGTCGAAAAGCCACCCCTTCGTGCGGGGCTCCTGAAAGTGTGCCTGGTGGCACCTCCGCTCTAGCATGGCCAGAGCTGCATATCCTCGGGTGAGCCTGTCAACAGCAGCCTGCCTCATAGTGAAGGGTCCTGGTAGGCTGGTGAATGTGATGCCAAGGTAGACATAGGAGGTGACTACATCAACCTGTCCTCCTGCTGCTGTGAAGGTGGCGGCGCTCCTCACTGCATTGGATGTGTGAAAGATCATAACCTTGGTTTTGCCAAGGTTCACAGTCAACCCCCTGTGTGTGCTGAATTCGTCCAAGGCCTCAAGATGGCGTTGCAAGCCCTCGGGTGACTCTGAAATCAACACAATATCATCAGCATATAACATGATGTGGACCGGAGTACCTGCCAAGTCGCTCCCCTCTCCCCCTGCTCGCAGTATGTAGTCGGAGATCTCGTCGATGTATAGCCCAAAGAGTGTCGGGGAGAGTGGGCATCCTTGCTTAACACCAATGGTGCTAGCAATGGTCTCTGAAAAACCGCCTGGGCAACGAACCCGACCCGTCACCCTCTCATATAGAGCATATATGGCCCAAATCATCTCTGTTGGTACCCCAATGCTGTGAAGGCGCTGGAAGAGTCTCTCGCGTGGGACTGTGTCAAAGGCCTTGCGGAAGTCCACAAAGCAGCAGTAAAGCCTCTTCTTCCGCGCCTTTGCCCCATCAATGAGGCAGCGCAGAACGAAGATGTGGTCAATGGTGGAGAAAGCTCGTCTGAAACCTGCTTGGCCTGGAGCTCGTAAACCCTCGATCTCTGCGTAGCAGCTGAGCTGTGCCTCAAGTACTGCTCCATATAGCTTGGCCATCGTGTGGCCAATCATGATAGTCCTGTAGTTCCCTGGGTCCAGGGTGTCGCCAGATTTGTGGATAGGCACTATGGTGTGCTGTGTCCACTCCTCTGGGAAGCCCTCCCCTATAGCCCGGTTGAAGACATGTGCAATCAACGGGGCTATAGTGGAGGCCGCATAAATGATGTGCTCACTCTGTAATCCAGTATGGTCAGCTGATCGTCTGTGCTGCATGCGGCGTATGGCCCTCTCTACCATCTCTGCTGTAAAGAAGGAGGAGCACGTGGGGCGAGGCTCGTGTGGTTGTGGAATAGGAGGCTGCCCTGGCACTTCATAAAGTCGCTCTGCATAATCATGACGACACGCGACACGGAGTGGCGGAATTCCACCCCAAAGAGTATTGGCCCCAAACCTTGGCGCCCCTTTTGGTATTTCTTTATATTGCATCAACACAGTACAAGGCGGTACTCGAGACTCTGCACCTTCTTCAGGAAGCATGCCAGAGAATGAGCCCTAACCTCATATTTAAAGGCCCTAGGTTCCAAAAGCAGTTACAGTAAAAAGCCTTCAAACTAAAAAGCATTTGGTTCAAAAGCAAAGCCAAAAAGCTGTCAGCGTAAATCAGGGAAATCCGTACAGCCTGCCACCTCATCAGCAAGCGCAAAACGCGGAAATCCGTAGAGCCTGCCATGTCATCAGCTAGCGTAATTTGCGGACATCGGCCAGCTTTTCCTGTGTGTGTGGGTCCTGCTTTATTTTAATTCTTTTTGTCACTTGGGGCCCATCGGATGGGGTCCCCATAAGTTGGTAGGACTTCTTCTTCTGTTACTTGTTCTTCTTAGGGTTTAGGCCCCTCGGCCGACATCTACAAGTTGGCTCACTTCTTCAGGGCTTTGACACGTCAGCAGTTTGTGACATCTCCCCTTCTTGAAAGAGAGTAATCATCCGCGATTAACAGCATATCTGCAAAACAACTTAAGTTAGCTCAAAAATTTCCGAGGGTCATTCCAAGGGACATTCCGAGGGACAATCAGTTTGCTCTTTTTGTTAAGGAGTTAGCTTCTCCTTTCGTCCAGATCGGAACTCTCGATATTCCGGAGTAGTAAAATTAGCAATCACACCCAGACCGTACTAATCTTCCACAGGTGTCTTGATGCACTAAATTTACATACTTAGGCAATCTCATCCAATTAGGAATATTCAGTGGTTGGCACATCACAATGCAACACAAATGCTCACATATGCATGCTACAAGACATAGAAACATAAAGCCCGCGGATGAACACTCCTCCCACATAACCTAACAAGGTTCCGGCCGGGAGATATTCAACGACTCCCTCATCACTCCTCCCGCATAATCTAAAAAGGTCCGGGTTGGGAGATATAGAGGCCTTTTACAACCAAACGCCCCCCAGACGGCAACTTGCATCGTTTGGAGGTGCTAAGAGTAACCACTGCTCAGACTTCTTAATACTCCTCCCGCATAACCATCCAGGTCCGGCCCGGGAGTCACAACAACAATACTCTCCCCGTAAAATAACCCCAAGGGTCCGGGCCAAGAGTAAAAACAACACTTTTCAATCATCATTTCTCACTACTCCACCCGGGAGTAAAATCACCAATCATTGAAACCAGTATTAAAACCAGAGTCAAACATTTTAAATCATTTTAAATAGGCACCAAAACAAGTTCTAAACAAATACCATCCATTTCAAACAAATTTTCAAACAATACTTTCTAGCTATAAAGAAAAACAAGTAGAGAGAGTTTATCCGAGGTTTTGTTCGGACTACTGAACTTTGAGGACAATTGGCTTGTCCTTTTGCATCACGGTGATGGTTCGGTTCCGAACCTGGAGAGTCGCATCATTCGTGTCGTGCCAAGGCATGCCCAAGAGAACGTCGCAATTGCCCAACTTCATGATGTGGAAATCAGCTTTTCCATGATAATCTTGAATAGTCACTGGAAGAGCACCAATGAGCGGTACTACTTTCTAAGTTTTCCCTGTGGCTAGCTCAGCTTCAATTTCTCCACCTTCTGCATCATAATCGAAGTGCATCTGCTTTAAGAATTCTGGATGGGTGAAGTTCTCTGTAGCTCCGGGGTCAAATAAAGTAAGGGCTTTGAAGCCATTGAATTTTCTATATGCTCGACACAATTCATTTTTACTCTCAAGGCGTATGCCATAAATATCAGGAACTAGTCCAATAGCGGGTCTAGCTCTCTTAGCAGGAGGTGGCGCTGGGGTTCTGTTGATCGTTGGTGTGGGCGTCGGCTCCTCTAGTCTATCAGTGCATTTGGGACAATTAGAATGATTATGCCTTGTTTGAAAGCATCTAAAGCATCGTCCTTGTAGTAAGGTGTCTCGTTGTTGAGGCGTCAAACGAGGCCTTTGAGGTTGATTTTCACGAGACTCTCGAGAATTTGTTCGTTGTTGCCGAGAGTTGTGGTTAGTGGCCGGAGATTCTTTTGTGGTAAACTCTAGCTTTCCCTTCATCGGTTTGTAGCCGACCGCGGCATGGTCCATAAGTTCTTGCATGGTGGAGACCTGCTTGGATAGGCAATATTCTTGCAATGGTGATGGTAGTCCAATGGTGTATCACTCGCATTGGGCCTCCAAGGGAACAGACCTAAAGAAGGACACCGGAAGGTACACGTTAAGAAACCTTTGGTTATATTCGTCCATGGTTTCGGTGGCAAGCATTTTCAAGTTGCCCCACTCTGCCAAAATCCGGACTTCAAACATAGAAGTCATGTAACTACATGCAAAAACTGTCTTGAAAGCTTGCCAGGTCCTTGGAGCATGCGGTTGTGTCACGATTGAACTCCACCATTGCATAGCATTATCTTTAAGAAATCCCGTTGCTCGAGAAATCTTGGATTCTTCTGTATAGTTCCCTAAAGCATAGATGTTGTCGAATTGCTGTAGGAACTGCAATGCTTTCTTGCGATCTTTCACCCCGAAAAAAGTGAAAAATTTGACTGTCGTGCTGCCATCTTTGAAATCTTTGGGTTGGTTAGGCGCATATTCCGGGTATGGATAATAAGGGTATCCATATGGGCTCCAACCATTGTAGCCTGGTGGTGGTGGTGGCGGAGGTGGGGGCAATGGCAGTGGCAAAGGCGGTTGCACTGGATCAGGGTCAGATGGCTGCACCATAATCCTGCAAACTCCCCCGATCAGAAAAGACAACTGAGAAATTTGCCAGTTGGAAGCTCTCGTACTTTCTGATGTCGGAGGTGGAGGTACCACCTCAGGCATCAGAGGGGGTAACGTGTAGTTAAAAAATTGTTGAAAACTTTGCAGCATCGAAAGATTCTGCTGAGGATGCCGCGAAAGAATGTCGTGGAGTTCATTGAGCAAAAACTGTAAATATTCTATTAAATCCATGAATTCCAAGTCTTGGGTTCTTTATGGCTTATGCCCTGTAAGACACAGCGATGAAGACGGGAGCGCGCCCCATGCGCGATGAAGTAAGGGTGGGAGTGCCTGATAAGTCTGAGGTTGGAGGCCGAAGCTTCCTCAAATAAAATTCCAATAGCTCTGTCTCCTCTTTTGTAGGACCGGTATGCTTTCAAAAAAGCACACACTTGATGTTTTGATACCATTGTCACAAGACGGGCACCACGTGCCAATAGAAAAGAACAGATTGAACAGACTTTTAGCACTTCAATAACAACTGAACTGAGAGAGAGAGAGAGAGAGAGAGAGAGAGAGAGAGAGAGAAACGACACGCAACACGGAGTGGCGGAATTACACCCCAGAGAGTATTGGCTCCAAACCTTGGCGCCCCTTTCGGTATTTCTTTATATTGCATCAACACAGTACAAGCCGGTACTCGGGACTCTGCACCGTCTCCAGGGAGCATGCCAGAGAATGAGCCCTAACCTCATATTTAAAGGCCCTAGGCCCCAAAAGCAGTTTACAGTAAAAAGCCTTCAAACTCAAAAGTATCTGGTCCAAAAGCAAAGCCAAAAAGCAGCCAGCGCAAAACGCGGAAATACGTACCTGTCACGTCATCAGCCAGCCAAAACGCGAAAATGATACAATCTGCCACGTCATCAGTTAGCGTAATTTTCGAAAATCTGCTAGCTTTTCTTGTGTGTGGGTCTTGCTTTATTTCAATCCTTTATGTCACTTGGGGCCCCATCAGACGGGGTCCCTGTAAGTTGGTAGGACGTCTTCTTCTGTTACTTGTTCTTCTTAGGGTTTAGGCCCCTCGGCCGGTATCTGCAAGTTGGCTCCCTTCTTCAGGGCTTTGACACGTCAGCAGTTTGTGACATTGCTGCAAAGGGGGACATCTGCACTAGAAAAGGGGGTCGCAAGAAAGACTGTCCCTCTCTCGCCAAGCGACTCGTGGCAAAAGCGCTGCCAAGAGATCTCCTAGCAACCAAGGAAGGCCTTGTCCCCAGGGACGGCTGCGGGGATGGAGCGGGAGGAGATGTGGGAGCAGGGGGGCTTGAGGGAGAAGGGGGAGAGGGGGGGGGCGGCAGAGGGAGGAGGGCGAGAAGGAGAGGCAGATGGAGAGGGTGGAGGGTGGAGGGGGAGGGGCGGAAGAAGAGGGGAACTCGGGGGAGGGGGGGGGCTGTCGAGGGTGAGGCTGAAGAGGCTGGATCAGGGACCTCGTCCTGCTGAAGAGAGTCGAATCGGTTCCCTGTGGGAACCACGGGCTCCTGCGCAGGAGCCTGGGGACCACTCTGAGTGCCAGGTTGGCGCGGTGGTCCCTGCCGACGTTGACCACGAACCTATTGCCAACCCCCTCCGCTTGAACCCCAGGCTCGGAGGGTGGCTCTGCTTGCGTACTCTGGGACTCTGTCTGCTACTGCTGGCCAGCCCTTGAGGGTTGGGGCTGGGCCTGTGGTGTAGGTCGGGGTCTCCTCCGTGGATAGGCCTTCGCAAGATGGCCCATCTGTCGACAAATGAAACACTGATTCGGGAGGCCCGAATGCTCCACGCTTTGTCGGAACCAACCCCCACTCACCCGAGGAAGTAGGATGACCTTTGGGAGAGTGTGAGTGTCCCTAACCAGAACACGAATTGAGGGGATGCCGGCCGCCCCGGCAGCTACAGAGGTTGCCGTGCGAGGTGTCTTCAGGACAGTCCCAATCTCTGAGCCAATCCTCGACAAAAGTTGTAGGTACTCCCTCCTCAAACCAAGAAAGCAGACGGAGATGGGGAGGTCTGCCTCCTCTATCAGAACATCTATAGCTGGATCAAAACCATGCCTCCAATGTCGAAAGTGGACTCAAACTACTCGGATGGCCAAGGGGCTCATCGTGATGACCTTTGATGCCATCTCGAGAGTCACGAACTCTATCTGGCAGTAGCCGCATCCGAAGAACTGAACGTCAAAGATCTCGCCCACCTCTGCAAGAAGGCGGGCCTGGAGAAGATCATGTAGCTCTCCTCTACTAGGCCTGGTGCCGAGAATCTTGTAGATGACGGAAGTCGCCTGAAGGCGTTCCACCTCTGCCGCCAGGCTTGCTTGCTCTGTCGGTGACAAAGCAAGTCGAATGGTGGGCTCATTGGGGTCGGGTGAGGGGACTTCATTGGAGTCCCTCTATGGCGGAGCTTGAGCCTCCATCTGTGTCTGCTGCTGTGAAGAAAGGGCGAAGAGGCATCGGCGACCAGAGACCTCTTGCTGGACCGAGCACGTCGCAAGCGCTATCGAGACCAGTCAAGCAGGAACAAAGAGGGCAAGGCAGAGGACCAAAGGCAATGTGCAGGCGGGCGGGGCAACGGGCAGGCAGGCCAGGCGGGTGGGCAGCGGGCAGGGAAGCAGGCAGGGCAGCGGGCAGGGAGCAGGGGGCCACGGGGCGCAATGGCAAGCAGGGGGGCGGGGGGGGGTGAACAGCAGCAGCGAGCTCAAGAGATGTGAGTTCGCAATTCTTGAAACACTACTGCCAAATGCTCCTTATGCTCCTCTTTATTGGATGAGAAGATGATGATGCCATCAAAGAAAGTTTCACAAAGCCTTCTATGAAATGAAAAATATGATCCATCAATCGGTTAAAAGTAGCTGGCATGTTGATTAGACCAAATGATATTAACTTAACCAAGAACAATAGGAGTACGAAAGGCTATTGTTGCAATATCGTTTGAAGCAATGTGCACTTGATGGTATCCAATCTTCAAACCAATCAGATTGAAAATTGAAGCTCCACTTAAGTGCATCCATTCTTCAATCAGATTGAAAATTGAAGCTAATTGAACACTTAAGTGTATCCGAGATATTATCGATGCTTGGAATTGGGTACCTGTTTTTGATGGTGACTTCATTAAAAGCTTGATAATACACACACATGCGGAAAGAGCCTTCCTTCCAAGGAGAATGGCTACGTCGAACCATGCCTTTCTCTTAGAGTTGATTTACTTGCTTCATGATTTCTTTGTATTGTGAGGCACTTGCATGATAGGCGACATAATTGGGAGTTGAGATTCAGGCCCGCCTTTCTTGTGTGTGTGTGTGTGTGTGTGTGTGTGTGTGTGTGTGTGTGTGTGTGAGAGAGAGAGAGAGAGAGAGAGAGAGAGAGAGAGAGAGAGAGAGAGAGAGAGAGAGAGAGAGAGAGAGAAAGAAAGAAGAAAGAAAGATTTTTAACGTCTATGTCAGGCCGAAATCGGCCTATGAGACAAATCAAATGTACATTGTGTGTATGTCATCCGTCTATCGGAAAGACAAATGAAACAGAATTGATACAAAACTGAACTGATTGTAGGTAGTGGAGTATCTAAGGAGGGATGGAGCTCTATCTCTAGGGGTATATGCATGTCTGTATGCTCAAGGTAGTACAATCATGAGAATGCATCAAGCTATCTAGCTCCATCCTGTACTAATGGGGGGATGTAAGATGTGGTACATGGGTGGGTCTGGTGCCAAGGCTACCCGGATGAAAGCTGTCGGGTCAGCCCTCATCTGAGCCACTCGCTCCTCAGTGGCACGGCGCTCCCGGGCTCGGATCTCCTCGATCTGTCGGTGGTGGGAGCTCGCGCCCCTGTAGCCTGTGACTCGTGGTCGTCGTCTAGCTCGGTTCACCTCCGCCTGTGGGAGTGTCACTCCCCTCTGAGTGTCTGGTGAGGGGGGGGCGGAAATCCTCTGAAAGAAGTCTGTGAGCTGCGACTGTCTCCCCTCTGTCTGTGTAGCTGTGTGTGGCTGTAGTAGTGTGTCCCGATGGCTCTGTATCTCTAGTAAGAAACGTCCGAGCTGTCTCTGATCTCGAGATTCCATGATCTCTCGGAGAGTGGGCTGTCCTCTAAATAGGGCCTCATACCTGCCTCTGATCTCAGTGTATGCTCTGCATCTACATACAAAGTGCTCCTCACTCTCCACCTCCTCTGTGCAGGCTCTGCAGATTCGCTCCCCCTTGGGAACACCAGTATGTCTCCCGATCTCAATCTCTAACCTGTGTGAAGCTACTCTCAGCTGACCAATCGCCACCCGTGAGCTATGTGGCATATATGTGTCCATGTAGCGTGGTCTCTGTATGAACCCCCCATACAATATGGTGAGAAACTGGTCTCTGTAATCTGACATCCTCGTCCCCAAGCTAGGTGCCTCCCAGACTCTCCTAGTGTATAGCTGCCACAGATCCTGTCTCAATACCAAGTTCCTCTCACTGCGAGAGAGGTGAGCATATGGTGAGTGGGGGTCGTACTGGAATGGTGGTAGGCTCTCCATGTCAAGACCGTGTCCCTCAAACCATGCTCTGACCTGTGAGTACCATGCTCTCTCATGCCCACTCTCTGATAGCTGTATAGCTGCCTCAAATGCTCTACGGGTAAGTCTGTCAGGAGGTAGCTCTCTCATCCTCTGGATGAAGCAAACTGTCTGGAATAGTGCCTCTACAACCATAGGTGGTGTGGCGAGCTCGGCTCTAATAATGTCGTGTGGCACTGTCTTCTTGCTGCGGAGCAAGCGTGAGATCATATATACCTGTGGTCTCTCAAGTTGTGTCCACTGGTCAGCTGTCAATCCTGGTGCCCATACTGCCGCCGAGTACATCAAGGCCGGGGTGACTAAGGTGTCGAAGAGCCACCCCTTCGTGCGGGGCTCCTGAAAGTGTGCCTGGTGGCACCTCCGCTCTAGCATGGCCAGAGCTGCATATCCTCGGGTGAGCCTGTCAACAGCAGCCTGCCTCATAGTGAAGGGTCCTGGTAGGTTGGTGAATGTGATGCCAAGGTAGACATAGGAGGTGACTACATCAACCTGTCCTCCTGCTGCTGTGAAGGTGGCGGCGCTCCTCACTGCACTGGATGTGTGAAAGATCATAACCTTGGTTTTGCCAAGGTTCACAGTCAACCCCCTGTGTGTGCTGAATTCGTCCAAGGCCTCAAGATGGCGTTGCAAGCCCTCGGGTGACTCTGAAATCAACACAATATCATCAGCATATAACATGATGTGGACCGGAGTACCTGCCAAGTCGCTCCCCTCTCCCCCTGCTCGCAGTATGTAGTCGGAGATCTCGTCGATGTATAGCCCAAAGAGTGTCGGGGAGAGTGGGCATCCTTGCTTAACACCAATGGTGCTAGCAATGGTCTCTGAAAAACCGCCTGGGCAACGAACCCGACCCGTCACCCTCTCATAAGAGAGCATATATGGCCCAAATCATCTCTGTTGGTACCCCTATGCTGTGAAGGCGCTCGAAGAGTCTCTCGCGTGGGACTGTGTCAAAGGCCTTGCGGAAGTCCACAAAGCAGCAGTAAAGCCTCTTCTTCCGTGCCTTTGCCCCATCAATGAGGCAGCGCAGAACGAAGATGTGGTCAATGGTGGAGAAAGCTCGTCTGAAACCTGCCTGGCCTGGAGCTCGTGAACCCTTGATCTCTGCGTAGCAGCTGAGCTGTGCCTCAAGTACTGCTCCATATAGCTTGGCCATCGTGTGGCCAATCATGATAGTCCTGTAGTTCCCTGGGTCCAGGGTGTCGCCAGATTTGTGGATAGGCACTATGGTGTGCTGTGTCCACTCCTCTGGGAAGCCCTCCCCTATAGCCCGGTTGAAGACATGTGCAATCAACGGGGCTATAGTGGAGGCCGCATAAATGATGTGCTCACTCTGTAATCCAGTATGGTCAGCTGATTGTCTGTGCTGCATGCGACGTATGGCCCTCTCTACCATCTCTGCTGTAAAGAAGGAGGAGCACGTGGGGCGAGGCTCGTGTGGTTGTGGAATAGGAGGCTGCCCTGGCACTTCATAAAGTCGCTCTGCATAATCATGCCATATCTGTGGATCCTCAATAGCTATAGTCGGACGTGGCTCGCGCAGGGTGCGCCATGCCGTCACGCTATCCATGCTCATGAATAGGCGGTATAGCTCAAGCTCATGTGCCTCTTCAATGCTCGCCGCTTTTGGCGTGTCAGCGTCTTCATATGCCGTCTGGCCTCTCTCTCTGTGATCTCTCCTAAGGCTCGCCGTGCATGGAGGCGTCGGTATAGCTCTCTGCACTCATCATCATACCAGCGGTTCTAAGGCATAGCCCCGGGGGGGGGAGTGCGTCCTGTGTGAGTGGTGTGTGGAAAAGAGCTAATAGCTGAAGTGTGGAGAACGGAAGAGATATGTGATGTGAGAACTGAGAGTGGTGTGGATGGGTGGAGGAGACATAGGCCATGTTCGACCTTGGCCGAGTAAATAGAGGCTAGCTCATGTGTGAAATGGATGGTGGTGTGTGGAGTGTGTGTTGTGGAGCTGTGTGTGATGGTATCTCCGGTGATGGAGAAAGAGAGGTATGTGTGGTCGGCTCCGATGGGTATGGGTGGAATGGTGAAGGATGTGATAAGGTGTGTAGCCTCCCTGGGTCCCAGAATATAGTCGACTGTACTCCCCCCTCCTTCTGCAACTCCATGTGGCATACAAGTCAGGCCCCCTGAGGTGGGCCACTGGACCATCCCGTTATAAATAACGAGACGGTGTTGGGAGCCAAGTCGAAGTAGATGTCGTCCGTAAGCTGTGACTGGAGCTCTGTCTGCTGTGTCTCTCATAGTAGCCTCCTCATCTAGAGTGTGTAGTGTCTCTGGGTCCTCATGGTCATATGTCTCACACTGCTCATTGCGTGTACGAGCATTGAAGTCTCCCATAAGGAAGACTTCACCCAGTGTGGAGTACTCCATAATCTCCTCCGTGAGGCATGCGTACGGTGACTCCTGCTCAATAGGGGCAAATCTGGAGCCTGTGGGAGCAAAGTAGCAAAGGGCAATGTAGACGATCCTGTCTCGTGAGAGCTCGAGGCGAATCCACATGTAGCGGGCCTGTGGGAGGGAGAGAGAGAGAGAGAGAGAGAGAGAGAGAGAGAGAGAAATGAAATGAAATGAAATGTAATATTAACGTCTTCAAAAGGCCAAAATGACCTATGAGACCAAAAGGTTACATGTGGTGAATCTAATACCAGGTCTAGGTACAAAAAGTACAGAGAGAAATGAAATGAAATGAAATGATATATTAACGTCTTCAAAAGGCCAAAATGACCTATGAGACCATCAGATACAGAGAGAGAGAGAGAGAGAGAGAGAGATCTGGGAGATTTTTGGAAAATCTTTGTTTGATCAGGAACTTGCCGAAGTTTTAGTAGATTACTTCAAGCCATTCAACATGTCCAAGGTCTTCTTTACAAATAGTGGGTCGGAAGCGAACGATTCTGTGGTAAAGTTATCTTTCTATTTCTTGCTTCATAAAAGAAAATGTTGCATTTCTTTGCTGTATTTTTTACTGTTAATTTTTCTGTCTCATGATAGGTAAAGCTTATATGGTATTATAACAACTCATTGGGGAGATCAAAAAAGAAGAAGTTTATTGCACAGCTCTCTGGGTTAGTCAATCATCTTAATTGTGGGTTTTTTTAAAAGAAAGATGATTGCGTCTTAAGCTTGAAATCCATGGGCTTGACCTATCTAATATCAAGTACATACGGTTTCTTATTTCAGTTATCATGGCTCAACAGGCATTTCGGGAAGTCTATCAGGGTAAAAAATCTCTCTGTTATCTCATCTCCACAAAGTTCTTTTGCATAGCTTCTCATTGGAAATCTACTTACTTATATCGAATGATGTTATGTCACAACAGCATACCTTACATGCATCAAGGTTTTGACCTTCCTTTCCCATTTGTGGTACATTGTGATAGTCCACACTACTACAAAAATCACAAAGAAGGTACACGTTGAGTGCTGCTAATTTGTCAACTCATGCAAGTGCAAAGCTTTGAGATCTTATAAGGGTGTGGTTAATATCCAGGTGAGAGCGAGGAGGAGTTCGCCACTAGATTAGCAGACAATTTGGAGCGCCTTATTGTCAAGGAAGGTCCAGAAAATGTAAGATTTATCCTTATCATAAGGTTTCTCCCAAAGTATGGAACTTGGCATAAGGTGGAGTTTTGCCCTTCGTTTTTTAGATCGCAGCTTTCATTGCTGAGCCTGTAATGGGCTCTGGTGGTGTTATACCTCCGCCTACCACATATTTCGAGAAGGTCGGTTGAGCAAATTACATGCTGTTTCTTTTGTCTTAGGCCTTGAGGTGCAAAAATTGGTAAAAAAGTATTGACACTCTGTTTAAATGTTTTTGGCTTGAGCAATGGCAATTTTTAAGGAACTTTTCTTTTTTTTGTTTGGTGTCCCCCTTTTAGGTGCAAAGATTGTTGAAAAAGTACGACATTCTCTTCATTGCTGATGAGGTGATTAAGTTTTTAATTAGTTCAAGGAAGCCTATTGACATAGGTTTCCTTTTTGTTGCTTAATAGTTTCTATGTACCATTGCCCAGTTTAAATTGGAAAATCCCGTGTTTTCCAGGTTGTCTGTGGCTTTGGAAGATTGGGAACAACTTGTGGTAGTGAAAAATATAAACTTGAGCCAGATTTCATGATTTTGGCCAAGGTTAGATATTGGTTTGATGTGTGTGGCATGTTTCTTCATGGCGAATGTCATGTTCATGTGCAATCTGCTCTTTTTTTTTAATAGGCGCTGTCTTCAGCTTATCTTCCTATCGGTGCACTCTTAACAACTAAGAGAATCGCTGACGTGATTTTGGATGAAAGTAACAAGCATGGTATTGTTAATAATTGTTGGTTTTTATGGATTCACATGAAAGTGAATTTTACTAATGAAGTTCAATATGCTTTCTGTGAATTTGCAATGCTTAGGGCAATTGGGGCATGGATTCACTTATGGTGGCCATCCGGTATCCTGTGCTGTGGCCATTGAGGCTATTAAAATTTACAGGTAGAGCATGAATCTCTGGATCAGTTAATTTAATACGAAGAATTTTAATTATGGCTATGACTGTAATGCAGTATGATTTATCTATAACCATTTGGTCGAAGGTATTTTGTACTCATTATTATTTTGGTTACAGAGAGCGTAATATTGCGGAATATGTTCGAAATGTGAGTCCAGTGTTTCAAGATGGTATGAGAGCTCTCAATGACAGCCCGATTATTGGAGAGGTAGGCCAAAAAGCAGAATCTACAAGATTTGAGCTTAAAAAGGATTACTTCAACAGTATGGAATTTTTTGAATGAAGTGCTGAGGCTTATATTTTTGGAATGCAGATTCGTGGTCTGGGGCTAATTATGGCTGTTGAATTCTCTCCTAGCAAGGATAAATACAAGCCATTCCCACCTGAATGGGGTATTCACTTCCTCCCGATAGAATTTTCCTGTGCTTTGCCCAAGAGTTTCCTTTTTAATTTATTCTTTTAAACAAAAAGCCCATTCATGTCTGATTTTTCCCTTCCAATCATTTCGCCTTTGCATTTTATTAATGATTTTCTCACAGAATTGTGGATTTGCAGGGATTGGTGCTCACTTTAGGGATGAATGTATCAAAGAGGGATTGCTTGTGCGCATTTCGAAGGATATGGTTTTGCTCTCACCAGCTTTGATAATTACAGAAGAAGAAATTAAACTTGTGAGTTATATGTTATGCCCTAAATGTAACCTTTTGCATGTGCATTGATACATTTTATGCATAATAATATAGTCGGTGTTGTGATTGAAGTAGGAGTATGCTTGCCCCTTGCCACTCGTTACCCAATCCGAGCTAATGATTTGCATATTTTTGGTGAGAGAGAGAGAGAGAGAGAGAGAGAGAGAAAGAAAGAAAGAAAGAAAGAAAGATTTTTAACGTCTATGTCAGGCCGAAATCGGCCTATGAGACAAATCAAATGTACATGGCGTGTATGTCATCCGTCTATCGGAAAGACAAATGAAACAAAACTGATACAAAACTGAACTGAATGTAGGTAATGGAGTATCTGAGGAGGGAGGGAGCTCTATCTCTAGGGGTATATGCATGTCTATATGCTCAAGGTAGTACAATCATGAGAATGCATCAAGCTCTCTAGCTCCATCCTGTACAAATGGGGGGATGTAGGATGTGGTACATGGGCGGGGCTGGTGCCAAGGCTACCCGGATGAAAGCTGTCGGGTCAGCCCTCATCTGAGCAACTCGCTCCTCAGTGGCACGGCGCTCCCGGGCTCGGATCTCCTCGATCTGTCGGTGGTGGGAGCTCACTCCCCTGTAGCCTGGGACTCGTGGTCGTCGTCTGGCTCGGTTCACCTCCGCCTGTGGGAGTGTCACTCCTCTCTGAGTATCTGATGAGGTAGGGGTGGCAATCCTCTGAAAGAAGTCTGTGAGCTGCGACTGTCGCCCCTCTGTCTGTGTAGCTGTGCGTGGCTGTAGTAGTGTGTCCCGATGGCTCTGTATCTCTAGTAAGAAACGTCCGAGCTGTCTCTGATCTCGAGAGTCCATGATCTCTCGGAGAGTGGGCTGTCCTCTGAATAAGGCCTCATACCTGCCTCTGATCTCAGTGTATGCTCTGCATCTACATACAAAGTGCTCCTCACTCTCCACCTCCTCTGTGCAGGCTCTGCAGACTCGCTCCTCCCTGGGAACACCAGTGTGTCTCCCGATCTCAATCTCTAACCTGTGTGAAGCCACTCTCAGCTGACCAATCGCCACCCGTGAGCTATGTGGCATATATGTGTCCATATAGCGTGGTCTCTGTATGAACCCCCCAGACAATATGGTGAGAAACTGGTCTCTGTAATCTGACATCCTCGTCCCCAAGCCAGGTGCCTCCCAGACTCTCCTAGTGTATAGCTGCCACAGATCCTGTCTCAATACCAAGTTTCTCTCACTGCGAGAGAGGTGAACAGATGGTGAGTGGGGGTCGTACTGGAATGGTGGTAGGCTCTCCATGTCAAGACCGTGTCCCTCAAACCATGCTCTGACCTGTGAGTACCAAGCTCTCGCATGCCCACTCTCTGATAGCTGTATAGCTGCCTCGAATGCTCTACGAGTAAGTCTGTCAGGAGGTAGCTCTCTCATCCTCTGGATGAAGCAGACTGTCTGGAATAATGCCTCTACAACCATAGGTGGTGTGGCGAGCTCGGCTCTAATAATGTCATGTGGCACTGTCTTCTTGCTGCGGAGCAAGCGTGAGATCATACATACCTGTGGCCTCTCAAGCTGTGTCCACTGGTCATCTGTCAATCCTGGTGCCCATACTGCCGCCGAGTACATCAGGGCCGGGGTGACTAAGGTGTCAAAAAGCCAGCCCTTCGTGCGGGGCTCCTGAAAGTGTGCCTGGTGGCATCTCCGCTCTAGCATGGTCAGAGCTGCATATCCTCGGGTGAGCCTGTCAGCAGCAGCCTGCCTCATAGTGAAGGGTCCTGGTAGGCTGGTGAATGTGATGCCAAGATAGACATAGGAGGTGACTACATCAACCTGTCCTCCTGCTGCTGTGAAGGTGGCAGCGCTCCTCACTGCACTGGATGTGTGAAAGATCATGACCTTGGTTTTGCCAAGGTTCACAGTCAACCCCTTGTGTGTGCTGAATTCGTCCAAGGCCTCAAGATGGCGTTGCAAGCCCTCGGGTGACTCTGAAATCAACACAATATCATCAGCATATAACATGATGTGGACCGGAGTACCTGCCAAGTCGCTCCCCTCTCCCCCTGCTCGTAGTATGTAATCGGAGATCTCGTCGATGTAGAGCCCAAAGAGTGTCGGGGAGAGTGGGCATCCTTGCTTAACACCAATGGTGCTAGCAATGGTCTCTGAAAAGCCGCCTGGGCAACGAACTCGACCCGTCACCCTCTCGTAGAGAGTATATATGGCCCAAATCATCTCTGTCGGTACCCCAATGCTGTGAAGGCGCTGGAAGAGTCTCTCGCGTGGGACTGTGTCAAAGGCCTTGCGGAAATCCACAAAGCAGCAGTAAAGCCTCTTCTTCCGCGCCTTTGCCCCATCAATGAGGTAGCGCAGAACGAAGATGTGGTCAGTGGTGGAGAAAGCTCGTCTGAAACCTGCCTGGCCTGGAGCTCGTAAGCCCTCGGTCTCTGCGTAGCAGCTAAGCTGTGCCTCAAGTACTGCTCCATATAGCTTGGCCATCGTGTGGCCAATCATGATAGTCCTGTAGTTCCCTGGGTCCAGGGTGTCGCCAGATTTGTGGATAGGCACTATGGTGTGCTGTGTCCACTCCTCTGGGAAGCCCTCCCCTATAGCCCGGTTGAAGACATGTGCAATCAACGGGGCTATAGTGGAGGCCGCATAAATGATGTGCTCACTCTGTAATCCAGTGTGGTCAGCTGATCGTCTGTGCTGCATGCGACGTATGGCCCTCTCTACCATCTCTGCTGTAAAGAAGGAGGAGCACGTGGGGCGTGGCTCATGTGGCTGTGGGATAGGAGGCTGCCCTGGCACCTCATAGAGGCGCTCTGCATAATCATGCCATATCTGTGGATCCGCAATAGCTGCGGTCGGACGTGGCTCGCGCAGGGTGCGCCATGCCGTCGCGCTATCTATGCTCATGAATAGGCGGTATAGCTCAAGCTCCTGTGCCTCTTCGAATGCTCGCCGCTTTTGGCGTGTCAGCGTCTTCATATCTCGTCTGGCCTCTCTCTCTGTGATCTCTCCTAAGGCTCGCCGTGCACGGAGGCGTCGGTATAACTCTCTGCACTCATCATCATACCAGCGGTTCTGAGGCATAGTCCCGGGGGGGGGAGTGCGTCCTGTGTGGGTGGTGTGTGGAAAAGAGCTAATAGCTGAAGTGTGGAGAACGGAAGAGATATGTGATGTGAGAACTGAGAGTGGTGTGGATGGGTGGAGGAGGCATAGGCCATGCTCGACCTCGGCTGAGTAAAGAGAGGCTAGCTCATGTGTGAAATGGATGGTGGTGTGTGTAGTGTGTGCTGTGGAGCTATGTGGGATGGTATCTCCGGTGATGGAGAAAGAGAGGTATGTGTGGTCGGCTCCGATGGGTATGGGTGGAATGGTGAAGGATGTGATAAGGTGTGTAGCCTCCCTGGGTCCCAGAATATAGTCGACTGTACTCCCCCCTCCCTCTGTAACTCCATGTGGCATACAAGTCAGGCCCCCTGAGGTGGGCCACTGGGCCATCCCGTTATAAATAACGAGACGGTGCTGGGAGCCAAGTCGAAGTAGGTGTCGTCCGTAGGCTGTGACTGGAGCTCTGTCTGCTGTATCTCTCATAGTGGCCTCCTCATCTAGAGTGTGTAGTGCCTCTGGGTCCTCGTGGTCATATGTCTCACACTGCTCACTGCGCGTACGAGCATTGAAGTCTCCCATAAGGAAGACTTCACCCAGTGTGGAGTACTCCATAATCTCCTCCGTGAGGCATGCGTACGGTGACTCCTGCTCAATAGGGGCGAATCTGGAGTCTGTGGGAGCAAAGTAGCAAAGGGCAATGTAGACGATCCTGTCTCGTGAGAGCTCGAGGCGAATCCACATGTATCGGGCCTGTGTGTCCCGGGCAACAATCTGTAGTCTGCTGTGAAGCCCCTGTCTAAAAAGTATAGCCACTCCTCCTGAACCGCGAGTGGTGTGCTGGCGCATACATCCCCGATGTAGAGACTCCCATTGGAAACCATGTATCCGTGGTAACCCTCTCTCTGGGCTCTCGTGTGTCTCTGTAAGTAGAATGATGTCTCGACCTCTCATCACCTCCTCAAGTCTCTCTGGGTGTGTCCATAGGTCTCCATTGCAATTCCAAACCGTGACATGAATCTCCTCGTGTGTCCCACAGGCCGCGAGTCCCTATGCGATGGTCTTGCCATCAATGATAACCCTACCATCTCGATATACTGCCTTCTTCCCTTCTTTGCGGGCCTGGTGGACTCTAGGCATGCACGTGCGGCGGTGGTCTTGTTGCATCTTTGTGAGGTCATCATCAAGATAAATCGGGGGGCCTTCTAGCCCTCTCAAGATGACCCTCTTTCGGAGGAAAGAAGTTCGAGACTCCTCGGAGGCGAATTGGAGGATGAGAGCTCTCTTCTTTGGATCTTTGCCGGCTCTCCAAACTTTGGAGAAAGGGATCTCTTCTTCCTTGTATCCCACTTTCTTGCATAAGGCTTTCCCATCGCTCTCGGGTGTGGACCCTTCTTCTTCTTTGATGCCGGTCACTCGTACATTGAGACGGCGAGCTTGTCGCATTTTCTCCTCCTCGATGGTTGTGTGTACGATGAGTACCTCATCTTTTTGGGCTTCCTCTCTTGCTACCTTCTTGATATTCTTTTTGACCACTTCGACCCATCCTTCTTTGGTGGCTTCTAATTTGTCCTCAATGCTTGCGGTGAGGGCTTTGGTGATCTCCTCCTTGAGGGCTTCCTTAGCCTCCTCTTTAATCTCTCCTTCCTCGGGGGTGAGGGATGTGATGGAAGCATGAAGGAGGTCGATTTGTGCCTTCATCTCTTCTTGCTCTTGCCTCCATCTCTCCCTCTCCTTCTCGTTCTCCCGTGCCCTTCTCTCCTTCTCCTCTTTGAGGTTTTGGATTTCCGCTCTCATGTCCTCTTTTTCTTCGTTCCATAGCTTGATGAAGGTGGCTTTCTCCTCCCTCCATATCTCTCTCTCCATCCACCATTCTTTCATGTCCTTCTCCAATTGTGCAAGCCTCTTGTTCGTGAGCATGAAGGTTGTCTTCATTGTCGATTTCGGCGACTTGATGATGGGGGAAGACATAGCTGTATTCGGAGCTACCCTCTCTTCATATTGTGAAGAAGAGGGGAGAAGGGGAGTACGTGTATGTATGCGTGTATGTGTGTAGTGTGTGTGTGGGTATGTATCCGTGTGTGTGTGTGTGTGTGTGTGTGTGAGAGAGAGAGAGAGAGAGAGAGAGAGATGGCTGCGGGTACGGCAATAAGCTGGGCTGGAGGTAGCACGCTGGCCTTCTTGGCGTGCAGGGAGCAGCGCACAGAGGGGGGCAGCGCGCAGGAGGGAGCAGCGCACAGGGGTGGGGCAGCGCGCAGGGGAGAGCAGCTCGCAGGAGGGAGCAGCTCGCAGGGGAGGGCAGCGCGCAGGAGGGAGGGCAGCGCGCAGGAGGGAGGGCAGCTCGCAGGGGAGGGCAGCGCGCAGAGAGAGAGAGAGAGAGAGAGAGAGAGAGAGAGAGAGAGAGAGAGAGAGAGTTGGCTGGCTTGTTTCTGCTTCAGCTCTCTGCTTCCTTTTCCCCAACTCCCCTGCTCCTAGCTTTTGTAGTATCACTTATCTTTTGTAACTCTGTATCACCGGTAGTTTTCCCCCTATGGTTTGTGGTTGTTGAATATCCTTGGCTTTTGTTTTCACTATCAGATCTGTTATATTTTGTGTGCCTATGGGCTGATGTAATGCCTTAGGGCCTGTATTTTTTATTACCTAATATAACAGGGTTCTAAGTCCCCCTTCTTTTGCAAAAAAAAAAAGAAAAAGAAAAAAGAGAGTGAGTTGGGTATGGTCATGAGCTTATTCAGTGGAGGATTTTGATTGACTCGTGTCCTTTTTGTGTGGTGTGCTGGTATTTGGCACAGCTGATATCAAAGTTCAAGGTGGCCTTGAAACGGACAGAAAAGCATGTTGCCGAGCTGCAGAAGGCGGGGTAGGTCTTAACTGAGGCAGAAGGCTGTCTAGGGACAGACTACCGACCTCCTGAACACGCAAGGTGCGGCCGAATGAAGAATCTGACTGCCTGGTTCCTAAGGTTATTGTAAACCTTGGCCAAGCCTCATCCCTGCTTTGCAAGCCATAGCTGGTTGAGAGCTAATATCGCATGCTCTTGCCTTCTTCACTCATAGTCAGTGCATTGAAAAAACCTAGGTTTAGTGTAATCCCACCCACAAATTTTGAGATTTACCTCAAAATTTTAGATTTAAAGGTGAGAGAGCCTACATAATTCAGAGACTTTACAATACACCATCAAGAGAATATAACAAAGAAGTGAACATATTAAAAGGTATAGGTTGTACACAGGTGGATAGACATAGCTAGACATAGATTGTCCGCGTCAAAATTCTGGTATGGTTTTTGTTGACTATGTGAGGTGTGATGTACAATAGTAAATTGTGGTTAAGTTTAGGTATATCATGGAGGTTTAATGAACATGAAAATTGCTATAAGGATACTGAGATAGTGTAATGGATTTCAAAGCAATTAAATTGGTGAGCTTTGATGCATAGTTAGTGCTGAAACTTAGTCCAAATGCAACTTATAGGTTGCTTTTTTTTTTCTTAATTCGGTTGGAGACGGCAATTTTATGGTGGTCTTCGACATTGATAAAGTGATTCCATAGGGATGAGAGATTATTGTAACAAGGTTTATCTAATACTCGTGTCAATGAAAGCTTTGCCTTTATCTTATCTAGATAACCATTTGGTCCATGGCATTTGAAATTTGGTGTTGAATTTGATACTTGAGGTTATTTGACCAAAATTCAATTTACCAATAAGGTGCAAGGGTTTCACATTCAATCACATTTTTTTGTGCCAATGGCCTATCATAAACCTTTCTTATTTTGACACCATATCACCTCATCAATACTACTAGGTCAAGCTCTCTGTTTGAATGAACGTATTTTTTGTCTCTTAATATTGTCAGGGAATGCCACATTTGTTGTTGCCACGCTAGCCACAAAGCCCACACCTCTCAAGTCTCATTTACATGTCAGGTTCTTGCCCTTTATTACATGTTACCTTTATTGCCTATGAAACCACATGTCGGGCTTGATGTAATAGATATAAATGTTAGAAAGGAAGAAGCTGGGAGGAATCTTTAGTCTGGTTCTATGTGCACACTACAGATTGGTGAGTTGACCAAGCACCTGTTTTGCATAGTAAAATCTAGGTTGCTCTTTCTACTAGTTGCACTTTTTGTCCTCTACAAACACAAGAAGATTTGGAAATTCTCTCATGTAAGAAAACGGAGCCTTTTTCATTGTTTATACAATGCATAACATCATGCGCTTGTGCTCGAGAGGCACCACATACCTAGCTAGGAACGATTGGGGGTAGGGGACCACCACCCCCCCCCCCCCCCCACCCCCCCCCCACCGGGCTGGCAGTCCTCTGCCCCCAATCATACCTAGCTAGATATGCCGGTGCCTCCCTCACAGAAGCTCATGATGTTGAGGTAAGTCGGAATGTGGGAATTATTGTGAGAATTTGTCCAAAACTTCTTGTGAACATGATTCATGTATAATCCCGCTAGGAACCCATCTTCTCCTACCTTTGAAGCGACTCACATGCACCAAGAGCTCCTTGAAGCAACACACCCCACTTGCTTAGAGCACATATTCTCTACCATATCTTCCATTCTAACGCTTACATCTATTGCGTCAGCCCATCGTCAAGACTTGGTGGTTTCGTAGGCAAGAAAGGTAATGGGTGATAAAGGGAAAGAATTTGACATGCAGAGGAGACTCAAGAAGTGTGGGCTTTGCGGCTAACATGGCAACAGCCAGTGTGGCATTACCTGACAATACAAATTCTCAAGTTTTTATGACAAAAGAAAAAAGAATTGACAACAATGTCCCTTTTGAAAAGGACAAGTAAGATGTGGTCATCAATGGAAGATGTAGTGAATAATTATCTCCAACAAGATGCTAGTTTGCCTTTGTGAACCGTGAGCAAAAATTTACAAAGAGTTGGAATGCTTTTATTTATGGTTGTAAATAGTATCCATGCTTTGACAAGTAGAAAAAGAAAAAATATTAATTTGTGTGAAAGTATCTGTTGTGAGAAAAATGTATTATATACAATAGGAAGCAACATGGTTCTTATATCATCACAAGCGGAGGTCGGAGGACAACTAATCTCAACCGTACAACTCCTTAGGATTCTACACCGGAATTTCATCTCTTAAGATCAAACAAATAACAACTTCATCACAAGTAAATAATGTAATTGTTTGTTTGCTCATTTGCTTACTTAAAAGTTGAAAATTATCAAGTAGGTTTGTTTCTTTTTTGTAGTTTTATTTCCAGCTAGTGATTGTCATTTTATTATTTTCAATGCATATTTTCAAGGATATTTGTTATAAGAAAATGGTAAAAAAATGATAGTACATTGCTCTCATAGTACTTATTTAACATTGTGGGGCTCAGTGTGTTTCCCTGTGCATATATTTTCTAATACGTTACTGTGTAGCACAAAAGAAACCCATCAGTTCAAACTAAAGGATTGTTGCTATAGGATTGCTAGAAGCATGATAGTCAAAATCTTTGTATCCAATGGCAACAAAATATTGTGACGTTTTGTGACAACTATGTATACAAAATCTAAAATATCCATCACATTGTCCATACACATCCTTTTTCAAGGTTTAGATATTTCATTAGTTGAGAATTCTTTATGGATAGTGTTCATCACAAGTTCCCAAAACTTTTCACCAATGAAGAAACCAATTATATTGTAAACAACAATAGGAATAGTCTAGGGAAATTACCAAAATACCCCTCTAATTTGTGCAAATTACCAAAATATCCCTCAAATTTCAAAAATTCCCAAAATATTATTGGATCTATTTTGGTTCGATTGTTCAAGATTTTCTAATCTTTAATTCTTTTTGACAATTGAGTTCCGTTTTTGAGTGCTTAGCATGTGATTTGTCACAAATCACCTCCCAAAAGAGGGAAATTATGTCTAAAAATAATGAAGCGATTTTGAATCTTCATCGCCTACGTAACCAGCTCAAATTCGAATTTCAACATCTTATATTGATAGACAATCGACCTTATTATGAAAAGCTACAAATTGTTTTATCTTTGGAGAAATTTAATCTCATAACCACGGGCATTTTGGGAATTTATGACAAACTATTGGGAGTATTTTGGGAATTAGAGGGGTATTTTGGTAATTTTCCCAATAGTCTATATTAAACCATTCTATTTTTCTTGAATCATCAGAGTATTTGTATGCTCATGTGCTTTGCAAATGATTAGTATAAATATAAACACAAAGAGAAAGTGACAATCATTAAATAGTAGAAAAATTTAGATATATGTGTAATTGCATATATTATCAAATTGAGAACGAGAACTTTACACATGTTTCATCAATTTATCTCTCCGTTAAACTTGGCCTCTGTCACTTTAGTATCATTTGATATTAGCTATCTTGTGTACAACTCACTAAAATGATATCTCACTCTCACTATGATGTACGAAAATGAATCAAAGATTGAGTCGTTTTTTGTGCTAATCCTTGTCCTTTGTCTAAAGCCAGTTGTCTTTGAACTAATATATTATTTTATGTATAAGTATTAGTTTAAAAATAGCAACACACACACACACACACTTTTCGCATGTCGCCCATCATTGGTGGACAGATTTGTTGGTTCTCTATGTAGGGAGCAAGGGGGACTTCTCTAGACACAACAGTTATAGTGTAGCAGGGGGTCGCCCTATTGGGGCAGCCCCAAGGGGTGCAGATCGGCCAGTAGCAATCATGTAGAGGCATCCTTCTCTAGCATTTTTGACTCACTTGGTGGCATTTTCTAGATCTGCCAGAACGTTTTTGGTAGGCAGTAGGAATAGTGTTGGGTGTGTTTCCTTTCTTCCTCAGTGCAACCTCAAATAGGCTTTGTGATCATGCAGTGACTGAGTTTCTCATCCAAAATCTAGATCCAGACAAATCTCGCCAGGAGGAGACGCACCAGATCTATGTTCTTACCCATGTGAAGGCCCTATCAGTGGTCTTGTTTGCAAGAGCAGATGGAAGTAAAAGTGGTAGTAGCAGTGGCAGTTCTGTGTGCCTTGGGTCTATCCATTGAGACATGTCGGACCACCCTTTGTCACTTGTTTGAGTAGTTTGTTATTAGCATGGAGAACCTTTCCCAGATCTCTCTCTCTCTCTCTCTCTCTCTCTCTCTCTCTCTCTCATGCTTAGATGTCCTATCTCTTTCTACCTAAGTGATCTCTATTCTTCATGGTTGCCTTGTTTATGTATGTTACACACTAACATGAAAAAGATTGGCTACCTTTGAGCATGCTTCTATTTTGCATTTCACTTACATATTTTGAAGAATTAAAGCCTTCTATTTGCTTTCCTTTATTTTTAATAATCTTTTCAGATACATATTCAATCTAAATATTCATGTGATCTATTTGGAACAACCCCATATCTCTATCTTTCTTACGTATTTTGAAGAATTAAAGCCTTCTCTTTGCTTTCCTTTATTTTAATTGATCTTTTCAGATACGCATTCAATCTAAATTATTCATGTGAGCTATTTGGAACAACCCCATATCTCTATCTTTCTTACATATTTTGAAGAATGAAAGCCCTCTCTTAGATTTCCTATAGTCTGAATAATATTTTCACATAAACAGTCAATCTAGATATTCATGTGAGCTATTTGGAACAACCCCGTATCTCTATCTCTCTCAATTGAGCCACACACGTGCATGCATACACACACACACACACACACATACACAAAATTAAAATTTGCAATAAGCTACAAAAGTCAATTTGACACAGAAGCTAGAAAAGGAACTTACCATAAGCAAGGTTTCTTTAGAGAGAGAAAACGTGGGATGTAGGAGCTTTCTAGGAGCGGGTGATGACAACATAATGTAGCACACAAGGGGTTAAAATGGTCTTGGGTGGAAACCATGTTTGATGAAACACATGTGCACCAAAAGAGTGTATATGCATGTGTACAAATCAACCAAAAAAATCATTAAAATAATATCATTAGAGAAAATATGAACCCCAAAAGGGTCCTTTAGGATCAAAGATGCTTTTGGAATATACTCTCTACACCAATGGAGAACGGGCTTGTGATCATGGTCCCACCAGTTTTTGCATTTTTTTCGAACGGCCATAACTTGAGCATTTTAACTTCAAATTTTTCGGACAATAGTGCATTTGGATTGCATTGTCGAGCTCTTTCCATAGGTATGTTACATGATATAGTTTTGAGGTACGTAGATATGGGCTATCCATGCCCCCCATTTTATGTCATATTGTTGAGTGAAATCTGATTGGTTGCTCTTACAAGGCACCTTTGGGGTTCATATTTTTCCTAATGTGTGACTTTGTCAAAACTCAAAACAAAGAACAAGGTTTCACTATGCTCTAGAGAAAGAGGGAGAGATTGAATACTTCATTGCACAAAGAAACAAAGAGATTCGATGTAAGAGAGGAATGAGAATACCTCCCTGCACCAAAAATAACCTTCTTGAGAGATAGAGAGGGCTTTTGTTTTTTAAGGTGGAGAGAGAGAGAGAGAGAGAGAGAGAGAGAGAGGGGTGGGCGGTGGGGGGGTTTGTTTCTTTCTATGGTGGAGAGAGAGAAAGAAAGAGAGTAGACCTACATAACCTCTTGGATGTACGTAGAGCACATGGGCCATCAAACAAATAATCTCAAAATAAATGGCGCATCAAAGGAATTATTAAACTGAACTGAGTGTCACCTGCAATTAATGTGTGTATTTCCATTTGCCCCAAGTAATCTAGTTCATTTTGTGTCTATAATATTGTGGTCAATTCCCATTGATCAATTAGTGTTGTGAGTAGTGTTATTCAATTAGTGTTGTGAGTAGCATGTCATTAGTATGAATGCAAAACTCTTTTATCCACTCTAATCTTAGCACCCTCTGTCTCATCCCCTCCCCAAGTTGCCTTTGCGGGTAGCCAATGGGGGGAAAAAACAATCTGAATAATAAAATCCTAAAAATAAAAAACACAACAAATAATTAACTATTAAAATTTTAAATAATAGCAAATAAAAAAAGAAAAAACAAACAACAAAAGGAAAAAAACAAATGCCCAAAAAAAGAGAGAAAAAAGAAAAAAAAAAGAGAGACAAAAATTGAAAAAAAAAATCACACTTCTTTTGATCGCTTCACTGTTTTCTCTCCCTCCTACCCCGACCCCACTATTTTTGCCTAGTTCGAGCGATCACGCATGTTAGGTGGGTTTTTGGGCACGTCAATAGACCACGCATCGAGATGATCCCTTCGACTTTACGGAGCATTTCGACTCTAACTCGTCAACCTAAATTTCTATTAGGTGCAGTTTGTGGTGATTGACACACTAATATGATTCCGATTCTAGGCAAACACGACTTCCGTAGTAATTTAGGGCTACTATACAAACGTTTCGACCATTTTTAGTGTCACATTTGGAGTGCACCATTGGACCATATTCATTTTCTTCAGTGATCATACTTTGATCTTTTGTAGATCTTACCCTAGTGATAGCACCTTCTTGGCATTTACTTTAGCATAGCCTTGACCTTAACAGTGACCATGATGATGTTTAGTATCGATCAACCTCCATCCATGAGTGCTTCATGACCTAGGCCTGCCAGGGCAATGAAAACAAGGTCTCTACGTGTACATTTGAGGAGAGAAGCTTCAAGAGCACATGCCAGAGCCATTACTAGGGATTCTACACACATCCGTATGAAAGACCATTGACGTGAGTGACCATATTGCTTCGAGACCATCCAAGATGGATGTAGGTCAGACTCCCTCATCCACTCATCAATTTGTAGCAGCATAGAAATAGATAGGATGATTTGTAGTGACTTTTCCCTTGCATGAGAGTACATTTTGTACACTTTGAATGATAATAGGCAAGCATGATGACCTACCATGCTATCATGATTTGATGGGAGACCATTATTAGGTCCAACTTCGGCCCATTGATTGCCAGACCCATACATGGTAGATATTACAAGCCCAGGCACATCCCAAGATAGGTACATCACTGATTGATGAGTTAGGCATGACCTATGAATCCCAGTCTCTGAGAGTTAGAGCACACATACTAGCTACAGGTTCTGATGAGTACTGATGGATCCATTGTCATTCTGATAGCATACAATTGTAATGAGCTAGTAAGAGAATTATTTATATTGATGAGCAGAGTTGCATGTATCGATGAGAGTCTATGTATCGATGAGAGTCTATAGCACATACTGAGCCACATTTTGTAGATACAAGTACACCTATTGGACAACACCCATTGAGGGTGTATATAGGTTCTTATGAAAATACCATTTACATTTTTTGGATTTCAATATTCCCCTTGAGTGAGCATTGAGTGTCCTACGTCCATTGATATGTCCATGCCTAGAGAGCAGCCTACACCCATGCTAGAGATAGTGCCTAGATCACCTACATGATTGCCTTCACCAAGGGATACTTTGCTATTGAGCACTCCTATAGAGCTTGATTCTAGAGTGACACATCCACAAAGAGATGCAATGGTAGATCCCTAGGGACACGATCCATGAGATGAGTCACAGATTTGAGCCAGGAGACTGCCAAGAGACCCTTCGCATGTAGATACCATGCAGATGAGTGTTGCCTCATCACACATGAGTGTCGCCTCATCACAGACTACAATGATAGAGAGCATCGATACACATCTTTGTGAGGTTGTAGAAACCACATGAGATACCTTGAGAGAACCATACACACAGCCCATTAGATCACATGTTATAGATGATTGTGCTTCTCATAGACCACCGTCCATAGAGACTTCTTTAAGATCATTTGACGCTAGAGATGCCACGATCAAGACACTTTTTTTTTTAGCGAATGCTATACTTTATTGGCTAGGATAGGAGAGGTTTAGCTTACGGTGTTGATCTATACTAACGTCATTATTTGCGATTAGAACTCCCACATTTGTCTTTGACTCCTATTAGAGAGTTAGTCCGAGTCCATTTTTAACCAAATAATATTGTGCTTGTTGACAAGCTTGGAGATTTTAACAGACCCCATCCTAGTAGCATCTTGAATGATATTATGAGAGCACACCCAAGCGATTGCCTAGATACTCACACGTTTGAGGTTAGTGAAGTTACGAGGACTAGAGCTTACCTTGATATATATTAACAAGTCAGGTCGTAGGATAGACGATCACAATTCAGTGGATCTATGGAGCCACTTGAGACAGTTATGAATTCTTCTATAGGATAACCCCATGACATGATTTATGAGGGTGTTGCCATGCCTTGTATACTTTGGCCATTGATTGCCCTACTCTCCTAGATTTTTGAGTGATCCTGCACCTACTTTGATGACCCTGACTACTCTACAAGTGCTTCTTATTTAGAGTTCCACTAGAGTTAGACCTCCTTCTACTAGATCACCTCTTAGATCCTCATCTCCTAGATAAATTATACCCAACAGCATGCTAGAGAGCCTTAGAGTGATGAAGGACAAGGACATGAACTCACATATTGATACATAGAGAGATACCTTCACAATTGCCATTACCTCCAGATGATTCCATAGAGCCCCTACGATTGATATTCTACGATCACATTTGTTGACCCCTGAGAGGAGGGATACCATGTTTGAAGTTGATAGATGAGGTCCCTAAAAAGACCATAGCGATGACACCGTCAGCATAGAGGTCACACCACCCACTCCTTGAGCATACATAGCCTAGATTGACCTTTAGAGATACCATCCAATGGGACACATGAGCACATACAATGTCTTATTGGAGGCCACAACCACATTTGTAGCCTCTCTAGATGGAAAGAAAGTTCATTTTATACTTTATTTTGGACCAAACGCCTTGCTGGCAGCAGTAAGAGGGGAAACTATTGAAAGAGGTAAACTCAGTAGCTGTAGCAATTTGAAAGGCACAAGTGATAAGGTCAGCCATTAGGGGGCTTAACCCAAATTCACCATAATGAGGGATGCTCCCATAGCATTTTGTAATGTCTATTGAGAACAGGGAAGAGGCTTCTTTTGGAAGGTTAAGAATGCAATCATAAATGGAGTCAACAATCCACCAAGACTGGAGCTTAATGTTATGGCAAATTAGTGCTTTTTGATTAAGCATTCTTGCTCTCTCCTTCAATTGTAGTAAGAGGGGAAACTATTGAAAGAGGTAAACTCAGTAATAGCAATTTGAAAGGGACAAGTCATAAGGTCAGTCACATAAGGGGGCTTAACTCAAATTCACCATAATGAGGGATGCTCCCATAGCATTTTGTAATGTGTATTGAGAACAAGGAAGAGGCTTCTTTTGGAAGGTTAAGAATGCAATCATAAATGGAGTCAACAATCCACCAAGACTGGAGCTTAATGTTATGGCAAATTAGGGCTTTTTGATTAAGCATTCTTGCTCTCTCCTTCAATTTTTGGAGACAAGTACTTAAGATGCAAGCCATAAGCAAGGATAAATCAGAATAAGCATTATTGGCCCCAGAAGTGAGCCATCTAAAACCCTTTTTATGGATTTTGTAAGATGACATTAAGAAGGGAACATTTGAAGATGTGGGTAAGTTCATCCTCTTAATTATAGCATCCACCATGTTTGTGGGATCCTCAGAACATAAGGTGAAATTAGGATTAGACAGTCTTTTTAGTATTTATATTTGAATGAAAGCCTTACAAATTAAAAGCAGGTTGTTAGGGGCTTTATCAACATAGGTAATCAAGTACTTATTCTTGAGAGAATGAAAAATAACATTCATATCTAAGTCAGGAGTATAGCCAAACTTTTGGGCAACCAAATTTGAAAGTATATGCCCGAATGCTATAAATACCAAGCAACAGGGAAAGTATGATAATCTGTTCAAATAAGAGTTTTTCTACCACAGAGAACAATTCTAGACAAGCCTCCTCCATGTTAGGAGCACAAGAGGGAATATGTTCTGCCCATATTGAATAATTACTTTCACCTTAGCAAGAATACTTAGATTTTCTACTTCAGTAAGTACATGTCCCATTTCAGGCACAAAGCCAGGGTTCGCAGGGAGACAAAGACAAGCAAAAGATAAGGGAGAAGCAATGAAAACCTCCTTTTGATTACAGAGAACCAATTTTGAGGAGGCATAAAGTTCCAGGTGAACATACAAGCTTCCCATACTGGTGTCAACACAAAGTTCATAGAAAAATAGATCAAGCCAAAAAAGGATTTGAGACAAGGCATATCCACGAGGGGATTGAGTACTTAATATTGATGAAGATTTGATTTGACCAATCTTCCTTTGCTTTGGAGCAAGAGATAATCTTCTAGTAGCATCTTTTTCCATCTATAGCACTAAGTTATGGTTAGTTGTAGAGGAGGGACTTTGCACTAGGTAGATAGCTGTGATTGATAGCCTGCCTAACATGACCATTGGAATTTGCAAAAGGTTGTCCAAGACGAGCAAGGAAGTTGGGGGTATGAGCAGCAAAAGGGGTCATACAACTGCCAGCAAAGTCAACAGGTGAGGTAGCATTCCAATTTGGGTTAGGGGAATGGGCAGAGTGATTCATCCAAGTGTGCCTTTGGTCTTGTCAGAGATTCCAATGGAAGTGGTCCAAAAAGAGAAGAAAGTGGGTAAACCACAAGGTCCATCTTATAAATTGAAATATGCGTTGAATTGGCTACATGTATCAAGAAAGTATTGGAGGAGAGGATTCTTAATAGGGTGGACTTTACAATAGGTAAAATATTAGACATTGCTAAGCAGCAATTTCATGATAAGATCATAACATTATAAAGAGGAAGTGGCAGATATGCCTAAGATTGATTCAAAGAGGACACAAGATGTACAAAAAAGTATTCAACGAAAAAATGAAGCCAATTTGAACAGTATTTATGAAGAAGAGTTTGGGGACAAGGAATTTGGAAGCATTGTGGATAGTAGTCAGCTAGCTTTCTTCATAGGTAAAGCATGTACAATTCCAAAAGTAAGAACATACATGCACAATACCAACATATCATTTCACAAGGAGTCACTAGGCTAGGGCTACTACTACGAAGACTTTGGTCATGGTAGGAGATTTGGATGAGCCTTTGTTGCTTTAGTTGAAAGATAAATGGCCTATTGATACGGGTCATGGATGGCATACACAGGCAACTAATGCTCTACTAGGGGATCTTTATGGAGCATGCCCAAATGTCAAAGTTATAATAGGGAATGTAAGTGATGCACATAATTTCTTTATGCATGAGCATTCTACTTATCCTCTTATTTTGGGTCAAGCTTTCATTATGGTGGTGTAGATGGAGACCAAGGTTTTAAATGATGGATCTACTTATGCTAGAATTCACAGTAGAGATAGTACGAGAGTTGTTAAATTTGTAATTATTTGTGTATACCATGCAAGGTACAGGGATAGCGTTCGGGATTATCCTTTGCCAAAGGTGACAAAGGAGTTTAGAGGTACGTGATTTTTTCGAAGGGCCATTATAAAGTGGGACTATGATGGTGCTCAAAAGAAAAATATCTCAATAGTCACTGATGAAAAAGAGGGTTTCTCTTTGGGATTCTTAGGGTTAACTTATAAAGGTTCAGTATCTTGCAAGAAATTTAATGTATTATGTAAATGGGAGAAATAATATATTGGCAATGTCCAAGAGACTTTCAAAGATGTGAAGCACTGGATTTGGATGAAGTTCTCCAAGGAATTTTTGAAGAATTCTCTTTCGTGGATACAATGGAAGGATTGGAATCTATTGTTCAATCCAATGATCATGCTTGTATTGGTAGGTCAATACAAAGTACGAAGTAGTTTCAAAGAAGTTCAAGCATGTAGCTATTTTTTTGTCAAAGGAAAGCCATGAGATTATGGAGAAGGCTTCTCAACAAACTATTTTAAGGGATCCGAGGAAGATAGGACACAATTTTACCAAAGAGACACAAGAGAAAATGAAGTCTTCTCAGGAGATGCTACAAAGACATGGGAAGGATTTTGCTTTCCAACTAGGTGAGATTGGTTGTGTTTATCCAAATATTGTGGCTCCAATGGTTATTTTCATTGTTTTGCATATGCTTGGAATTTGCGGCATATTCTAGTTCTAAAGGCTCATCTTCCTAAGTTGATTGATTTGCTTAATGAAAAAATTAAGATGGGGATTTTGGAACCATCTTGTGATCCATATTCCAAAGTGGTTTACAATTCCTAAAAATAATGGGGCATTAAGGTTTATTTGAGATAGGTAATAAGTGATTGAGGTAACAATCATAATGTGGGAATAGGTACAATTGTTGAAGAGTTTGCAGAGGCTTTTGTATGGAAAGCCATCTACTCTATGGGGGATTATATTTAGGTGATGATCAATTCAATTAGTCATGAAGAGCAAGGATTTGACCACCATGCATACTCCTTTGGGTTTGGTAATAATGTGTACTCTATTGTAGGGTGCAACCAACAATATAATGCACATGATGAATGACATAAATAAGGTGCTAAGGAATTTCATTCCTTAATACACCTTGTCTTTTATTGATGACATGCCAATTCACGAGTGTGAAGAGGGTAAAGAGGATATGATGCAATGGATTAGAGGGGGTGCATGATATTTTTTTCTAACCATATTTTTTATTGTGAGAGGATTTTATTTAGGCTTGAAGAGGGTAACCTTAGTCTTTCAAGTCAAAAGTCTATGTTCAAGGTGAAAGAGTTCTAATTGTGGGCCACTGCGTGAACTTGGAAGAAGATCATGTCCCGTTAGAGTTGAATCCGTCCACAAAATGAAAGAGTCGTGCACTTTGGTCATAGAAGTTTGGAGATTCTTAGGTGCATGTGTGTTCTACTTAATTTGGTTACCTCATTTTGCCTATGTATATGCCATCAAAATTTACGTATGGATAGAGGCCTATTATGCCTATATTGAGAGGCAGTGTTAACTTGGAGTATTTTACCTTGGGATATAGGATTGAGCAAAGAGGATCTATCTCCATTAAGGATACACCAATCGGAAAAGAGGATTGAAGGCATTGAAGCAATGAAGGCAAAGCTAAAGAATTCTTGATTGAAGAACAAAGGGGTTTTTGATCAGTGGCATAGGTCGAGTCCAAGTGTGATTTAAAAAGGAGATTGAGCTTTGGTTTATAATAGTAGTTCTGATAATCGATACACAACCATATTAAGATGGTCAAGTAATGGTTTGGTCCTCATGTGGTCAAATATGATTTTATGTTGGGGGTACCACCATAGCATAGCTCCAATGACCAACATTGTCAATATGGAGGGATGAGCTATCCGGCTAGGGCATGGAAACACTCATCGATTAGTGAGCTAATCATTGCAACACAAATGGCAACTCTATGAGGTGAGCTTCTCGACCTATGGAGGAGCTAAGCCACGATGTCTAGCAATCTCCACATCCACTTCTCTTCACCTCAAATCAACCCAATCATACACACTAACGATTGCAAAGACGCACATATCATTAATTCCATCATGCAACCCCAAAGAGTGGTCTCAATAAATGAGGCTGAGAACCCTAATTTCATTTACACGCTGCTTATATACCTAGGGTAAAAATATGCAATGTTCGGGCACCCAAGGCCTTTAGGGCTCCATAAATTACTGAATTTGCAACCTAGGCACACTAATTGACCTATTCTTTACATCTTAGAAATCTCATTGAGCGCATAACCCATAACAAATATTATAATGGCTTGAAATAAACTGGGAAATTACAATACATGGCCATTTTGGGAAATGTAAAAAATGTGTAGCCCAATCTTCATTGTTTCTTCGTATTTATCTTCAACGTGCATTTGCACGGCTTTGGTCTTTAGCACATTTGTTAACTTATGTCATCTCATTTAACATTTCCCCCTTCCAATTTTAGTGCCGGTCCTCGGGCACTGTCAAAAAGTGTTTGTGGAAGGTCGTTGATTGGTTGTTGATGGACTGATTGTCTTCATTTGTCGTTGAATTTTTTATGAGGTCATTCTATTGTTGCATCTTCATTGGTCTGAATTTGTCTTTGATGTGAGAGATAATGTCGCATTCACCTGTTGTAGCAGCATATGATGAAGCTTTTGTTATTATTTATTAAGAGTATGTACAAGAGAAGTAGAATGATGAGGATCTAAATTGGGGACTAATAGCTGGATGAAAAAGGGAAAAAACGTTGTGAGAAAAAAGTGCCTTTGGGATACGCGCATTATTGGAGTACTTATTAGCATGGGAAATATTAATAAAGTACTGAAGGGATTATTTGCTGATGGATATGGAAATAAAAGGGTAGAAAATATGAGAGTAGCATGACGAAAATTTGGGTTTTCTTGTTGTAGTCCGCTCAAGGTGCATAGGTGGAAGCAAAAAAGAGTGTCTAACGTATATGTCCAATGATGGGACATCCTATACATGCATACACAAAAATGCATGGAAAACAATATGTTGTGCAAGAAATGATTGCAAAGACGCACACATCACTAATCCCATCATGCAACACACTAATCAAAAGCGCGCGCACACACATAGATCTATTGAGCATCCGCACTACAATCAAACCTACATGCACAGACAAAGAATAGAGGGCAATCACACAAAATTAGAGTGGGATTAACCATTAATTAGTTCCAATCTATCTAATCAAGACATCATTAGCAACCATAAAAAGTATGAGAGAGGCATAGTGAAAGAGAATTAAGCCTTGATTAGTGTTAATCAAGTCACATAAGCAAGGAGAAGATCAAGGACTCCATAGCCACACACCTCATGAGCTCTCACCAAAGAGTGGTCTCAACAAATGAGACTGAGAACCCTAATTTCATTTACACACTGCCTTATATACCTAGGGTAAAAATATGCAATGTCCGGGCACCCAAGGGCTAGATCCACAACTTACTGAGTTTGCAACCTAGGCACACTAATCTACCTATTCTTTATAGCTTGGAACTCTCATTGTAACCATAACAAATATTACAATGGTCTAAAATAAATCAAAAAATTACAATACATGGCCAAATCGGGAAATGTGAAAAATGTGCAGCCCAATCTTCATTGCTTCTTTGTATTTATCTTCAACGTGCATTTGCACGGCTTCGGTCTTTAACAGCTTTTGTTAACTGACGTTGGCTTAGTTAACATTTGACAATACTACTTGTTCATTATGTGAGTTGGGTGGCATAGAAACAAAGATACCTATTATAGGCAAGTGACTTAAGCTGTTCAAGAAGCAATATTTAGATATATAGGTTGAAGATGAAAGCTTGGAAGTATATAAGGATCAAAAATTGGATGACAAGAATCCTATGTTTGATGGTATTTCTGATTTGGAATAGTTTTAAGGCTGAAGAATACCAGAGGATGGGAAGATTCAAAGGGAATAAATCTCATGCCACTTTGTGCCCACCATGAATTAAATACAAAATAATGATTCCATTTTGGTTTGCTGCTTGGGTTATGGTTTGGCATTAGAGATCGAAGTTGATGGATTTTTTTTGGTATATATGTCAAATATCAAGCTTGGTGGGATTTTGATTGAAGCATGAATGAGAGACTGGTAGATACGTATGCCGAAAGCAGGATCTTTTGAAAACATGGAGGCTTATGAACAATTGTTGGAATGGATGCTATGTATGTCTAAATCAGTGCTTGATGGATATTTTTTGAGGTTGAAGATGACAAAATTTAGGCTAAGCTAGTGGTTCTCAGGGTCCAATTGGGTCAAATGACCAGAAATTTATCAACTTCAGTAGGTTTTCAAGGTTGAATGTCCATAGCGCTAAAGGCCTTAGCCCGCCCTCATCTACAGCCACCATGAACCTTTGCTGCTCTCTTTTTCTTTTAGCAAGATCCATGTAGTATAAAAGCCCTCGTGTTTTGCATATGGTCCATGACATTGAGCAATTTGTTTGTGGAGGAAACACAAAATTATAGCATCATCAGAAGTGCCATGTCTATCATCATTGTCACTAACGACTAAATATTGTGAGCAAGAGGTTGTATTCGCAACAAAAAGTGTGAAAGCTAAAAACAAAAGGCAACTTGTAGCTTTTTTATGTGAAGGCCTTGCATAAGGCCACATGCCTTGAAGGTGCAAGCATAGGTGATTGCAATTAGAGAAAGGACGTCCATTTCCATATGCTTAAAATTGCAATAGACAGAGAGCATAGAGGGCCTACAAAATAAACAAATAGCATGCTACACGCCAAAAAATCATTAGATCTACATACTTGGTGAATCCCACAAGCACATAACCAAATTTATACACAATTTGTGTGTGTGTGTGTGTGTGTGTGTGTGTGTGTGTGTGTGTGTGTGTGTGTGTGTGTGTGAGAGAGAGAGAGAGAGAGAGAGAGAGAGAGAGAGATATAGATAGAGAGCACGTGCAGATGCACATCTTAGAGCGAAGTGATACACCAGTATGGCGAGAAAGGAGAGATGGTAAGAGAGAAGAAAAACACAAACACTAGGTGCAATCTCCCCCGTGCAAGAGTGAGTATTTTCCTTATTTGGTGTTGCCTAAACTGGAAAATCTACACCAAGATGAGCATATATATGGTGCCTAAATTAGCAAATTTGTGTGCAACATGACCAACAGACTAAACAGGCCATAAAAACTGTTGGAATTAGGGTTGCATGGAAACACACACAGCTTGGAGAAGACAAAGGAAGCTCATGGCACACAATATAGAGTGTAGTATTTAGTGTACAAAGGAAAGATAAGATAGCCCTAGAGTGATGGGCGTATATACAATGCACGGTGGGAAAACCTCCTAGTGAGGGAAAAAATGCCCTGGTGGTCCTAAGTGTGTTCACACATATCACTACCACATGTATATGGTAACAAATCCCACCTGGAAGTGATGGGGTGAATGAGAGTTGGCACATAAAGTATAGGGAAGTGCCATGTCGTGAGAACATGATCCATGATCCGTCCACAAAGGGGAGTAAGCCCCAAGATTTTTGGAAAGCTTCGAACTTCTCATGAGACAATGCCTTTGTGAAAAGATTTGCAAGGGTGTCCTGTGTTGGCACATAAGCGAAGCTGATCTCTCCTGTTGAGAGTCTCTCCCAGACATATTGGTAATGCACCTCAATGTGCTTTGTGCGAGCATGAAAAATTGGGTTCCGTGCAACTTCTAATGCGCTCTGATTGTCAATGTAGAGAGCAGAGGAAGTGCTACACCAGTACGATGGGAGAGGATAGATGATAAGAGATAAGAAGGACACAAACATTGGGTGCAATCTCCCCCTGTAAGAACGAGCATTTTCCTCTTGCACATATTTATTTATAGATTTCTTGAATGCTCAAAATGAATACAAAATTTTTTCTTGAATGCTCAAAATGAATACAAATTGTTCGCTCAAACATAAATTGAACATAGCTTAAAGAGCATTTTAACAATGGAATATCCATATACTTGCTATCCTTTTTCATAGTCCATATCTCTTACCACATATTAGCTACAATAAATACATATTTATTCATTTTCATTACAAAAATAGCCCAAAGCTTCCTTGCCATATCCACATTGGGCATATCTTACAAGCAACATCTCTAAGAGACAACATCTCAGAAAGGATGCCCATCAAGAAGCGCCATCAAACATGGCATCTTTCTCCAATAACCCTTATGTCAAGCCAAGGGCCAGGATACACATGCGATACATGGGTCTATATATAGCTTGGGCCAAGGGCCTATATATAGTATGGCTGGGTGGAGAAGAGCATGTGGCAGTCCCAAGTCTCTTACACCGGTGTCAAAGCTCAAAGGAGAGGGGCAGCAAAAGGAGGAGGTCATAGTTTATTCGTGGAGTTTGCATGATCTCTCTCTCTCTCTCTCTCTCTCTCTCTCTCTCTCTCTCTCTCTCTCTCTCGGCTCTGTCGGCTCAACACAAGGTCGACTCTTTCGGCTCTCCCCATCTTCTCAGTCGGTCCCTATTGTTTTAGAGACGCCTATCACCCACGCCAAACCTTGTCGGCCCTGCCCCTACTTCTTCAGTTTGAGTCCTTTAAGCAAGGGATCCCACATGCCACAAAAATTTGTTTTTGTGTGTGGGTACTCAACAAGGAGAAGCTGATGACGACCAAAGAAACTACGCCGAAGTCGAGAACATGACCGAATTTTGCTGTCATTTTAGCAGCTCCGAACAAATCCAAGCGAATCGAGCATCTCCAAGCAGATCTTGATCGGGTCATGGAAGAGAATTGCGACCTCAAAGCTCGCCTTAGCAAGCTTGAAGCACGATTTAATTCCATGGTCAATCTTGCCACCAACAAAGTGAAAGAAGTTGAAACGAAGGCCATCAAAACCCACTCGGCAACACTTGCAAAGGTGAAGACAAGTGTGACAGTAGAGCTTTGAGAGCAACTACTCCAAGAAGAAAATACCCTCAAGATCCACATTGGTGGGCTACCTCAAGCATGGGAAACGACCAAGAATGATTTCTCGGAGCGCATCAACTTCCTGAACAAGACTCCTAAGCCAATTTAGCTCGACTACAATGAAATAGTATGTATCACCTCGAGAGGCCCTAACAAGCCTATACCACATGGGTATGCCATCCTTGAATTTGGAAGCAGGGAAGGTCGGCTCAAGATTCTCCAACAATCACGTCTTCTGAAAGACACCAAGATTTGGATCGTAGAAGAACTCACTCCGCTACAACTCAAACACAAAAGCGAAGAGCTCAAGAAGGTACATGAAGCCCGCAAACAAGGTAAATGGGGAGTTAGGTCTTCGAGCGAGCTCAACGGAGCGAGCTTTGGAGCGAGTTTTTTTTTTTTTTTTGAAGGACCTCCCTCCCTACCTCCCCTTCCTCCTCTTGCCGCCTATGTGTTTCCTTCTCTTCCCTTGCTCCTCCTCCTCAGCTTCCTCCTCTACCTCCTCTCTCCATCTACTCCTCTAGCTGCCCTCCCTCCTCTGGCAATTGCCCTGCTTCCTCAAGATTCTCCTCTTCTTTCTCTCTCTTTCCCTCTCTCTATATAACCTCTCTCTCTCTCTCTCTCTCTCTCTCTCTCTCTCTCTCTCTTCGGCTACCCCGCTCTCCGGCCCCTCTCCTTCCCCTTCTTCCCCCTTCTCTTTGTTGTGTCCAAGGAGGAGGCAAGTCTCTCAAGAAAATAGGGATGCGTGACCTATGAGACCGAGTTACAATTGAAAATATGCTTTTGGAATTGTAATGGATACCCATGGAATGCGGGGGTTGGCATTGATGAACTAACAAGCAAAGCCGATGTTGTACTTCTTGTTGAAACTTGGGAGCATTATACACAAAGGATTAACGGCTTGGAGGATTACAATGTACATTCATTGATGTGGTCAAAGAATCTCAAGCAACGAAGAGGACAAGGAGGGTTAGCATGTATGGTTAAGAAAGGATTGGAAGATTTTGTATCAATTGTGAAAGATGACAAGTACAAACGTTATGTATGGCAGAAAATTATGACACCAAAAAGAGCACCCATTTTTGTAGCCGGTTGCTACATTCCTCATCATGATTCTCCCTTTTATGCATGCATGGATAGAGATCAACCATTTTCTGATTTGGAAGAGGACATTGCTTATTTCAAAGGTGAAGGTGATGTTATTGTATTTGGGGATATGAATGCTCGCACAAAAACATTGCAACATGATACTCAACAATTTGATATGCCATACATTTCAAGGGAGTTGGAGGAAGTTCACTTGTATGATCGTACTTCAATGGATGAGAAAGAGCCGGATCACTATGGAAAGTTACTTTTACACATGTGTAATAGCACGGGTATGCTCATTGCCAATGGTGTATCTTTGTGGGGTGGAACCAATGGATTTACATGTAGGAGACATAATGGGGATAGTGTGATTGACTATATGCTACTCTCTGAAGCCATCATGTATCGCATAAAGAGTTTTATGTTTGGTCAATGGACCCTGGAATCCGACCATCGCACCTTATGTATTGACCTTTCATATGGAGAAGCAACTAAGCATGATAATCTTAGCCAAAGGAAAGAGAAGTTATCACTATGTATGGATTTCAAACGGACACCAATGTACATTGAAATGGTTGAGCAAAAATTATGGATGACAAAGCTTCAATGTGATGCACCATTGGAAACTAAATGGGAAGCTTTCAAGAAAGCTATTTGTTCTTGTGCGGAAGAATGCTTTGCCATAAAGCATCTCCATGGTATCAACAAAGATAGATCACGCAAAAGGTGGTTTGATAAAGAATGTCAAGATGCTCAAAAGTCATTGATAAAGCTTGATGCAACTATGGACAAAGACAACTATCAAAGTCATTTGCATACATACAAGGCATTGATTCAAAAGAAGAGAAGAAGATGGGAAGTAAAGCAACAAGAATTTCAAGTCCAAGAAAAGGCACATGCATGTGGAAGATTTTGGAGAAACTTGAGAGGCAAGCGGGTTGAGAATTTTGGTAACTTGAGTCTAGTGGATATGTACACACATTGTAGGCAATTATATGAGCAAGTAAATACTGAAAAAATGCCATTTTATGGTTCACTCCCATGTATGCCGTCTTTTTTTACTATTGAGGATGTATGCGGTGGGCTTGAAAAGTTGGCCACTCGCAAAGCGGGAGATCTTCGAGGTATCAAGCCGGAGATGATCAAATGGACGGGAGATTTTACCCATGAGTGGATGTGTGATATGTTCAACCTTGCACTTCAACATGGTATGCCTTATGATTGGAGTACTAATTGGGTTAATCCTTTGCATAAAGGAGGGGATGTAAAGAATGTAAGTAACTACCGGACTATAATGATTGGGTCTCTTATGGCAAAGTTGTTTGGGTGCATAATGGAGATGAAATTGAGTGATTGGGCTGAAGAGAATGACAAGCGTGCAAAGGGACAAGCGGGTTTTCGTCGATGCCATAGCACCATTGATCATCTTGTCACTCTTCGTGTTCTCATGGAGGAAAGTCGGTTGAAAGGCAAGCGATTGTATTGTTGTTTTGTGGACTTTAAAAAGGCCTTTGATATGATTCCACGTAACAATTTGTGGAGAAGGATGGAAGAACTCCAAGTGCCAAGTGAGTTTATGCTTGCGGTTTCTCGAATCTATGAGAAGGTGATTTGTCAATTGCGCATGGGAAGAGAAATTCCAGAAATTTTTGTAAGCACTATTGGGGTTAAACAAGGATGTCCATTGTCACCAACTCTCTTTGGTCTATGCATCGATCAATTGGAACAAATGGTACTTGACTTTATGCAAGAAGAAGGCATTGAAGAGGTCACTATTTGCAATGTGGTAATCATGCTTTTGTTGTATGCGGATGATGTAGTGCTTCTAGCACACACTTTAGAAGATGCACAAAAGCTTATGGTTGTCCTTGAGAACTTTTGCTTGCATAGTGGGCTGATTGTAAATGAATCCAAAACAAAGGTTATGCTTGTGAAAACCAACCATAAGGAGAAGCCATGCATTGTGTACAACAACGAGACACTTGAAGTTGTTGAGAGCTTTAAGTACCTTGGCCTTGAGGTTCCATCCAATCACAAGTGGCACACACGTGCTATGCGTCGTTTGGAAGCGGGAAAGAGAGCATATTATGCATTTGAGAACATGTGTAATGTGGGAAACATCAAGTGTTGGGTTCTCAAGAAGTATCTTTTTGATGCATTGGTGACACCGGTTCTTCTTTATGGAGTTGAAGTGTGGGGCGGGAGCATCTCAAAGTCTACTTGGAAAGAGTTTGAGAATGTCCAAAAGCCTTTTCTTACAAACTTTCTCCAAGTTAAGACACAAACACCATATATGCTCCTACTTCTTGAGTCGGGATCTCTTCCAATTGAGGTTATGGGCATGGAAAGGGTTGTGGAGTACATGATAAAGATGCGTCAAAACCCCTCACATCGACTTCCTACAATTGCATGGGAAGCAAGCAAAAAAGTTCAAAAGACGCATAAAAGCAAGATCTTGAGCACGGGATGGATGCAAGACATAAAGAGGTGGTTTGGGAGATGGGATGCATTACACTTGCTACATGATGCTTCAATTGACTCTCAAGTGAATGAAGCTTTTCTACAACGCCAATGTATTACAGCTTGGGAGAAATCCGGTGGGTCACGCTTCATACATTACACCACCTATATTGCCCCCAACTACAAAACCATGTTCTTCGCTGAGAGAGGAAACCGTATTCACACTTACATGCTTGAGCCTATTCCCTTGTCCGCGATACGCACTATCGCAGCAATTCGGCTTAGCTCCCATTTCCTTCGATGCGAGATAGGGCGTTGGGGCAATGGAGAAGAGTCAAATCGATTGTGCACATTATGCTCACTGCAAGTTCGAGAGTCTGAGTACCACACACTACTAGAGTGCTCAGCTTTTGATCACATCCGAACTTGCTTCTCTCACATTTTCAGCCATAACTTAGACCTACACACTTTCCTCTCCCAGCCAAAGTGTGGGCTCTCCATTGCGACTCTCATCACGACAATTTTGGAGCATCGAGAGTCACTCATCAACCATACACATACTACATCACATGTAACTTTGGTCCCAAAGGTCATATTTGACCTCCGAGGACGATAATAAAATCTATCTATCTATCTCTCTCTCTCTCTCTCTCTCTCTCTCTCTCTCCCCGCCCCCAACTCTTGGATAGATCTTTAAGGTCTCTTGGGATAGTTTTCTATAACGTTAAAATTCTCTTTTTCTTCTTCCTCTCTCTTGCTCCCTCCGTTTCTCTCTCTCTCTCTCTCTCTCTCTCTCTCTCTCTCTCTCTCTCTCTCTCTCTCTCTCTCTCTCTCTCTCTCTCTCTCTCTCTCTCTCTCTCTTTCCTATCTCTCCTATTGTAGGACAAAAGGGAAGAAAATGGTGGATAGGAAAGAGAGAGAGAGGGGGGGGGGTGGGTAGAGAGACATAGGGGGCTTAGAGAGAGGAAAGAGAAAGGAGTAATCGAAAGAGAGAGAGAGATAGAGAGAGAGAGAGAGATAGGGATAGCACTAGAGAAATACATTTTTCCTAACTGAAGAAAATAAGGACAAACTTGAAATTCTCTCGATTTTTAGGTCAAAAATTAAAGGTTTTGCCAGTATTTACACTTGTGAATTTCTTAATTTTCTTCAGGGACCTCTCAACATATAATCAAGATTTTACAATTTAGCTGGTTGAAAACACTAAACCTGAGTTTTTTTTAACTCTGATAGGGGGCTTGGGAGGGCGAGCGAGGAGAGAAGGGGGGAGGGATTGTGAGAGGGAAAGAGGGGGGGAGAGCATTGGCTTTTTTTTTTAATACAAAGAGGAAAAAAGGAATGAAAGTAGTTTAAGTCAAAAAAAAAAAAGCTCTCAAAAAAAAGCCAATGCTCTCCCCCTCTCTCTCTCTCACACACAATCCCTCCCCCTCTCTCCCTCTCACAATCCTCTCCCTCTTTTCTTTCCACTGGCCCTTCCCTTCCCTCTCCCTCTCTCTCTCTCTCTCTCTCTCTCTCTCTCTCTCTCTCTCTCTCTCTCTCTCTCCCTCCCCTAGCAAGCACCCTCCTCTCCATCGTGGCTGATGAGTGATACTCAATGCTCCAAAGTTGTGGTCATGAGAGTCACAATGGAGAGCCCATATTGTGGATGGGAGAGGAAAGTGTATAGGTCTACGTCATGGCTAAAAATGTGAGGGAAGCAAGTTTGGATGTGACCAAAAGCTGAGCACTCTAGTAGTGTGTGGTACTCATAGTCTCAAACTTGCAGTGAGCATAAAAAGTGCACAATCAAATTGATTCTTCTTCATTGTCCGAACGTCCTGTTTCACATCGAAGGGAGTAGGAGCTGAACCGAATGGCTATGATAGTGTGTATCACTGACAAGGGGATAGGCTCAAGCATGTGTGTGTGTGTGTGTGTGTGTGTGTGTGTGTGAGAGAGAGAGAGAGAGAGAGAGAGAGAGAGAGAGAGAGAGAGGGAGGGAGGGAGGGTTGCACGAAGAGAAAGATAGGGGGTTGGAGAGGGCGATGGACAGAGGGAGAGAGAGAGAGAGAGAGAGAGAGAGAGAGAGAGAGAGAGAGAGAGAGAGAGAGAGAGAGAGAGAGGGGGGGGGGGGGGGGGGGGGGGGGAAGGGAAGGGAAAGGGCTGGAGAGAGGTGTGAGCATAGAGAGAGAGGTGGGGGATGTGTGTGTGTGTGTGTGTGTGAGAGAGAGAGAGAGAGAGAAGGGGGGGGGGGCGCCAACCAAGGGGGAGGCAGAGAGAGAGAGAGAGAGAGAGAGAGAGAGAGAGAGAGAGAGAGAGAGAGAGAGAGAGAGAGAGGAGAGGGGGGGGGGGGGGGGAGGGGGGAAGAAAGGGAAGGAAAAGGGCTGGAGAGAGGTGTGAGCATAGAGAGAGAGAGAGAGAGAGAGAGAGAGAGAGAGAGAGGGGACATGAGAGGGGATGGGTTGGAGGGATCATGAGAGGGAGAGTTGGTTTGATACAAAGAGACCCAAGGCACTAGCAAAATTGCTAGTGCCTTGGCATTTGAGAGAGAGAGAGAGAGAGAGAGAGAGAGAGAGAGAGAGAGATTCTGCTAGATAGATACAGAGAGAGAGAGAGAGGAGGAAGTCCTTGGCTACTCCAATGGTGGGGAGGGGCAGCAATGGGTGGTGGTGGTAGGATTAGAGGCGGCTCATGGTGGCAGTAACCTAGCACCACTAACCACCAGTGGTAGACTTAGGTGGTGGTGACGATGGGTGCTAAGGGGCAGCAATGGGAGGTAGTGGTGGTGGCCCTCAAAAAAAAAAAAAAAAAAAAACTCGCTCCAAAGTCGCTCCGTTGAGCTCGCTTCATAACCGTCCCCGTAAAGAGTTAATGGGCAATGTACTGAGGTGGTAAAGCTATAATCTAGGAGTTTCAAAACCCCAAACCAACTCTCCCCACTACTCGCCCCTCTTGGTTTTTGTCTTCCCCCCTAATCCCTCATCTGACCTATGGACCCTCAATCCTTAATTGATATATGTATTGTCATTGTCTACTTAAGATGCAACCATTGTAATGTTTGTTTTTGGTCCATGGGTCATATCTGACCTCTGTGGATGATAATACAATCTCTCTCTCTCTCTCTCTCTCTCTCTCTCTCTCATCGAGCATGGTGGTTCTTGCAGGGTGTAGGAAATGCAATATGGAAATTTTGACAAGCCATTGGAAATTACTTTTGCAAGGAAGAAGGGGCCACGAAGACTTTCACCAAATGAGGTGAGAGTAGCACCAAACAGGTTCGTGTTGGCAAGGGGATCTCCTTTCTCTCTTGGAGCACGAATTGAAACGATGTTGAGAGCCTACTGTTGTGAGTGGGATTCTTCTCCCCTCTGTAGCTTCTACACTTCAACGCCATGCCTCAATTTCTTTTCACATAATTTTGGAAGAAAAGCAACAATGGGTACATTATTTTGGGCACCAACCTCTAGTAAGGGTAGGTACCCATGATCGACTATGCTTCCTCATGGGTTGGAGCAAGGTTCGTTATGCTTGGATTTTCCTGCAATGTTGTGGCCAATCCTTATGCAAGTTTAACTTTAGCAAGAAAACAACATGAAATCATCTCGATTTTCTATGTCTTTTGTAATTGAAATTCAACATTCCACTTGCACAAATTGACTATGGTGCCAAGCCACCATGCAAAGGCAAAAATTATATGCAAACAAGATAATCCGAGAGGGGTTTCTAGAGTTGCAAGGTTTATGAGTTGGCTAAAGTAGGGTAACTAAGTTTCTTGCGGTATCCATCTTTAGTATTGGGAACTAAGGTGTGCTTTGTCCGTGCGATTATGATAGGCCTTTTTTGTAGGTAATTTTGTGCTTCCAATACGACGTCCCCTCCTTACCAAGGTCAATTTTATTTTAACTTTGTCTAGTTATGACTTTTGAGCAAGGAATCAAGGTATTATATGAGTATATCGACAATGCAATGGCCATAAGATCGGCCATGGTACATCGGTCATATTTTGACTAAGAAGCAAGGCTCGGTACAAGGATACTCACGAGAAAGACTTATGCAGACAAACTAAAGTGTTAAAGATTTCAAAACCTTTGAAGTTTGTGCCTCCAAGAAGTTGAGAAGTATGGGAAAGCCATGAAAATTCATTGTAAAGCAAGGCTTTCAAGGAGAACGACTCCATATACATTGAGTGTAAGGCAATCCAAAGCATGTAAAGCTTGCAAGATTGCAGACAAAATAAAAAAAATCATGTTGTCATCCACACAACTACGAATTAAATCCAAAGCAAGCAACAAAATTTCCTCTCAATTTGGGCTAGATGGCTCCAAGATCAGGAAGGGGAACAAGACCAAGGCTTACAAGGTCCTGAACAATGCTCTCGAAAAGACTGTCTTGGCAAAAAGATTCACAGGAGCTCTTTCGGAGCTGGGGGATTTCCGTCACAACTAAGTCTACGATCTGGTATATACAGGATGTCACTCAATAGGTACACATGATGTTTTTCATTTTTATACCATCGTTGGTTGTTACCGTAGGGCAAGGCCCTCAAGCAGAATCGTAGATGATTTTAGTTGAGATGTCGCTATTGAAAGCAAAGCTTCCTATTTTTGTACTCTTGCATAGTAGCTTCCAATGTTTGAGATATACTATTTAGCATACAAAATTAGGAGGGTGGTACAGACCAAGCCATGGAGCTTACACGATACATATGATAACTTTCAATCTATCAAAGTCCATGTCTATAAGCCAGATTCAAGAATAACAAAATCAAGCTACTGTAATTCACTCTCAAGCGAGCTTTTACAATTTAAAGCTATTCTTCTTTTTCTATGTTTTAACGTTTAGTTTGGAAAAGAGCTTCTGCTTTGCAAAGCAAAGTGCTTTGAGCTACCCCATACCAAAGTATTTCTCATTGACTTGGGATCAAGGGCAATGCCAAACAAGTTCGGGGCATTGGCAATAAGAGGATATAAAATCACATTTTACATATGGAAATGTTGAATTGTAATGTATCCATGTCGTACAGATTGTGCAAGGCACTTATGGTATCGGCTCAAACTGTTGAGGCCGTCATTGTAGCCAAGGGCTTATCGCTTTATTTTTCTCATTTGCATGCATGTCGTGCCAGTAAGGTGGCACTAATTCCATCCCATTATTGTTTACGCTTTCACTATAACACTAGCTACTTTGTCAAGGACATCATTATCCGCCTACTAATCACGGTGGATTCAACTCGACACAGTCACCACATGCACGCACGATACTTTAAGACAAGGTAAGTTCTTGTTCATTTCCAATGATTTTTATTGATGATTCTCTTGTTGATGTTGTTGCAGGGGTCATCCATAGCTGTAACCTTCTACTCAATAACAATTAAAAGGATGGTATATTTGCTTCTATTCATTTCATATGATTGCAACAATGGGCACTGCATATCATTGGTTATATGCACAAGGTGCATGCACTATAGATGGTGGTTTCCATCTGTAGCAAGCAGGCATGGCCTAGCTATGAAGAAATAATTCATGGGATATCTTGAATCTACGAAGAGATCCTCAAGGCAGGTAATCTCTTGTTTTTAAAAACCAAAGAAAATCTAGTATGACTACCTTAATCTTTTTGGTGTTGGGAAGCTTTCTCTTTTTTTCATGGGGAGATATGATTGTTTCAAGATCCACTTATGAATAAGATTCCACCTTGAGGGGATTTACTACTTTGTTTGATCCAGTTGTGAATAAAATTCCTACTTGAGAGGATTTGATTCTTAGTTTATAGCACTAATTGTGTCTATAGGAGTGGTGTTTTGAGGATATGATCTAGCTAATAAAAAATTCCCTTTCAAAGATGTACTTTCAAGGAAATAAGTTCTCAATCTGCCAAGAGGTAGTAGATAATTTGCTTACATTCACTATTGGTGACACGATAGACTATGCTAGTCACAATTAATTAATAGTTTAAGCAGTTTCTTTGCAGAATCTAACCAAGGGGTTTGGATTGTCGAGGCAACACCCATGGTTATCAATTAAATATTTATTTATCTTTATTAATCTCTACTTTTAGTGTTTGATAGGTCAAAGGAATTTTGGTAATGTATCTTTGAGGTTTCAAAATTGTACTTGACCTCCAGGTAAGTATAAGATATTTTCCACCTCAAAGTAAGCATACGTTTTGGTTTAGTTTCATTTTTTAATATGTTTTGGTTGAGCTCTACAAGTGGGATGCATATGCTGCAATACTTTCATCCACTTAACTCTTCTGACACATGACACGGTCATGTATGAGCAAAGTATTCTAGGAAAGTAGTGTACCAGTAGTTACAAATTTTGCAACCTGTTATTTTATCTCTTAACTATGCATTCTAATACAATCAAGGGTTCACTCCCTATTGAAACAATTATAGATCTGTATGGTAGGGTTTTGTTTGGCACATGTTGTTAGTCACAAGGTGTGCAACATGGTCTAGGAGCTCATGGAGTTCGGTTTAGCTAGTGTGGAGCAAGGTTTATGAGGGTCCCTCTCACTCGTGTTGCTAAGTCTTTGCAGTTACCTCCACACACAAGTACATATCGTACTTGATGCGTGTCATATTTCTTGACATCACTATATGAGACATATTCCAAATGAGGAGAATATGAGTCTCTAGGACTAATATTGGTGCTTGTTATTCCATTTATGTGTCGCGACAGAGTCCCTAAGTGCTGATCAAATCTGTTTATTAGACCATTTTGAGCACGTTGTATCAAGAACAATTTCAATGGCCACAACTTGTTGGATACTAAGTAAGACTTGGTAAGGTTACAAGTAATGTTAAAAAACGTTAGCAAATGGTTGTTTATGAAGGGGATCGAGGAGCACTACAGACAGAGAGTGAGAGGGAGAAGGAGACACACACACGATGTGGATGGGGAGACAGTGAAGTGGCAGCTCCCCCTATACAATATACTCACTATAAGTATAGGGTAACAGTGGGCGGGCACCCATGACCTGGGTGACCGGTCAAGGCACATAGGCCTTAACCCCAACAACCTCCCACTTAAAGGCCAATGTGCCTTTAAGCAAGATCTACTAGTGTACAACTAATAGAAGGTGAGATATTCTCTCAACCTATGCCCACTGACTCTCGATGAGCTAGTGCATCCGGCTCTACTGATAGACAAACATCCCGCTGCGGAAGCCACACAGAGCTAGCTCCAAGCTCTGCAAATAGTCTACAAGAGCTCATGCACTCCTGCAAGTATCGGTCCAATACCTGCAAACCTCCCCTATGCTCTATGCCAAGATTAGTCATCGAACAACTAATCAACCCTGCTGCAAATGCTCCCACTGCAGCTGCTATGTCGGGCCTCGAGATCAGCATCTCGTACATGAGGACACCGAACGTTGATGCAACCCTGGCAACCTCTGCCACCTCCAACTCAAAACTCAACTCATGGCAATCCTGTCCCCTATCATAGAGACCATGGCACTCTGACTCCGAGCTCTGGAGTGACTCCTCGTGCCCACCACATTTCACATGTGTACCAAGAGTATCCATCTGTCCTGAATTTGCATCAAGCTCTGGCATAAGCATATCAAGAAATGACTCCACAATAGCCGACATCTCAGCATCCATGTGAGTCATCTCTGTCATCACCTCTAATGACTCATCATGTTGTGACTCACTAGAGCTATCCCGCTCTACCTGTGCATCCGTAGACGCAACCTGCACAACAAGGTCACTGCTCTGCACTCCATGCAAAGCATCCTGCAACCCACAAGCAAAAGAGACTCGCCTGCTCTCTCGCTCTCTACCTGGCTGCATGATCACAGAGACAACACCGTCTCTCGAGTGATCCACATGCAATGGGTAACCTGTACCACTCCTGGCACCTCTCGCAATCACTAGCGAACCCAAATGCATCACAAAATCTCGCTCTCGTAGCGAAATCTGACATCCACAATCTCTAAGCTGACCAATTGAGATCAAACTCACTGTCAAATCTGGTACATAGCGCACATGTCATAACAAGTAAGATGCACCACTCGGTAATGACAGTCTCACATCTCCTGCACCTGCTATCGCATGCATCGATCCATCGGTCAAACGTACACTGCCAAGCATCCCGCTAGAACAGCTACAAAACCATGCACGATGCGGCGTGACATGAAACATAGCATCTGCTTCTAGCAACCACTGCGAAGGGAGTGCACTATCCACATGTATAGCATCTCGTGCATAGGTCGAGATAAAAGTGACATCCCCGTCACTAGTATACTCCGACACTACATCTGCCTCAACTGTCAAAGCAACTGAGTCCATGGCATCACTACATACATCTCTGAGACTACCATGTCTCCTACGATGTCGCATACGACGAAAACAACACCGTCTAACGTGTCCAAAATGACCACAATACCAACATGTCACCTGTCGGCGTACTCGTGAATGTACATGTCTCACACAAGTCCTTGATGACTCAGATCTATCATACATATCATGTAATCTGCGCCAAAGTGCTCTCGAAGTAGTCTCATACATAACAAGAGCATATACAGATTCCGCAAGGTGCAAAGAGAGCGTAGATAGTGCCATCTCCTCTAGCTCCTGTCACTGATCGTCAGACATGTTTGAAGGTCTACCTGCATCACCACTCAATGGTCGATGCAACCCTCGCTGTGTCAATGCGTCAAGCATACACTCTCTCCATGCCGCAAAGTCTGACCCGTCAAACATGCGCATCTGTGAGAGGTCACAATCTGATCGATCACCTGTCTCTGCCATGAGCACAATGTAGCAAACTAGAAAGAAAAACCACCTCACCAACAACACCTGAAAACTGTCTACCAATATGGCCAGAAACACAATGTAAAACCTGTGAGACACACTCCAAAATAGAGCTCCCGCAATGTAAATACAAGCCTCGCATGCTCTAGTATCACACTGCAATCTGTGAGCTAATCACCAAGCCCACACTGTGCGGTATCGATGCATACACACGCACAAATCTCCCACTTACAGAGAACACCGCACGCAAATGCTGAGTGCAACCCGCAATCTCTACCTAGATCGCATGAATGATACGCATAAAACTCATGGGAAAATTTCGCCAGAGTTTCGTCAGTAAAATGGCCACAAAACCAGTAACCAAACTGACTGCACGCTCAAAACCATGAGCAACCAAAGCGCATCAAACCGCACTCCAAATGCATGCACCAATCTCCACACTTTGCATACATCATTGCAAACACCTGCAAATCTAGTACACAAATATCTGCTCTACCTGTGACTGCCAAAAAACATGCTCGAGGCATACATTGCCGAGCTCAAAATGCAATCCCATTAGTCTCCCTGAGCATCAAACCACATAAGGCATACATCGTATCCTCCCACCTGTGAGGAAACTTGCAGCAAATATCACTCTCACATCTGAGAGCAAACCATGTGTGGAATCCTCGACACACAATAAACAACTGCTGCTGCAGAAAATTCAGCGTTCAGAATTTTAAAATTCTGATATGACGAGCGCGTCCGGAGCGTGCCAAAACCCCAAGGTAGACTACTGGATCACATGTATCTGAGTCCGGCTGTGAAAGCTATGCCAAAAACCTCTGTTTCGACCCAAAAACGCAGCATAAACTGCCAAAAGAGGGCTGAAAATGCAGCTCCTCAACTGTAGCTCGAATGAGGTTTCTGATGGCTCGAATGGCTTCGAAAGGGGTGTAAAATGTCAGGACACCTACTGGAAGCGCTCTCGGAAAGCTGAATTTGCCGATGTCGAAGTCGAAACCCTGTTTGCACTCTTGAAAGTGCGCGCGCGCGGACGCGATTTCGGGAATGAAGCTGGCTCTCCGCTGTCGTCGTGACTATGCACATACGCGCTCCCTCCGCACCTACGCTCTGATACCAATTGAAGGGGATCGGGGAGCACCACAGACAGAGAGTGAGAGGGAGAAGGAGACACACACACAATGTGGGTGGGGAGACAGTGAAGTGGCAGCTCCCCCTATACAGTATACTCACTATAAGTATAGGGTAACAGTGGGCGGGCGCCCATGACCTGGGCGATCGGTCAAGGCACATAGGCCTTAACCCCAACAGTTTATGCATATAGCAAGGCTATGTTCTGTTAATGAAAACATTTCCTTGTTTGTACCTAGATGTGATTTATTTTCATATTCTACTATGGTCCAAATGTTTTAGCAAGGCTTTCAAGTAATTGTAGTGAAAAGTGTTTAATTTCTTTTCATAGAGCTATTTATACATTTTATTCCCTCCTCTTTCATGTATGCTATGAGCATAACATCCGCCATAAGCTTTGGCAAGTATAGTCATGACAATGCATGTTCGGATAAGTTTTTGCTAAATGCATGTGCACTAGGTGTTATGAGCCCTAGTGTTTAGCAAAGGCATATTTGGAATGGCATGCAAAATCATGCATGTGATAGCTTATGAAGTTTTTTGCACCACAAGTGCATTACCTTTATGGGAATTATTATGGGTCTACCAATCACCATATGTGGTCATAGCTCGATATGGATGCTTGTAGATAAGCTGTCTAAACTTTGGAAAGTTTATTCGGTTCAATATTTGATCTCTCAAGTTAACCAAGTTGTTTGTTCATAATTTGTATGGATTAATTATATGTACTACCAGCCATCTAGAGACAAATATGCAGTTTGCAAGCATTACTCTCGTGCTAGAGGATATGTTATGAGCATAACTTAACGAGAAGCAATCCAATTGGAAAGATTACCTCTCTAGTTTAGAGTTTGCTTATCATGATGCAACGCACGTTGTGACTAGGTTTAGTCCCTTCATGTTTATGTGAGGTTTTCAACCTCGATCACCAGTTATAATGGGGTTGCCTATTGATGAGGAATGACAACAAGTCAAGGTATATATCTATGCTCATGAGATTCGTTGGCAAGTCACTTTCTTGGAAAGTTGAGAAGAGGTATTCTTACATATTCTAGCACGTTCAGAAAGTTTGAAAATTGGTCATCCATTTAGTCATCTCTTAGTTGTGGTAACTCATTTAAAATACTCAAGTGAGTTCCAAATCGAGTCTACTCACTATTTTGGATATAAACCGTTTACAACGTTTGCAAAGGGGCAACAATGTAGATAATCAAGACGTTCTTCTTGGTCTCATTGAACCTCCTACTGAACCGTGTATCGGTCAAATGGACAAGTTGACTAGTGAGAGGTGCCGATGTGGAAAACATTAATGTTCCTAAGAGATATCACCACTTTTGTTTTCGAGAATGAAAATGCTTCTCCAAGGGGGGAGTAATGTTTGGCCACGAGCCAAGACACACATGCAATACATGGGTCTATATATAGCAAGGGCCAATGGCCTATATATAGTACCGTTGGGTGGGGAAGAGCATGTGGTAGTCCCCAGTCTCTTACAACTTGACTAGCCATCTCCTTGTGAATTCTCACACCCATGTGAAGGCATTATGTAAGGCCGCACGCCTTCTAGGTGCAAGCATAGGTGAATGCACTTGAAGAAAGTTCTTTCTTTCACATCAAGTTAAAACATCCCAAAGTTTCCTTGTCACAGCCATGCTAGGTATATCTTGCAATCAACACTTCCAAGTCATGAAATTCTGAAGAATAATGCCCTTGGCCTTCCAGGTGCAAGCTTAGGTGACCTAAAGAGAGGCCTTCCCTTAGAATCCAGTGAACAACCCATTGCCTCCTTGCCACATCCACATTGGGCATATCTTGCAATCAACATGTTCAAGTGAGGACATTTGAGATAGAAAGTCCATCAAGAACTACTCGTACATTAGTGCCACATCGATTCCTGCATTGCTTACCAGCTGATTGTGTATGCAACTATTCTATGTTGCTGTGTGAGCTTGATTTATAGGAGAATGACACAACAACACCTATTTTAGTGAGAAAGAGAGGCGCCACGTGGACACTCGAGAGACGAAAAATTCAAAACATGCTAATATGATAACAAAGTAGCAAGCACCAAATATTGCAAAGTTTTTCCCTTTGTATTTTATGGGGCTTACCTCCCTCAAGAGATAGAGTAGCTTGGCAACCAGTTCGCAACCAGGCTTTTGCCTAAATGGGCCCTCATACAGTTCACATGGCATGCTGGTTGCCAACAAGTTTGTAACCACGCACTTTGCCCTGCTGTGTTCACGTGCTGACGGTGGTTTCCTCTGCGACAAGTAAGAAAGAGGAGAGAAAAAGAATAATTTTTAAGTAGAAATGTCCGTTGATTGGATCCACGTCTTGTTGCATTTGCGGTTGCCTTCTTGCTTCACCCCCCTCAGGACTAAGTAACACCTATATTTAATGCGGGGCCAAGTAATGGTATTGATGACGCGGAAGTTCACGCACAGAGATCGAAAAGATCGCAGCCGTAGATGTCTGCTCAAAAACTAAACTTGGACACGCACTAAACCTGGACTGCTCAAAAACTAACCTGGACAGGCGCTAAACCTGGACAACGTGGCTAATGCACCCCGAACTCACAATATTACAGTGTCAAAACAGTTTGGGATACACAATGAGCGCGCGATGAGGTGGTTAGCCCGTTTGACCCTAAATGCGGAACCCCGAGGTCACGGGTTCAAATTGCGCCGGTGCGCCTCATTTTTCGCGCTGGCCAGGTTCAGCGCCCCCCATTTTTCCGACGGCACGCCTCGTTTTTGCACTGGCCAGGTTTAGTGTGCCTCGAGATCCTGCCCCCAACCCCGACCGTTGATCCCATTACTTTGCATAGGTGTCACTTAGTGCTGAGGCTTCACCCCTGGGGGGTTGGAGCAGAAGTGCAACTAGTTTGCAACCAGGAATTCGCAACCTGCAGGAAACCTAATTACGAGAACAAGAAATATTACATGTTGGCAAGCAGGTCTCCACGTGAACTAGCTCATAGGCCCACATCGAAACTTTTTGGGTTTTTGGCGGGAGACCCAAACATTTGATCAGCACGGGGAGAGACACACAAGCTGAGAGAGCCACCACCGTGGCCACACACACACACTCACACACACAGAGAGAGAGAGAGAGAGAGAGAGAGAGAGAGAGAGAGAGAGAGAGAACCACTATGGGGCCAGAAGCTCAGCAACGTATGAGGAAAGCCCAACAGAAATTTCGCCTGCGTGGAGTCACCCTCACAATGGATGCTCTCAAGGCCGTTGTTTCCTTCCTCCACGATTATCCTCTACCTGATGACGACTCATTGGAGCAGATCTCGCAGGAGATCGACAAACTTCCGTGTAATGTAGTTTTTCTGTTCTGGAACTTCAGAGATTAAGGGTGATGTAACTCATCGCTCATGTTGACAGAGAGAATTCAAGACTCGGTGGAAATTTTGGATGGATGGATGCATGGAGAGAGAGAGAGAGAGAGAGAGAGAGAGAGAGAGAGAGAGAGAGAGAGAGAGAGAGAGATCTGGGTAAAGCGGACTAGGAGATTAAGAGACTTCTGATGAAACATGTGACTGCCCAAAATTTTGATTGCTTAGGCAGGTAATGGATTTTAATCGCTCGGCGGTTCATTCTAATCCTGCTCTTGCAAATCAATTCAATCTCTTTAATCTCTTCGCACATTGGTCCGTAGTGAACAAAAGTATGGGGCGATCGTCCCACATATCATTTCTTTAAAAACCATGGTTGGGAAGAGGGGCCTCCACTTTTGTGAAAATCTTTTGATCCAGTCACATGGGGAACAAAAAATCTCAAGTAATCAGTATAAGGCTGAGACATTCTGTAACCGTCAAGTTTTCTGGTATTTCTGGCAGTTAGTCTGCTTGCTAGTAGGCATTATGTCGCATTATAGTTAGAAATCTATATGTTTCTAGCATGTTTCTAGAATGTTTTAGTAAGATTGCATACAATACCAATTGGTTTGCCCCTTCCTTTATGCTGTGCACTGCTAGTAAATCACCTGTTTGCAGTTCAATTCTATCTCCATCCTCTCAAATCTTATAGATTTGCATTATCTAATCGACACTCTTTTGTATTGGCAGTGAAAAGCAATATATTAAGCAAGGAGGCTATTCAGGATGTACTAGCTTCATTAACAGGGAGCTTTTATCACGACCAGAATGTGCTTCACATTATTGATGCATTTGAGATTCCAAGAGTTAGCTATGACCCCATCCGGAAGATCTTTTATAGGTAAAACCCTATCTACTCTCTGCTGAAGAGAATTTGTAGCTACAGCATTGAAGTTTACACAATAAAGCACTTGGAAAAGCTTGGACTTTTGAGTATTTTCTAAAGCATTTAGAAAAGATTGGATTTTCTCATGCTCTTGTAGTCTTCTTTACAAACAATGCCATTGGATAATTTTCACTAGTTGAAAAATCTTGACTCAGATGTGCAGGAAATCCACCTATCCATGGGGATGCACAATCCAAGGCAGCGCTTTACAGAGACCGACTCCAGCTCCTCCATCAAAGACTGATTAGAGACAAACATTTCGCGAAGCCTGCATTCAATTTTGAGAGCAGTAGGGCTGGTAGCTGCGAGGTATATAGCTCTTGCCTATTTTGCGTTTGCATGCTTTAGCGATTTCAGATTTTCTATCTTGACTTATCCGGTGATCCAGATGACACCTTTGCAATCTCTCATAGGCTGCTCGGGAAAAAGATGGGTTATGGGTGTAATCTCACAGCTCGAGGATGGGCGATTTTTCTTAGAGGACCTAACAGCCTCAATTCCTGTTGATTTGTCACAAGCAATATCCTTCGTGAAGAAAGTGCTTGCTTTGTGTATACTTATTGTCTTGGACAGGTTTTTAATGGTCCTTAATGAATGATTTCACAAGATAACGACTGGGTTGTTTGTGGAGAACACCATAATTGTTGCTGAAGGGGAGTTGCAACCAAATGGCACATTCCAGGTCAATTTATTGCTGGGCCTTGAGAAGTAGAGTTTTGAGTTCACATATGTTCTGCTCTGTTGCAAGATGCCTTGAATGTCTTGCTGCCCACGCTATGAGATTTTGTTAATAACAGCAAGTTTGTCTCCGATCTCTTCCCCCTTGATATACTTTGTGGTAGTTGGTTCAGGTGCTGACATGTGGGTTTCCCCCAATGGAAACAAGAGCTGTTTCGCTTACAGTCACAGCAGGACTGGACTTCTTTGGAGGTGGTGCCATAGCCGCTGAAGAGCGTGTATCCTTGCTAAGGTGCTAGATTGAAATTTCTGAAAGAAACACGATCCTTTAAAATATCTTTAACTCAGCCATAGCTACGATTGGAGAGTTTGGAGCGGAGAGCTGTAAATGACATGTTTGTCATTGTGTCGGATATCTGGCTAGACAATGCTGAGGTTTGTCCTGCGATACTTGTAGTTAAAATTATCTTGTCGCATCAACAACAGTCCATTTCTTGAGGTGGTTTGCTTTCCCCTTGTGTGGCAAGGATCATTGAGATTCTTTCATAGTAGTTACTGTAAATTTTGAATGTCAATTAAGGATTGGGCCCTTTGCTAATCCTGTGCAGAGCAGACTTTTGAAAAGCTCACTACCATTTTTGACGGCTATGAAGCAGTTGATGTGGTTCCTTCTCTCTTCATATTCATGGGAAATTTCTGCTCGCATCCATGCAATTTAGCATTTCACGACTTCACAGGCTTGCGGTAAGAGAAGCAGAGATTTCATTTTGACTGGCAGAGCAAGATCTAGGTTTCTCACTTTGGCAGTATCCTGATGGTTATGAAGGTCTCATTTCAACAAGTTGGGTTATATGATTGCTGCTCATCCTCGAATAAAAGAGCTAAGCAAATTTTTGTTTATTCCTGGGCCGGAAGATCTTGGTAAAAGCTTACTTGCTTAAGATGCTTTCTCTTTGTGATATTGTGACAACAAGGGTTTAAAAACTGTTGTCTAATTCTCCTGAAGGACCTGCCAACGTCCTGCCAAGACCAGCGCTTCCAAAAATGTTTTCAAAAGAGCTTCAGCAGCAATTGCCAAATGCAGTTTTCTCCTCAAATCCCTGCAGGTAAGAACTTTCAGCTGAGTGACATGGTCATAACTTTGATTTATTCCTAGAATTTTGCTCTTGAGAACTGCATAGAAAACAATTTCAGGGTAAGATATTACTCTCAAGAGATCGTGCTATTCCGCCAAGATTTACTTTTCCGAATGCGTCGTCTTTGTGTGCTTCCACCATCAGAAGAAGAAACCGGCGACCCTTTTGAGCATGTATATCTTCTAGCCTTGACTCGTGTTTTTGATGGTTCATGGTTTTGAGGTAAAATCCGAGCCGCTTGTTATCGCAGTACTAGCACTTTGCTTCAAAATGGTAGAGATATGAATTGGGTTTTGGCATATGCTCTTAGTATGAAGGGCTTGAGCATGCATATTCTGCATTTAACTTCTATAAATGTTCCTTGTGTAAACAGCTTGTAGCTACAATTGCTCATCAGAGTCATCTTTGTCCGCTGCCCTTAACGACACAACCAATAAGCTGGAATCATGATCATGCTCTGCGCCTTTATCCAACGCCTCATACAGTATGTGGGCTACACTTTTTGAGTGTTTCAATCCTTATGATCTTTCTATCAGCTGAGTAGTTGCGTAGCTTTTTGTTACTCCTCAACTTCTGATCTTAACGGTCATGTGACATTTCCTGCTTTGGTAGGTGGTGCTCGCAGATTCATCGGAGCAAAAGGTCTTCAAGTACACTGGCCTCACTTGCATCAACCCAGGCTCCTTTGCCAATGATGGCACATTTATAGCATACAGGCCTGCAACAAGAGAGGCAGAGCTATCTGCAATTTGAGAAGGGAAAGACTCAAATTGTGAAATGAGCAGCTTTCCTCTGCTTGCAGTTGCCTGTGTGTGTTCATTGTCACTAATTCTAAAACCTTCTGCAAGTAGCAGAGATGGAGACCCAATGCTTTTGGGCTGGATTTTAGGTGCAGGCCTGGCTTTTCAAAATATTCCATGTACCATCAGCAGATCATCCGAAAGATGTTTTGCCCAGATCTTACTAAAGGTGAGGAGTACACGTGTATGCTGAAGAAGATTTTTAATCTCTTCATTAAATTATGGTTTCTCTCCATAGCCGCCGCAAACCCACTCGAGCTGCATGTGTTGCTGTGAACAACGGAAGCCGCATTCAACCCATTATCAGTAACTTGAAACTTTCATGCTGCCATTCTTACATGCCAGTAAATTCCAGAGGCCCTACATGTCAGAAAAATCAGACATGCTTGGATGGCCTTGTCGCAATGGTTTTTGTCTTGAGATTTAGGTCTCATACTAACTGAGTTTTTTCACTGCTGTTTCAACGTTTGTGTTGATTGAGAACAAAAGGGATGCATTTTAGTGGGAATGGGCGAGAGCCGAGTGGTTGGTATTTCCTCCCTTCCTCTCTCGTGCATGGAAACATACACAAGTTTTAACAAGAGTTAAAAATGGCACAAAATCTACGCACTCAAGCTGGCTACTCCTTCGCAATCCGTTTTGTGTTGCACCCATCCAATTGTTGAAAAATGTACACTCCCCACCGACCTTGTCCAAACTCCCATATATAATGCTCTGGTACTTGCTTCCTAGCTGCCTTGCACAAGTTTTGATCCATAGCATTAACTCCCTTATCCTCACTTCCAGTCTTGAGCCTGTGTCATCGCCCCTTCAAGTGTGCCATCTCACCTGTTGTCAGCTCCAATTGTTGAGTAGACTCTCTCTCTCTCTCGCTTACGTAAGAGTGCGAGCAAGGATTCACAAATTCCGGGTCTGCAGGCTTTCGCGCCTGGGCTCATCTGCACCCCTTTGCGGGCTGTCAGCTAGCGCCCTTGTGTGGGCTAGTCGACGCCGCACATTGATCCTGATAGGGAGCTGCGAGCTGCCACTTGGAACTCAGGTTGTGAGAGCAGATTGTATTCAGCAGGGCTCCAGTCCCTTTGACACATTTGCAGTGATTAGCAAGGCTCACAGTGCGTTGTGGTTCCGAACGTTGACATTGGACATTGAGCAGGCGGTTTGGTAGGGAAGCTTATGCGCAGTTGGACAGTACAGCTCTCAACGAGCAGGTTTTGCCGCGACAGGTCGTACAACTTTTCCTAAATACCCGGCCTTGCTCAAATACGCAGGCATTCAGAGAATAGAAAATTAGTAAAAGTACAAGATTCAAAAATTCAAAAAATGAGAATTTTTGGGGAATTTCTAGAACCTTTGGAAACTTTTGGAAATTGCAGGAATGTTGGCTTGATGTGGAGAATACATGTGTATGCATGATGTGGGGAACATATGTATGCATATTGTGGGTTTAGTATGGTTCTCTCTTGATCCCAAGAACCCCTCCCTCCCTCGCTTTTAGCGGCTATCAAGCATGAAGTGGCAGAATGATAAAGCTGAACCTTTAGAGTCAAAAGTGCAAAGAAATGGTCAAGACCATTTATAATATCAATTGCAATCTTTTGGTTACAATAAAAATGCTCGACGAATACTTGTAGGTCCAAGAAGGCAAGATAATCACACTAGAAGATCGTGTGATGGCCCAAGATGAAGAGATTGCTCTACTCAAGAACGAGTTTGTCGAGGTGCGATCTCGAAACACACTTGAAAAGAGGAATTGCAATTCTTAGTAATAGAACTCAATACGATTAAAGAGCAAGTGCGGGCCATCAAAGAAGGGGAAGAGTAGCACAAAGAAATGATGACTTCTTATGTGGATGTTATTACTAAGACGCATCAAAAAGTAGACGAGGTCGAAAAATGGATTGAGGTTGCCAAGAAAGGAAAAGGCAAGAAACAATGCCCACACCTACCACTATTAACCTGACACTACAAGAGGAGCAAAGAAGATGTGCGTGTTTTACATGTGAGAATTTGTTGTCTTTAAGACAGATAATGAGGACGAAGAGGTAAAAAACTCACGACAATGATGGGGATTAATGAGTCGATGCACACGAAAGCTTGGAGAGGACAATAAGAAAAATGGAAGCAGTGGGGAAACTTCGAAAGAAAGGGCACTCACCTTTCGTTTTCTTTCTATGGAAGCGAAGAGCTTTCTGAAGAAGAGACTTAACTTTTAAGAAGACGAGCATCTTTCTTGGGGATGACCTTACCCTCTCACAAATCACTCATATGCAAAGTAATGTCGGAGGTTAGAGTGGCAAGGGAAAAAGGTAAGATTACCTTTTATCGATATGAAAGAGTAGTGATATTAAAGCGATGTCCCATATGACGGTGCGAGACCTATGGGATCACACTCAAAGTTGCTACTTGGAATTGTAATGAATCTATGCGTCTTGATGTGGGTGCTTTTGAGGATAGTTTTATTGGGAGAGACATCATTTTCTACTTTGAGACAAATCAGGTCCTTGGGTAGTCTATGCCTCATGTCAATGAATACAGATGGGAGCCATCTTGCAGACATGAGACACAATCATAGCACAGAGGGTGGGGCTCATGGGGAGTTGCAGTGTTATGCAGGGAGGAGTTGTGGCCATTGATACATATAGCTTGCAAGGATGAGCAGGCTAGATATATGTGGGTGAGATTGAGAGCAGAGATGTACTTATATCTCTACATTGCTATTTGCTACTTTTCCTGAAGTATGTCAGTATATGCACCACCAAGAGGATAATCCCCCTTTTCTATTTTGGATGATGACATATGGGAGTTCTAGGGATGGTGACATTATCATCCTAGGGGACTTCAATGCTAGGATTGTCCACCACGAGACAATATTTTATGATACTTTAGAGGAGATGCAGAGGGAGCTGGATGTTGTAGAGACGGACCTGTCTAGACTATCATAGGATATGGAGCATATTGAGTATGGACGACACTTGATAGACATGGGGATTGCACATGGATTGCCATCTTGAATTGCCTACAAAGATTTCCCATTATGCGAGGTTTTACATGCTTTCCACATAGACACGGAGCCAGAACAATGGATTATGTCATGGCACAATCGAGCTTCATCTCTAGTATTCAGGATCTCACGGTTGGACCCAAACCTGTTGGTGTGGCAGTAGATCATGCCCTTGTGTCGATGACCATCTCTTTCTAATTTAGTGTAGCACACAGGCCATGGGTAGCAGTCCCTACTCGCTACACCTTCACACGAGAGACGGAATTTGTAGGCATAGATGGGATCTACAAACGCCTGTGCATTGAGGAGCTAGGATGACCTCTAGAAGAGCTTACTACTATTTTGACACATACATTCCATATAGAGACATACCTAGACCTAGCCTGAGCAGAGATGATGTTTTGGGAGCATGCCCTAGAACAACTGGTATGATGAGGAATGTCGCAAGACAAGAGCTAGACTTCTAAGGGAGGTGATTATGGGGGACATCACTCATAGATAGTCACGGATCGACTTCTGATGCTTAGTGCAATGGAAGAAGAGTGCATTTTTGGCTCGACTAGAGCAAGATCTATACCAACTATTCTTGAGTCGGACTCATGTGAGGCATGGCGACTCTTTCATGAGCACTCCCCACCCCCTGTCATTACCTCTACAGAGGCATGGGGCCAATACGCATCATCTTTGTACACAGTTCTTAGACAACCGCCCCTTCCGAAACCTCTCGATCCATGCCCACACATGCTTTTTCACCGTTAAGATGGTGAAGAAGGCCATTGATATGATGAGGACTAGGAGAGCATATGATCATGATGGCTTAGTGGTTGATCATTTTATACATTCCATGGATATGCTCGCAGAGCTTCTAGCAGTTATGTTCAACCGTGTCATGTGTGAGGGCTTGCCTGATACTTGGAGCTTATCTACTATGGTACCTATCTTCAAGTCAAAAGATCTTATGGAGCTTGGGAATTATCGCACTATCATGATTGGACACACATTGGCACAGTTGTATGCATCCATTCTTGAGCAACAGTTGAGTAGATGGGCAAAGAGGGAGGCAAGGTTCATGAGAGGTTTTTCTACTCTTGACCACATCATGACACCTAGAGCCATTTTTGAGGAGGGAAGATCACATGGAAGATGGATCTATTGTAGCTTTGTGGACTTTCGCAAAGCATTTGACACAGTATCTAGAGCTAGATTGATGCGTAGACTACAGAAGATGGGAGTACCCACATAGTTGATTTGGGGAATCATGGCATTATATAGGTCAGTAGTGAGGCATGTGTGCACTTCAGAGGGGTATCTACATTAGTTCACTCCACTATTGGAGTGAAGAGGGCTTCCCGCTCTCTCCTACTCTATTTGGTATGTATGTGGATGAAGTTTCTAACTATATTGAGAGAGATGGTGACAGAGGTGCATAGCTGGCAGAGACATGGATTCCACTATTGCTATATTCTAATGATATTGTGTTGATCTCGGACTCTCCGACTCTTCGGAGGGGATGCAACATCACTTGGATGCTTTGCATAGGTTTGCCCATGAAAGTCGTTTGTCTGTCAACCTTGGTAAAACTAAGGTTATGGTGTTTAATACGACTCCACAGTGGATCAGGAGATTAGCACTCGAATTCACATATGGCTAGGAGAGTGGAGTATATAGATGCTTACACTTACCTTCGGGTGGACTTTAATGGACCAACATTTTCATTGAGGAGAGCAGCAGAGACTAGAATGACTAGAGCCTATGTAGCATTGGGTAGATTGGAGAGGATGTGGTCACAGGTTTAGTTTTAGGAGCCTCGGATGAAGCTCTGGCTCTTTGACACTTTGGTTCCACATTGCTCCATGGAGCTGAGATATGGGGACCTTCATTGGACCATCATGGGAGGTTGGGTCGCACTGATGGATGGGGGGACATGGAGAAGCCTATGGTCTCTATGATCTCTGGCTTATTAGAGCCAAGGCTTTAGTACCACATGACATTATCCGAGCAGAGCTAGCTGCCTCCACACTAGTAATTGAGGTGCTCATCAGATCAGCCTCCTTTATACACTGCTTGTGGTACCTTCCCAGAGATGGATATACCCGCCTAGCACTTGAGTCCTCCCACCAGTTAGCCATGCAAGGAGATCCATCATGATGGAATGGGGAGATGACATCATGGCTTTAGGCACATGGGTTCAACTTGGACAGAGCACACTAGACTTGGGTTTTTCGAGAGACTAGCTATCTCATGACATTATCCGAGCAGAGCTAGCTGCCTCCACACTAGTAATTGAGGTGCTCATCAGATCAGCCTCCTTTATACACTGCTTGTGGTACCTTCCCAGAGATGGATATACCCGCCTAGCACTTGAGTCCTCCCACCAGTTAGCCATGCAAGGAGATCCATCATGATGGAATGGGGAGATGACATCATGGCTTTAGGCACATGGGTTCAACTTGGACAGAGCACACTAGACTTGGGTTTTTCGAGAGACTAGCTATCTCATGTAGCTTCCATACACTAGTCGGTTAGCTAACGTGCCATGAATTGACATTTTATGTGTGGTTCTCGCTTTGCTATCATCGATATGGTGAGGCTTGGCAATCGATCGACAAGAAAAGCCGTTAAAAAACTAGTCTTGCTTAGTGGATGTTGCTATAGAGCATCCATAGAACTTGAGAGAGAGAGAGAGAGAGAGAGAGAGAGAGAGAGAGAGAGAGAGAGAGAGAGAGAGAGAGAGAGATATGTGTTGTCATAGTCAGAGGAGCAAGGAATCTTGGCTATTGATCACAGAACCTGGTGTAAAATAGATATGAAGAGGAAAACTATGATATAAGGGTTATTCTCATGATATAGAACGGTTGTGTAGAGGAGAATGTTGGATTGCAATATATAAGATACATTGCCAAACAAGGACATTGTAGATTAATATCAACCACCTAGGAATAAAGTAAACATGTACACAGTGCATTGAGTACTGTAATACATAAAGTGAACTGCCGAGCTGTGAGAAAAGAAGTGCGTGTCTATTTGATATATAGATACGATGATCGAGATTTAGCATGTTCTAGTCAAGAAAACATATAGCTAAACTAAAGTAACCATTGATAAATTAAAAAAAAACAGAAACCATTAACAGACTATAAAAGTTAAATTGCATGACCGACCTAGTAATTGTATATGGGTGTCGTCTAATTGTGCAAGTTGGAGGACAATGTTTGAGTCAAGCTACATAAAAGCAATGTGAATAGTTAAACATTTTATCTTGCAATGAAGCGTCACAAAATGAAAGTGCTAAATATATAGGGCACGTCATGTAGAAGTGCCATACAGAATTATGGTGAGTTGGCACTATGGTCTCTCCAAAAATTATAAGAAACAGAAGTCGTACCTTGCCCTGTAGGTTTTTTGTGTGGACCAAGCAAATGCATAGGCATGGAGAATTGGATGTAGATCACGAACCTTGCAGTGTTGTCAAGCTAGAGTCATTGTTGTGTATTTGAAACGTCCGCTATTATGTATATATATGCTTTCTATGACACACAAAACAAGAGTTAACACAAATACAAAAGATCCTAGAGATAGATTTAACTTAAAGAGAAGTAAGCATTCAAACAAGCGCAATGTTTACAATGTTGTAATGTGTGTAAATATCCTTGTGATGGTGCACAACCCCTCCTCTATCATGTCCTTCTTGTTCCTTTGCAAGAAGTCGCTCCAAATTGTTACCTCCAATGCCTTGAGCATGCGAATGACCTCCTCCAGCCACACCATGCTCAATACCATTTGTTGCTCCCGGCACAACACCACCTGCCCTGTCACCAATGCCGTCAACACCCTCACTCCATGTAGCTTGTCTTTCTTCCTCCACACCATTGTTACCATATACATGTGGTAGTGATGTGTGTGAACACACTAGGACCGCCGGGGCATTTTTTCCCTCTTTAGGAGGTTTTTCCCCCCGTGCAATGTATATACGCCCATCACTCTAGGGCTATCTATCTTTCCATTGCACACTAAGTAAAACACTCTCTATTGTGTGCCTTGAGCTTCCTTCGTCTTCTCCAAGCTGTGTGTGTTTCTCTTCAACCCTAATTCCAACAATTGGTATCAGAGTAGGTCACGTCCTCCCGGGCTTAGTCGCCAGCTGCTCTAGCACACGCCTGCTCACTTTCTCCAATTTTAGTGAGCTTTGGCGAGCTTTCGCAGGTCGACAAAAATTTTGGGAAAGCTCGAAGAGATCGGTCTGCTCAGAATTTTGATTTGGGCTCATTTCGGCATCCGTTTCCACTACAGGCAATACTGCACAGGCTATTTCGTCATTTTGAGCAGAATTTCTGTCAGTGCCGTTTTCTGCATTACAGGTGCCTTATAGTCTTCTACGGTTTGTGCTATATAGCACAGGTTGTTCCCGCTCCGTTTCTCCTATTTTTGGGCAGTTTTCACATCAGGTGCAACATTTACCCTGGTTGACAACAACAACACAGATGTGTTCAAGATGTTTGCTGCTGAGGACAAGTTGGATGGGGACAACTACCCTATGTGGGCTTATATGATGCAACATGTTCTTGTGTCAAAGGGTGTCTGGAATATTGTGCAGGGCATTGATGTACGTCCTGGTTCTAAGGATGTAGGCAATGTTGAGGATGTTGCAGGTCTTGCTGCAAGGATTGCAGCTGTTAGAGTTGTTTTGCCTACGGCAGAACAAGCTCGTTGGGATGTTAAGGATGCGCAGGCTCATGCATTGATTGCGTTGTCTGTGAAGCGCACCATTGTTCCTCACATCCGTTCAACAAAATCTACAAAACAGGCTTGGGATATTTTAGCAGGTCTTTATGCAAGCCGCAATGAGGCTAAAATTGCTTTGCTGCGTAAAGAGCCGGAGTCAAAGATTATGCATGAGGAAGATGATATGGACACTTTCCTTGCTAGTGTCAAGGATATCAATGAGCAACTTATTTCTGCAGGTGAAGTCATTTCAGATAGTTCCCTTGTGCAGATTGTTCTTGATGCCTTACCAGATTCCTACCAGACTTTTGCTAGTACTTGGAGACTTATGACCCAAGGAAATCCTGAAGTTGTCAAGTTTGATGCATTATGCACATTGCTGTTGCAAGAGTCACTTTCCAGAAAAAATAGGACTAGGCAGCGTGCAGTTGAACAGGCTTTTATTGCTTCTCAAAGAAAGGGTGGTAACAGTAATGCAGCCACTTCTTATGGTTCTTCTGCGAGTGGAAAAATTTTTGTTCCTAATGCTTCTGCTGGCAGCACTTTGTATGGCAATTCTGGTGATAAGGGCAAAAAGAAGATACGTTGCCATTATTGTAAAGCCAATGATCACTTGATCAAGTCGTGTCCTAAGTTGAAGGCTAAAGAGGCTAAGAAGAAAGAGGGTGGTTTCACTGCAAATGCTGGTTCCACTACAAATGCAGCCATTGTTGAGTCTTCTGTGAAAGGAGACTGTGTTGCTGATGTTGATGCAGAATGGGCGTTCAGCACAGAGTGCACTTACAATCCTGCTGTCCATGATGCATGCTTGTCGGTTGCTGCAGATTCACATGTGGTATTTCGTCAGTGGTGCTACAAAGCACATTACCTCACATCGTGAATTGTTTACCTCTCTCGAGTCTGTCCCTCATGGGAATTCAGTCACTTGTGCCAACAATGCCTCTTATCCAGTTCAGGGAGTTGGAAAGATTGTGCTCACTGCTGCTAATGGCAGTTCCTTCACACTTGTTGATGCACTTTATGTACCTGGGATCAAGAAGAATCTCTTGTCTGTATCCGCACTTGCTAGACTTGGACTTGTAGTCAAATTTGTGGATGACAGATGTACAGTTCATGATCTCAGTTTTGGTGATGAAATTGTTGCATCTGGCCTTTTGTGCCGTGGGCTGTATAAGCTCACTTTGTATGACAAGTGTGGACAAAACTTTGCAAATGCTGTTGCAGATTCAAGGGCTATTTCAGATGCAAAACTTTGGCATGCACGTTTTGGTCATTTGAATTTTGCCAGTTTGCTGCGTTTGCAGAAATCTGATTGGTTTCTTCTTTGCCGCCTCTTGAAGCACCTATCAAACATGTTTGTGAAGGCTGTATTTTGGGTAAGATGCAGCGTTCTAAGTTTCCAAAGGATGGTTCAGTTCGGGCCACATGCAGGTTGCAACTTGTGCATAGTGATGTTTGTGGGCCCATGCAAACTCCGTCCTTGGGAAATTACCTGTACTTCGTGACTTTCATTGATGATTACTCCAGGCATGCATGGGTATTTCCGCTTAAAGCGAAGTGCGAAGTTTTTATGTGCTTCAAACAATTTTTGGCTATGGCTGAAAATGTCTTGAAATGTACTATGGGCACCCTCCGTTCCGATCAAGGGGGGGAGTATATGTCTCATGAATTTAATGCATTTCTGGCTAGTCGTGGGATAAAACACCAATGTACAGTGCCTTATACAACTCAGCAAAATGGTGTTGCTGAGAGGAAAAATAGGTCACTGACGGAAATGGCACGATGTATGGTCAAAAGTCAAGCTTTACCGCATTCTTTTTGTCTTGAGGCCATCATGTGTGCCACTTATGTACTTAACAGCTGTCCTACGAAAGCTTTGCAGTCTATTACTCCATATGAAGCATGGCATGATAGAAAGCCTTCTATTGAGCACATGCGTGTTTTTGGCTGTTTGGCATATGCTTTGGTGCCACAAGGGCAGCGTAGAAAATTGGATGATAAGGCTGTCAAATGTATTTTTGTTGGTTATAGTGCTGAAAGCAAAGGTTACAGGTTGTATCATCCGCAAACAAAACGTATTCTAGTTTCTCGGGATGTAGTGTTTGTGGAAGATTCTGTTCAGCCCTTGATGTCATGTACTAGAGATAGTAATGTAAGCTCACATGACATTTATGACACTTTGTTGCCTCTTTTCAGTGGTGGAAATACGAATGTAAGTTCCAATGAGGCAAATGTACAGCCTATGGGGGCTTCTGAAAATGTTTTAGAACAGCCTATTACTGATGCAGATGTACATGATGTACTTGATGAGGAAAGGGCTGAAAATGAGCAGGCTAGAGGTATGCCAAAATGGCTGGTGCACAGTTTGCGTGACACTAAATTGGATGCACCTTTGTCTGGTCGTACTCGTTCAGGCTCTCGCCATGCATCTTATGCATAAGATTGTTATGCTTTGGCTGTGTCTAACTTACATGATGTTGAGGAGCCTCTGACTTTTGATGAAGCACAAAATTCAGAAAATTGGATGGCTGCCATGCAATCAGAATATGATGCACTTATAGAAAATGACACATGGACTTTATGTGATTTGCCTCCTGGCAAAAAGGCCATTGATACGAAGTGGGTTTACAAGCTGAAATGCAAGCCGGATGGTGAGATCGATCGCCATAAGGCTCGACTTGTTGCAAAGGGTTATGCACAGCAAAAAGGCATAGATTATGAAGAGACTTTTGCTCCCACTTGTCGTATGACTACTGTGCGTTTTCTATGTGCATTGGAAGCTCATTTTGGTTGGGATGTACATCAATCAGACATTGTTACTGCTTTCTTGAATGGTCACATATTTGAGGAAGTTTATGTAACACAACCTCGCGGTTTTGTCATAAAAGGACAAGAGGACAAAGTGTGCAAATGTAACAAGGCTTTGTATGGGTTGAAGCAATCTCCTCGTGCTTGGTATGAGAAAGCTGACACTCATTTGGTCAAACAAGGCTTTCGTAATAGTCCAACAGAAAGCACATTGTATGTAAAGCGTGAGGGTGATGTACTTCTCATTGTGGTTCTTTATGTTGATGATTTGCTGATCACTGGACCAAATGAGAGACATATTGCTGAATTTAAGGCTGATTTGAATGCTACTTTCAAGATGAAAGATTTGGGGCTGTTGCATCATTATTTGGGTATACAGTTTAAGCAGTGTGATGGTGGTATTGCCTTGTGTCAGAAAAGTTACATAGAGACATTGCTATGTAAGTTTGGACTTGAGGATTGCAAACCTATTGCCACTCCCATGGAAACAGGTTTGAAGTTGAGTCTACATGATGCTGGTGATCCTGCTGATGTCACTCTTTACCAAACTGTTGTTGGCTGCCTCATTTATGTATGCAACACGAGGCCGGATATTCAGTTTGCAGTCTCAGAGGTCAACAGATTTATGCATAGCCCAGGGTCTAAGCATTGGTAGGCTGTCAAGAGGATTTTCCGCTACCTTAGTGGCACTTTACATCTTGGCTTGTTTTATCCCAAGGGGGGATCATTGCCGCTAGACTTACATGCTTTTTCGGACTCAGATTGGGCTGGTTGTTTTGACACGCGAGTGTCCACAAGTGGTTTTTGTTTCATGCTTGGCAGTTCATGTATATCATGGTTGAGCAAGAAGTAACCTACTGTGGCCACTTCGAGCTGTGAGGCTGAGTACAGGGCAGTCTTCACAACTACGGTTGAGTGTGTATGGCTCAGACGCCTTATGGCTGATTTGGGTGTTGGACAGGACACTGCCAACATTATCTACACTGACAGTCAGAGCGCATTGGCAGTTGCGAGGAACCCAGTTTTTCATGCTCGCACAAAGCACATTGAGGTGCATTACCACTATGTCAGGGAGAGGCTCTCAGCAGGAGAGATCAGCTTGGCTTATGTGCCAATACAGGACAACCTTGCAGATCTTTTCACAAAGGAATTGTCTCGTGAGAAGCTTGAAGCTTTCCGCAAAGCTTTGGGCTTACTCCCCTTTGTGGACTGATCCTGTCCTTAGGGCATGGCACTTCCCTTTACTCATGTGCCAGCTCTCGTTCACCGCATCACTCCAGGGGGGATTTGTTACCATATACATGTGGTAGTGATGTGTGTGAACACACTAGGACCTCCGGGGCATTTTTTCCCTCTTTAGGAGGTTTTTTCCCCCGTGCATTGTATATACGCCCGTCACTCTAGGGCTATCTATCTTTCCATTGGACACTAAGTAAAACACTCTCTATTGTGTGCCTTGAGCTTCCTTCGTCTTCTCCAAGCTGTGTGTGTTTCTCTGCAACCCTAATTCCAACAACCATCACCATATCTTCTAGTCGCCACACGTTCATGAAAATGCTAAAATCAGCTACGTAATCCGACACTTTCTTTGCACTTGCAACGGGGTAAGTGTCTTCTTTCACTACGGAATCTAAGATCTGTGCTACCATGTCTCCCACAATGAAGGCGGTCGATGACAAGAACTAATGATATATTTCCTCAACTGGTATTATAGCCAGTTGCACTTGCCTTATAATGGAGTTAAAGCTCTAGACGAAGGCTCTAGCGAGCTCTTTCTTTGATTTTTGGAAGACCTTCAAGAAAACATAAGAGAACTTGGTGAGGGGAACCATGCTACTCCATTAGACGTGGACATGAGCTAGAGGGTGGGAATGTATAGTATGTTGTTGGAGGGAAACAACAGGATTTAAATCAACTGCATGATGGTCTCGTCCTACGGCAAGCAGGAGACACAAGAAGATTTAGAAATTTTCTCATGTAGGGAAAAGGGAGCCTTTTTCAGTGTTTTCATACAATACCCAACATCATGAGTTTCTGTTTGGGAGGCACCGCATACCTAGCTAGGTATGTCGTGCCTCCCTCACAGAAGGTCATGATGTTGAGGTAAGTCATAATGTGGAAATTATTGTGAGAATCTGTCCAAAACTTCTTGTGACAAGAAGAGCAGGAAAGCGGCAATGTAGTCCTATTGGAAGCAACATGTAGGAGTGCAAGGGCCTCGGGCGCTTTGGAATTCGAGCTCTTCAAGGAAGGCACAATAGTGTTTCTCTATTGGAATAGTAGTGGGATTGATCTGATAAGGATCAGGTGCATTGACATTGTGCAATGCTTACTCTAAAGGAGATGGTATGCCGTTGATGCAGCAGATGTAGAGTTGCACTGCCTCGAGGCTCGTGAGCGGCATTGAGATACAAATCCTCGTGAAACAGCGGTTGGCCGTCGACATGACTAAAATCTGGTCGGCCTAATGGAGCACCCACGGCCAGGAGAGCTTGCAATCAAAGAAGGAAGTGGCGTTCATAAGTGCCGCAGGAAGTTTTTCATCGTTGTAGTGAGAGTGAAAAAGCAAGCTTTGTTTTCACTCGTGCAAGGCCTCATGTGAGGCTCTTAGCTATCAATTCAAATCTCCCAAGCTAATGGCCAAGATCATGCCAAGCAGCCAACTCTGGGATGAAGAAACGAAGGAAGCACATTAGGCTTACTAAGTATCCATTAAAAAACAAAATTTACACATAACATCTCTAACTTTAGTACACCAAATCTCCCACATAGACACCTATCTAAGACCTTGTCACTCATTGTGTGTAGTTTTTGTTTTGCGGATCAGACAACTGTTACTGAGCTATGGTGCGAGTGCCTTTCACATGACCATGTTCGATGTGAGGTAGGAGATGGTGTAGATGGCAACATCTGAGGTGGCACGACAGAGAAGTGAGACAAAGGAGAGAGAGAGAGAGAGAGAGAGAGAGAGAGAGAGAGAGACATTGGGAAATTTCGGAGGTCATTTGGAGGGCCTTCTAAGAAAATGTATTTTTTGCACTCTCTCTCTAGAAAAAATGGCAAATAAAAGAGCTGGGTCTTTCATAGTAAAAGTTCAAAAAATGTACTTTAAGTAGATTCCTTACTCTTCTGAACATTCGTTCGTAGTGATTGAGGGATAATCCTCTTTTCAGTTGCATTGAATGAACCTCGTCAATATGGAGGGAATGAGGCTAACATGGAGGGACGAAGGCGCAGCCGCTATTCACTTTCCATTAAACCTGCACATTTGGCTAATGGCGCACTCCTCAAATGGCACAAATGTTACCCAGAAACGAGCCAAATATCACCTTCACATTGATTTGGACAATGAGTACCAACCATTGATTAAGCGCAGTAAAACAAACACACATATACCTCCCGCTTCCATAGACACGCTCAGAGCTCAAGGAGCTAAACACATAGATATCTGGACGAGAGGCTCTCTCTACCCTAAGAATCCAATGACTAATGAGTCTCCACCGTTTGTCAATCCTACAAGCTTATTGACCTTTGCTGGTGATGGAGAAAAGGGCCTTCTGGGTTATTGTAAATCACTTACAAGAGAAGCTGAAACTTACAAGAGCATTCTCCAAGCTCAACAATGTGAGATTGTTCGCCTTTCACATTTACATTCTACAGATCAGGTTACCATTTTGCAACATAAAACAGAGGTACAAGAACTGAAAGGAAAGGTGCGAAGTTGTCAAATGAAGGACACCATCTTGGGTGGTCGTATCCGAAAGAAGAAATTGCGCAATCTTGAAACATTGCAGGTTGCATCAGGAGGTCTCAAGAAAAGAATCCGAGCATTAAGGTGATGCTTCTTGGTTGGCTACATTGTCTTAGTTAAGTAATCTTTTTGTTTTTTCTTGTTATGCATTGTTTTCATGTGCCTAAATAGTGTTAGTGAAGCAAATTTTTTGTTATTTACTTATGCATTGTCTTCATGTAGAGATTCAATCTATCCTGACAAGGAAAACATTGACCCCAAAGCCAATATAGGAAAGAGATTGAAGCCACTTATAAGTAGAAGCCTGGCAGCAGATATAGTACATGACAAGAAGTTTAAGGTCCTACAACGAAATGTAGTGGACCGCTTTATTTCAGAGAACTCAGTGCCTGCAAAAGAGATACAAGGCACACTTGATTCACTTGGTGTAAGCAAAAGAGGATATTCGGCTATCCAAAAGTCTGTCTCATCCGTCTTTGTTAGGAAGGGTATAAAATCCAAACTTCTACCATCAGCCTCAAGTGTTTGGAAAGAGAGGCTTCAGCTTAACGAGGCACAGGGAGACTATCTTGGACAGCCCTTTCATATTAAAGCAACTTACAGTGGCCATGGAGCAAACATGGCATATGATGAGTTCAACAATATTTTTATGGACCTGCGGATATTACAGAAGAGAATGGTGGAGTTTTACAACATCACATTTGAAGAGTCACGTGGGGTATTACATTTTGTGTTAAAACTAAATGAGTGTGAGCTTGTTAAAGAGAAAAATCTAGAGCGTGTTACTATTACTTTAATGAATAGAGCCCTCTCAAAGTGTCCCAGTGATGATCCTTTATATTTTAGTGTTCAATCAGAATCTAACATATGGTGGCTTGGTGCGTTTGAGGTAAGCGAGATTCTCAGGTAAGCTCAAATGTTCACATCTACTTAAGTCTCATTTATTTTGTGTTGCAGGTAAAGAAAGAAGATCATGAGATTCTATATTGGGTGTTCCATCGAACTAATATTCCGGAGGTGATTGATTGACAGACTAACCAAGGAGATGTACTACGTCTAGATGGAAGGGGAGACTTTCAAGTTCAGTGGCATCTTGCAGGTGACCTCAAAACATTAAGTGCATGTATAATTGTGGAATGGGTGCAATGGCAAAGTCACCGTGTTTGTTCTGCATGGAGCCTGCAAAGGTCATGGACCCAAAGTGGTGGAGAAAAGCTCCAACACGTCACATTAAGGATCCTGCTTTTCGATCGGTTTTGAAAATACCACTTGTGAATGTCTACATTTGTACAATGCATGCCCTTTGTAGAATTGTGGAGAAATTGGTCTACTTATACATCGGGTTTGCTTGGAAGATTAAGAACTCCGCAGAACGACAAGTAGCCCTGCAGTGCTTAGAAATGGTACTGTCGGATATGGGGCTTCATGGTGGCAATGTGAAAATCCAGCGGGATGAAAAGAGATCAACTGCTGAGAAGGATGTCCCATGCAAACCATCCATCGCTGGGGTGAAGGCACGGAGGTTTTTATCTAAGCCCCAAGGTACAAGAGATCCAAAGCTAACAAAACATGGAAAAATATATAACACATCTTATGTTAGCAAGGTAGAGTATCAGAGCTGGAAAAAGCTACATATTGCAGTCAAAGACCACGAACCAACTACTCGTAACGCGAAGGCTGAGGTTTGGCGATCAATAGACATCCTATTTTTGATGTGCGACAAAGATGACTGGTCACAAGGTGATATGAACAAGTTCAAGGAAAATCTCAACCTTCTGAAAAAATCATTCAAGACAGCATGGACAGACACCCAGATTACTCACTACATGGTATTATCATGTATTTCTTTCTCTCTTATGTGCAAATATGTGACTGTAAAACATTCTAACTAATCTGTTTTCATATCCAGCACATCATCTTCAATCATTTGCCATATTTTATACAGAAGTATGGGAACCCGGCAATATGGAATACCCAAGGGATGGAAAAGTCTCATTACATGGCGAGAAATGCTTATTTCAGGCACACACGACATGGTGGCTCTCGAATCAAGGCTAACAGTTTGAGAGAACTATTTGAATGGTTCTATCGTAGAATCATTCATCGAATGCAGGCAAAAGAACTCTTGGCAAATTCAGCAACAGCACAAGCCATCAGACATTTACAACAACAAAAAGTTAAAAGATCAATGGCATACAACAACTCCGGAGCTCGTGAAAGTCAACGAAGGTGGAGAGAGACAATGGTGTATGTGAATCACAAGTGGAGAAAGATACTCTGAGTGGATGACATTGTACAAAATTTATGTAATACATGATCTTATACAATTGCTACTTGAAGTGTATCAAGATTTTGAAGGTTCAATTTTGTTTTTTGGCACGTCACCCTTGTAATGAATCATGAGATGTTTGCCATACTCTAAAAGTTCATCTGGGTTTTGTCTACCAAGAGCTAGTGCCATTTCTGTGTAGGTGTAGTAATACGCTGCCCGACCACCTGTATAGCCTGGGCAGTAACCAAAACAATCTCTAGCAAACACTTTGTCCACAAGAATGACTTTATCTGCACTTTTGGGCAGCACCGGTCCACCCAAGAAGCGTGATAGTGTCTTGAATGTGTAAGTTGCTATTGAACCCTCTTGTGACATGGAATTGTGAAAAACTACTATCGGCGACTCGCAAAGCTTTGAAAGGTACTATGCTAGGGCCGCATCCCTTCCTCGATACTCTCTTGTCCGGCGCCGAAGGAAGTCATCCTTGTCAGCAATCCAAGACTGCACATACCATGTCAGAAGTGACACACAGAGAGAGAGAGAGAGAGAGAGAGAGAGAGAGAGAGAGAGAGAGAGAGAGAGAGAGAGAGAGAGAGAGAGAGAGAGAGAGAGAGAGAGAGATACCATGAAGCTCTCATCCTGCAGAAAGAGGTTTTCTTGCCACAGGTCTACAGATGTAGTTGACCCCTGACCTGAATGGTTAAACCAATCCTCCACTTCTTTGTTACTTGTTGATGGTCTTAGGCTTTGTCTTATTGCTTGGAAGGTGGCTTCATCAGGTAGTGTCTCCTTGTATTTTTCAGCTTTCTCAAAGCATCTTCGAAGGCATTCCATTGGATTGCTGGATGTTTCCATTGCCTCATCATCACTACTATCCTCTGAAACAAATCCACTCCTCTCCTCTTGGACTCTGGAAATAATAGCCAGGGAGAAATCCTCCCTTAAATAAAAGACACTTTGCACATCATGTAAGAAGATATAGGTCCTGTCTCCAATCCTGAAGTCAGGCACAGCAGGCAACATCATCTGAGCATGCTTCTCAGTGAAGTTACTGACATCCAATGGAAGTTTGATTTCTGTGGTTTTCACAGAGAGCATCTTACTTCTTTGTACTTCAATTGCCTCAACCTCAAGGTCGACTGTGTCTTCAAGCTCCTCGACTTCTTGCATATGAGTTGTCTCCTCGCATTCTTCATCTGGTGTTGCATCCTACTCCTCTAACACCTCATCAGGATTCTGCATGAGGAATCCAAACAGGCTGTTCAGGTAAATCATAAAGCCAAAGGCTTCCTGAATGAGTTTGCATTCTTTTTGATGCAAAGGGCAGGCTGAATGTCGGCAAGAAGGTGGTAATTCCCTATACTTCTTCAGTCCCTATCCCTTTCCACCACAGTCATTTAAATGCACAAGAGTCATAGTAGGCAGAACAACCCTTCCTACCTGCACCATCACTTCAAACTTATCTCTGTAGGACTGCAAGAAATTACTGTGCTGAGCTAACAGGTCTTCAATGTCAAACTTTGGATTAAACATAGAATGAACTAGATCAAACTTGTCCCCAGCACCACAAGATGCTGCAAAATCAAACAGCCTCTCATCAGTTGCAGCTGGGTCTTCTCTGGGTCTTCCAGGATGTGTCTTCTCTGGGTCTTCCAGAGAAGACACATCCTCTTTGTCTTTACATTTAGTTGCACAGGGACTTCCTTCTAGCACATCTGTATCATCTGAGAAGTCTATATTCCTCTTTCTTGTATTTTTCTTCAGAAGTACTGTAGAGGGCACCACAACCTTGTAGGGTGAGGTATCCTCTTGCCCTGGTGACCTCTCTGATTGATATTCACCAATTGACTTTTCTTCAGATATGTCCTGACAAAAGTCAACAGTTCTTTTGGCAGATACATTAAGCAACTGAGCCTGCAAGGGTTGAAATCCTGGCACAAGCTCTGGATCAGGTTTCAGCCTCTTCTGCCTACTGGACCTTAATCCTATTCATCAGGAAACATGACAAGTCTCTCTCTCTCTCTCTCTCTCTCTCTCTCTCTCTCTCTCCAGATAGATATAAATTAAAAAAAAATAAAAAATATATATATATCTCTGTCTCTCACCAAAGCACAAACAAAAACACACATAGTCTCTCTCTCTCTCTCTCTCTCTCTCTCTCTCTCTCTCTCTCTCTCTCTCTCTCTCTCTCCAAAGAACACTAAAAAAATACACATAGACTCTCTCTCTCTCTCTCTCTCTCTTTGTATGTGTCTATTTGTACTAAAGGCACGCAAGGACGAAAAAGTGCCTTTTGCAACTCTCTCCGCACGCCTTAAGTGCAATTGAGGGAAAGACATGTAAAGATGTAAACGTGCCTTTTGAGAGAGTCATAACTATACTATAGGCGCGGGGAGAGAGCTGGAGCCAGTGTTTGGTTGGCTCTGCGCGCCGTTAGTAATGTGTACAGAGAGGGGAGGGAGAGAGAGAATGTGTATATATCTGTGTGTGTGTCTGTGTGTATGTGTGTGTGTGTCTCTGTCTATGGAAGTATGTGTTGAGGTGTGTGTGTTGAACAACAGTCTGGGTTTTTCTTTGTTTAGACACACACACACACACACACACACACACACACACAATTTGTACCACCTGTTGGAAATACAGAGAGAAAGAGTGAGAGATCACCTTTTGTTGGTGGGGTTTGCAGGAACTCCAAGGGAGGTGTCTCCTCCATTGCTTTTTGTGTGTCAAACTGACTTTGTCTCTCTCCCTCCCTCTCTCTCTCTCTGAGAGTAAGGAGTCCCTCTCTCTATCTCTCTCTCAATCTGTGTCTCTCCCTCTCTCTATCTCTCTCACAATCTGTTCTCTCTTTCTCTCTCTCTCTCTCTCTTTATCACTCTCTCTCTTTCTATGGCTCTCTCTCTCTCTCTCTCTCTCTCTCTCTCTCTCTCTCTCTATTGTTCTCTCTCTTTCTCTCTCTCAAAATCACACTTATAACGGATACACACGGTGGCGCCCCACGTGTCACTATAAATTAGAGTATATTTGCATGTTGTCACACGTGTGGTCATTATTGAGACCGTATACTTTTGTACGTCATATAAAGAGGTCAAGAGAGAGAAAAACCACACCTCGTGAAAGAGAGTGAGTGAAAAGAGAGAGAGAGAGAGAGAGAGAGAGAGAGAGAGAGAGAGAGAGAGAGAGAGTGCAAGAGCCGTCGTCTGCGTCTCCGACAGCAAGCCGACCCATCGACATAACAAAGGTCTGCCTCTCCCTCTGCCTTTGCCTCTATCTCTCTATCTCTGTTTCTGTCACAGTACCAAGCACAGTCTTAACAAACAACACACACACACACACACTCACAAACACACAGACACACATCTTAAAAATACAAACACACACACACACACACACACACAAATATAACTTACACACACACAAATACAGGCACGCACACACACACACACACACACGCATACCCTCTCTCTCTCTCTCTCTCTATACCAAAGGCGCGCGTAGAGAGGCATAACCGGTGTGCATGTCTCTATGCGCGCCGTTAGTACTGTGCATTGACCAGTGTATGTCTGAGTGTTATAGAGAGAGAGTCTGTGTTTTTATTTTACCTTATACTAACGGCGCGCGGAGGTGTTTGTTGAGGTAAAAACGTGCTCCGCGCGCGCCTTTAGTAATGGGCTCTCTCACTCTCTCTCTCTCTCTCTCTATTTAAATATGCTAAGCTATACAAAGGAGAGAGAGAGAGAGAGAGAGAGAGAGAGAGAGAGAGAGAGAGAAAGAGAGAGAGACTCTTCTTTTTGTGTACAGTGAAATGGCTAGAACAAAAGCCACTGCAAGGAAGGCAGGCAAGGGACCAGGATTAGCATCTAAAGCAAGTAGCAGATCTGCAACCCCAAAGAAAAGACCTGGAAAACCAAATAAAATTATGAAAGGGCCAAGGATGAAGAAGTTGCAAACCTGTATGGGACTTTTCAGAGAAATCAGAAAGGCACAGAAATGTGTAGATTTATGCATACCAAAGCTGCCCTTCCAGAGGATGGTGAGGTCCATATGTGATGAAGCTACCTGGGGCACCAAAAGGTGGAAGGTGGTGGCATTAATGGCTCTACAGGAAGCAGCAGAGGACTTCCTACTGGAGTACTCAGTGACATGACCATTGTTGCAGCCCATGCCCACAGGGTTACTATAATGGACAAAGATAGTGAGACACTGAAAAGAATAAGGTGGAGGTATGACAAACTACTGGTCCCCAATGTCTGCAAGGATAAGAAAATGAGGGAAATTTTGTTATACCCCCCGGAGCTAGTGCCACAACTCACAGTTGTAGATGTCACACATGATGTGAATACAAGGGCAAGGGCAGAGACTATTGCTCGCCAAACAGAGGACATGAGGGAAGCAGAGCTTAAGGAGAAAGCAAAAGTAGCAGTGGAGTCCCAGAGGCAAACAGAGTGCAATGTGACCCTGTCCATAGAGGCAAGCAATCAAGAAACTCTACTTTCAATGAAGGATGGTTTGCTTGCAGAGATACCATTTGTAGATGGAGCCAGAAAGCTAGCTCTGGAAAAAGTGGACATTAATTTATTGCAGAATCCAGATGCTCAGATTTCAGACACAATTATCTATGCTTGTCTTAAGTAAGTGTTACTATCTTGCTAGCTTTGAAAACTCAGATAATAGGTTTGCTAACTCAGGTAGAGTCTCTACAGCCTGATCAAAAGTCAACTCCCACTGCACACCCACACAGAGGTGTTTCTTCTTGATCCACAAATGTCAGTGATTATTAGACAGAAGAACAGTCCATCTGGGACCTTTGAGAGTTGGTTTCTCCACTGTGCTATGCTGGAAGTTACTGTCATCATCTTTCCATATGAGAACAACCATCACTGGAGTCTCATATGCCTTGATGTTGACCAACCAGCAGTGTGGGTGTTCAATTCAATAAAAGGAACCCACCCTGAAATTAGGCTGTAAGTGTTTTGTATCAGAAAGTGTTTCTTATAGATATCCATGTAAATTTGAAGCCTCATGCTAACATCTTGACATTGCTTTGTGCAGTTGTATAAAGAGGTTGTTGCTTGCCTATGGCAAGCTATGTGGAAGGTATGAACTATACAAGGCCCCAATCAAAGATGTACCTGTCCCAAATCAAACCGATGGAAATTCTTGCGGCTAGAGATGTCTTCTCCATGCAGAATATGTCTTGCAAAGCTACTTTGCATTAAAACCTTTCATGACTAAGGTACCCATTTGGCAATGCATTCAGTTAGTTTTGGTTTAGTCTATAAAAGAATTCTCACCATGTGGTCTTTCAATTTTGCAGAGTGCTTTAAAAAACTACACATATGATTATTTGCAAAGATACCGGGTAAGTTTAATACAACACCTGCTTACTATGTCTAGCCCCAGAGAGCTTGAAGATAGCGGCTTGGATGACCGCACTATTGATCTAACAAAACATGACGTGCCACCACGACAAACCCCTACATCCGATACAGTGGAATCACAACGGGCCGAGGGGGTCATATCAGCAGAAGATGAAAGAGCTGAGGATGAGGAAAGGTCAAATGAGCATATGGAAGGAGCTAGGGTACAACCAGAGGAGACAATGAAAGAGCCAAGTCAGCCAGTGGAGGAGCCAAAAGAGCCTATGGCTGAAACCCAAGATGAGGAAAGAAGGCCTATAGATGAGCAAAAGGATATGGATGAGGAAAGCAGGCCTAGGGATGAGCAAAATGATATGGATCAGGCAAGCATGTATGAGGCAAGCCGATCAACCGAGGGAGAGGAAAAGACCTTGGAGGAAACCTTGAATGAGGCAGAAAGAGCCATGGGGGAGACCCCTGATGAAGATGTGAATGATGACTATGAAGATAAAGCAGAGGAGAGCAACAACGACATGAACACTACAGAGACCCAGTATGGACCCTTGCTACCTGTAGATACGGTTGTTCCGGTAATGTCTATTCAAGTATGGCAAAATATGTTCAGCTTCTAACTACTTATATGTACTTGTCAACTTTTACAGAGGTTGATTATCTTGGACGTCAATGGATTGCTGCTGATGCGGGTGCCTCTCGGTGACAGAGGACCCTTTGAGGATTTGCAAACGTTTCGGATGGGAACTTGTCGAGTCGTGGTTCGTCCAGGAACCAAGGAATTTATTCAGTTTCTTCTTCTGCGCTTCAGAGTTTCCATATGGTCTTCAATGCAAAGGCAAAACTTGTCGCCACTAGTTGCAATAGTTTGCAGTGTATGCCACGCTCACACGTCAGATTTTGCCTTTTTGTATGATCAAAGAAAATGCGTTACCGTTGAGGGCCACTACCACCCTAAAAAACCACACTTACCTCTTTTGTACAAACCGTTTAGCCAAATCGGTGTACCCTTTGATGCAACTAATACAATACTAATTGATGATACTCCTGAAAAGAGAGAACTAAATCCGCCGGGAACAACTGTCTCACCACCTTCTTTCGAGGGGCATTCCTTCGATTTTTACCTTGAAGACATTCTGATTCCATACTTACAGAAATTGTATCTCAGTCCATTGTTCACGGACGAGTTTGTACTTTCTAATGAATTAAGATGACTCTTCTATCATGTCTTTGTCTTGTCTAACATAGAGAGAGAGAGAGAGAGAGAGAGAGAGAGAGAGAGAGAGAGAGAGAGAGAGAGAGAGAGAGAGAGATTTGACATGGTAAAGAAATGTATTTCAAGCACACTTTTTCACAGGGCACAATTGAAAAACGAGCTCAATAAACTTCATGTCTTGAAAGTCATTTGTATACACTTGGGTTCACAAGAATATCTGTTACATTGACACTACTTCAACCCGACCATCCAACTCTTTGCACAAAATATCTTTTCCCCTTCGTCGCATCACCTTACGGCCAGCTAGGAAAAAGGAAAAATCTGATAGGTCCTTGTCCATTGACTCTTCAATTATGTCATGCCGCAAATGCTGAAGACTGCATAGCTCCCTTATTGTAACCACCAACAGTAGGCCATGCTCTTTATCAATCACTTCCACATCCACAGCAGGATTATCTTCCAAACCTGCAGAAACCTGGTCCATAGGAATGTACTTACCGTTGAGCATTTGTGATCGCATATACCAAAACGAGAGTAACAGTGATTGGCTTGCAATCATGTACTTGACAACTAGAGTATCAAGCGCGACCTCGCACCGTAAACCAATCTCTTCCTTTGCATACCATCCTTTGTCAAGAAGTTTGTCACAGGATGACTGCTGAAATGACTTGCACATGAACATAGTTTTCGTAACTCGGATGTTGTAGCTATGAAACAGCTCTATGAAGAGTGCAACAGGACAGAAGTTTGCAATTCTAACCAGTTTGGTAGGAATAGAGCTACGTAGAGACCTTTGTATATCCTTGTAGAGCTTACTTTGCATTGCCTCCACCATTGTTTCCTCGAGAACTGGCCAGTCCACAGTGTTCCAATCGGTTGGTAGAGGCACTTTCACCAACATGCCATTCTTATTCCCTGAGCTGAGTTGGTAGAAGTGGTCTTGGATGATGGCTTTACCACCTTGGTAAACTGCCCATTTACCTTGTTTGCGAGCTTCTTGTACCTTCTTGAGCTCACTTGCTTTGGCTTTGAGTTGGTTTGTGGTTAATTCTTTGGTGATCCAAAACATTGTTCCCTTGAGGAGACGGGATTGGCGTAGTAGCTTTTTCTGTTCTTCTTTGTCCTTGAAGGTGAGAATACAAGGCTCGGGTGGCACATGCTTGTGTGTGTCATTGCTCCAGGAAATGGTTTCAGGCTTGATGTTGATAGATTGAAGAATGTCATTGAGTTTGGTGATTTACTCTTTGAGAGTGTCCTCGCTTGTGCACCAAGGTGCGTGAAGTCCTCCAATCCCGACCTTAAGGCCAAGGGATTCTTGTAATTTACATTCTTGTAAAACTTCTTCTTGGTGTCGATCTTCTCATGTGTCGCTTCATGGCTTCCTTCACTGCGTTGACAATTTCTGTAAGGGACACTTCAACACCGTGGGCTTTTGCGAGTAGGGCTTGGCTCTCTATCTTCATCTCCTCTAGCTTAAGCAAGCGTTGTTTGAGTTGCTCATTCTCTCCAATAAGTTCCTGAATCTGAGATTCAAGAGCAGTAATCCTTGCTTCTTGACGAGTGGCGGGATCCGCTTAGGCACAATTGCCACCGCAAGGAAACTCTTGCGTGTGCTGGCCATTGGTGTGCTGAAGGAGGCCATTAGATCTTCGTAACTTCTTGACTTTGTTGTGTGAGTAGGCCCGACTATGGGAACCAAGCTCAAAATTTGTTTGATGTTGCTTAAAGGAAATGAGTAGAGAATGGGTCTCATAAGTGAAGCTTGACGAGGCTTAATGGGTTAAGTAGGAAAATGGTAGGTGGTTAGAAAGAGTGAATCTTGAGGGCAGCTCGCCGAAATGCAAAAGCAGGTCTTTGTAGCTCACCATAATGCCGAGACGAGGGCTCTGCACCTCCAAAAACGAGGCTTTGTAGCTCGCCAAAATGCTAAAACGGGGCTCTGCAAATGCCGACTTGTGAGGTTCAATGGTGTGTTCGTCAAAACAGAGCGCGGGATAGTTTCTACTGGCGGTGGTGAGACAAGGCTGAGGGATGTAGACGCCCCCCCAAAGGGCTACCCCTCGTCCAGGGGAAGACTTGGCGGCTAGGGTTTCAGTTACGCGAGCTGGAGAGAGAGAGAGAGAGAGAGAGAGAGAGAGAGAGAGAGAGAGAGAGAGAGAGAGAGAGTTGTTTAAGTAAGATAAAAGGGAGGAAATATACATAAAAAATTATATAGTAAAGAAGTATAAAAGGAACATAGAGGTTAAAAATGTGTTGAGAGTTGATTTTTTTTTTGAGAAACAAAAAAATGGGGTTAGAAACATAGAAATAAAATTTTTACATTGGCAGAGAGGGAAAATATAAATATGTGAGAGAGAGAGAGAGAGAGAGAGAGAGAGAGAGAGAGAGAGAGAGAGAATATTATACTAATCAAAATAGAGGTAAGAAAAAAAAAGAGTTCAATAATAGAGATAAAAAAAACAAATTATAGAGAAAACAAAAGAGAAAAATTTAAAGAAAGAGAAAATTTTTGTTGTTATTGAGGAGAGTATAGTTTTTATCAAGTAACGTTCCCCCCCCCCCCCCCCCCCCCCCCCCCCTCTCTCTCTCACTTTCTCCCTCCCTCGATTAAAAGTAAAATTTTTTGCTTTTTGATAAAAGAGAAAGTAAATATAAAAGCTCTCTCTCTCTCTCTCTCTCTCTCTCTCTCTCTCTCTCTTTGATTTATAAATAGGTAAAAAATAATTGTGATGTAGAAAAGTGAGTGTGTGTGTGTGAGAGAGAGAGAGAGTTTCTCTTTATTTAAGAATCTAATATACAACACAATAGAAAATCTTTTGTCACTTTGCCAAAAAGATTGGCTGTGTGTGTCATATAAAAGGATGCAAGCTTGCATTTGCTTAGTGCAAGAAAGTTATCTTCACGCTTTGATAAAATGATCATATGTTGGCCATAATTCTTGTTGCCTAAAAGATACATAGTTTACTGTACACTTAACTATATTTTTTGGTCGTGTGGGTTGTCTGAGCTATGTTTTGCTTTCTACCGTCCTTAGAGCATGATCTATTTGACACTTGGTCACACATGGTGTCTGTGTGTGTCATGTAAAAACATGAACAACTTTTTGACATCTAGTCACATAAATTAATTGTTTGTGTCCTTTTAAGTAGTTGTACTTTGTTCACGCTAAATATGACTTTAGCACTTTGACATTCATGTGGGCCAAAGTGGATTGCTATAGAGAATTAAATATAGGCTCTATGATTGCTAACTAATAAAATTTATTATTGATTGATCACTATGGAAATTGGCCCAAAGAAGGAAGTTTTGAAGATCTTGATGAAGGAAGTGGAGGAGATGAGGAATCAACTTTTGAAGATTTAACACATCCAAAACCTCCCTCTTGAGAGCAAAGACCCTTGGAAGCAGGGCTAGAATTTGAAAACTTAGAAGAAGAGATAGTACCAAGACAACAACCTCCCACTTGAAGGACAATGTGTTTTTAAGCTGAGGTGACAATGTATATATACATCCAATACAGGTAGACATTGACCATGATCATCTACCCAATGCCCATGAGTGCTCGACAATGTGCAAACCACTTTGAAGGTAAGCCCTTTGTTAGAAGATTGGCAGGATTCTCATTGGTGTGAACCTTGGCAAGTTGCAATTGCTTGTCCTCAAGAATCTCGCAAATGAAGCGATACTTCACATCCACATGCTTTGTCTTTGCATGAAACAGTGGGTTCTTTGCCAATTTTATAGCACTTTGGCTATCACAATGTAACACTTGGTACCACCGTCTTGGCCCCTATCTAGCTATAGCTTCAATCCTTGCGCAATTAAGCCAAAAATAAAAAAGGCTACAAATGCCAACACCTCAAAGAGTACAACGCATCTTGCCGTGTTGGACAATGGGGTGGAAGGATCATTGGTGCTTGATGCCACTAGCTAGTATGCATTTTTCAAATCTCTCATTCATGACGGTCTCTTGTCTTTTTGTCACCGTCTTTGTGTGTTACCTTCTCATAGGAAGTCCATATTGCACGATGCACATGATTCACTCACGGATGAGCTTAGAAACATGAAGTGCACTCTAGAAAATATAAAAAATTTGTATTCAAGGAATGCACAATGTTTCATCATTGTAGGTCATGTCAATAAATTTTGTATCCTCATTCCTTAGCAAGACACAGTCATCGAAAAAGCACTAGAACGATTTTCCATCAAGCATTGGTATTGCCTTTCAAAGTCGATGGTGGTAGGTAGAAGTAACGTGGTGTAGAATGCAGGAAGGAACATAGAATAATATTTTTGCAATTGTTGCATTCTCCTCTATGATTACACTCAACATGTGGCCTTTCATTTAAACATGTAAAGAGTTGTATCATATTTAACGAAGCCTTGGTTAATAACCAATAAACTTCAAACACATCAAAAGTATTAAAAAGTTCAGCTCCAATTGTGTATAAAATGGTAAATGACAATATACCTATGTGTGTGGAGCAAAGGGCTAAGCTTCTGCCAACACCTCGGCCACTCCAAGCAAGGGTTCAACCTCAGTGTGGGTAGTACTTGAATCAACTATGGATTACGTTACTGCTAATAAAAAAAGCTTCAACAATATTTATAGAAGAAAGAGACATACATGTGGAAAAAGAAGAAAAAAATGGATAACATATGTTAATAATAGGCTTAAAATTAAGGATAATGTATATAACAAGATTAAGGAGGAAGGAAATTTTGGGGGGAGGGCTGCTACATGGTAGAAGCTCTTGCCAGCTGAAAATTCCTCCTGCCTCATCTTTCATGCCCATCTCTACATTGCATACAACTACCACTTTAAAATTACGAAATTTGTAATATTTACGTAAAGATAAAAAATTAGATAGAAACAAGTAGGTAAAAGAGGATAGAGAAAAAATTAAAATAAAGATAGAGAGAAAAAAACCAAGCAATTTAGATGAGTTAAAACAAAAACAAATTAAAAAGACAATTAAAAAATGAGTTAGAAAATGAGGAAGAATATTCACAAATAATAAGAGACATAAAAATATTAAGTAAAAAGAAAATACCTCAAATAAAAAAGGGTATATACTTAAAAAATTAATTAGCGAGTATACTAAGTATTTTAAGTAAAATATTTCCTCAAATAGAAAAGAGTATTTAGTTAAAAAAATTATAGTAAGCATTAGACCAAAAAAGCATCAAATCTAGATATTGAGTAAAATTATAGAGTTAAAAATTGAAAATTAGAGAGAGAGAGAGAGAGAGAGAGAGAGAGAGAGAGAGAGAGAGAGAGAGAGAGAGAGAGAGAGAGAGAGAGAGTTTAAGTAAGATAAAAGGGAGAAAAAATAATAATAATATAGTAAATAAGTATAAAAGGTACATAGAGGTTAAATTGTGTCGAGAGTTGAAAAATCTCGAGAAAAAGAGAAAAAAATGGGGTTATAAATATAGATAAAATTTTCATGTTGAAAAAGAGAGCAAAAATATAAATATCGCAGAGAGAGAGAGAGAGAGAGAGAGAGAGAGAGAGAGAGAGAGAGAGAGAGAGAGAGAGAGAGAGAGAGAGAGAGAGAGAGAGATTTTATTTTCATCCATTGAGTCAAATATGACCCATGGGACCAAAATAAAACATGACACTTGGGTGGCACTCATTTCCTTGTGTCGTTGATCCAAGAGGTTGTGCTCGACTTAATGGTGATTGGTTGGAAGATGTCATTGACTTGACGATCGCATCTTTGAGGGTGTCTTCTTTGGTGTAGCAGGGTGATGGAAGCCCCTTGCCCCTAACTTTGAGGCCGAGGGACTCTTGTAATTGGCATTCCTGAAGGGCCACCTGTGTTCCCGTGTTGATCTTGTTTGTGATGTTATGTGCAACTTCGTGGACCTTCTTTTGAACCACTCTAATCAACTTGTTCAAGGAGGCTTTAACCTCCTGTGCTTTAGCAAGCAGGGTCTCTGTTCCCTTTTCATTCTCGAGTTTGTGTATGTGTAGCTTGAGTGCCACGTTTTGCTCTATGACCTCGAGGATTTGGGATTCTAGGGCCAAAAATGGGGTCTTTCTTAGGCACGGTTTTCACAGCAAGGAAACTCCTCTGTGGGCGATTTTTTGGTGTCCCGGGGTGTTAACCCTCATGGCTCACGGACACCATATCACCTACGATGGACGTTGTATTATTTACTTGGCAGAGTTAGGTACCGGGCTTGTCGGTCCAATAGGGAAAGGGTAAGAGTGATCGCCAATGAGAGGCGCACTCTAACTGGAACATTCAAGGGATTAGTTGGCTAAGCATGGGCGCCCAAATGTGAATGGGATGAGCTCATATAAAAGTCAACTAAACCTAAAATTCACTCATTCTCTCATTTGTGCAATTGAAGAGTGCTCTTGCTCCATCTCCATCTTCTTCTTCTTCATCTTCTTGTTTGTGTGTGTAAGCATGAGAGAGAGAGAGAGAGAGAGAGAGAGAGAGAGTGCGATCGAGCATTGCGGCAACACGACGGCGATGAGGCGGTTGAGCGCGGCATAGCGGCGTCTCCCTCTTCTTCACGGCGAGGAATCCTCCACGATAAGAAGCATAGAGCGGTGAGTGACACACCAACACCTTCTTTGAGCTTACTAGTTTATGCTTGTTGTGTGCTTGGAGCCATTTGTGGCTCGCACACAGTGTATCGGCAAGTTCCTTGCATTGACACGTGCGACATACGCGCACATTTTTGGCGCCATTGCCGGGGAATGCCATACACTAAGCTTGTATGGCACTCTGTGCTTCTTTTGTGGTGCAATTTCAATTGTAGGAAAGGTAAGGAAGAAGGGTGTGTGTGTTGAAAAGAAGGATTTTGTGTTACTACTGTGTATTTTTTTTTGTTACTGGAGTTTTCAAAGGTACTGTGTTTTTTCTCTGTGTAAGGTGTTAGTATTAAGGTTGTTAGTTCTGTGTAATGTAATGTACAGTAAGTACTCCTGAAGTAGATCTATGAGAGCTAATAGAGTGTGTTAGTGTGTAAGAGTAGGTGTATTAGTTAGAAGTAGGTAGGTAGAGTGTGTGTGCGCTCTCGTGCAGACGCAGCGACCTTCTCCTTTAAAAATAAAAAAATAAAAAAATAATTTAAGAAAAAAAAGGTAGGACCGAGATCGGGAATATCTCCCAGACCCAACCCCAGACCCAAGCCCAAGCTCACCTCAGCCTTAGGCATCTATCGCCCTTTAAAATTACGAATTTTAGCTTTACACGTAGCTAAAAATCGACTTTTTTTAGGACTAACGGAGCTTCAGGTGACCGAACGTTGTGTTGTAAAGCACACCGCGACCCTCTGAGTGATACGCTCGTTTTGAGCTATCACACACTTTAATAAAAAAATCGATCATTAAAAAATATTAAAAAAACATTAAAAATGTAAAAAACACAAGTGAAAACGAACGCTTAAAAAAGTAAGCGGTTAACCTTTGAGGTTATTCGCCGACGCTTGTAGGGTGCCAAAGGCACATGCATCTGCGCTTTGGTTGTGTGCTAGACACGGAGCAACTAGAGAGAATTTCGACTTACACGAGTTCTCAATATCCACCTACTTTAGGTTCCAGTCCCTCGGCGGGTGAAGGAGTACAAGCGGAAGTGCGATGCGAGAGAGAGTGCGAGAAGAAGAGCACGACGATATGGTGAACTCGCTCTATTGTAATGTGTAGAGCATAGTGAGTTCTTATTAGGTTTTTACAAAAGAATATGTGTACATACCTGGCGGCCCGCCCACTTACCTGGGCGACCACATTGGGCTTTATACCCCAACAACCTCCCACTTAAAGTCCAATGTGGTACTTTAAATGTGAGAGAAGCTACTATACAAGCTAATATACAAGAGATGTAGAGAAGTGATGTACTACCCTACACCTAACTGCTTGCGAAAATGCGCAAAGCTCTCTGAGGGAAGTCCTTTTGTAAGTAGATCAGCAGGATTTTCTGTGGTGTGAACTTTGACAAGCTGAAGTTGCTTATCCTCGAGCATTTCCCTGATGAAATAATACTTCACATCCACATGCTTTGTATTTGAGTGATAAACTGGATTGCGAGCCAATTGTATAGCACTTTGACTATCACAATATAACACAGGCATCTCTTCTTTGATTCCCAAATTTGTTACTAGTCGATTAAGCCAAATTGATTATTTGCATGCCTCTGATGCTGCAACATATTCAGCCTCTGTAGTAGACTGAGTAACACAATCTTGTAATCTAGAACGCCATGATACTGCTCCACCAGCCAATGTAAAGACATACCCTGACGTAGACCTTCGGTTGTCTAAGTCACCTGCATAATCTGAGTCTGTAAAACCCTTTACACTTAGCTCCTGACTCCCATAGCATATACGCATACTCTTTGTAGCTTTCAGGTATCTCAATATTCCTTTCACTGCCTCCCAATGTTTCTTGCCTGGGTTTGACATGTATCGACTTACTACCCCCACTGCAAATGCAATGTCTGGGCGAGTAGCAATCATTGCATACATCAAACTACCCACTGCAGACGCATATGGAATCTTATCCATTTCAGCCTGTTCTTCCTCAGACACAGGACAATCTTGTTTGCTAAGTTTCACATATGGTGGCAATGGAACACTCAGTGCCTTTCCCTTCTCCATATTGAAACGTTGCAAAACCTTGTCAATATACTCTGTTTGAGATAACCAAATCAACTTCTTTGATCTGTCTCTCTCAATGCGCATACCAAGTATATGACTTGCCTCACCCATGTCTTTCATGTCAAACGATTTTGCCATCTTTGACTTCAAAGCTGAAATTTCTTCCAAGTGCTTGCCAGCAATCAACATGTCATCCACATACAAAATAAGGATCAGCCAACTGCCATCCTTAGCCTTCTTTGTATATAGACAGTGATCGAACTCACTACGTTTGTAGCCTTGAGAAAGCATAAACTTGTGGAATTTATGGTACCATGCCCTCGGTGATTGTTTTAAGCCATAAAGACTCTTTAACAACTGGCATACCCAATCTTCCTTGCCTTTCTCAACAAACCCTTCTGGCTGCTGCATGTAAATTTCCACATCTAAATCACCATGCAAGAATGCTGTCTTGACATCCATTTGGTGCAACACCAAATCTAATATGGCAACCAATGCAAGAAAGCATCTCAATGTAGTCATCTTGACCACCGGAGAGAAGACTTCATCAAAGTCAATGCCTTGTTCTTGCTTAAAGCCCTTGGCAACAAGCCTTGCTTTGTACTTTGGCTGACTATCATGAGCGGTGATCTTATACCTGTAAACCCATTTACAGGGTAGAGCCTTTTTGCTCCGTGGTAATTTAACTAGCTTCCATGTCTGGTTTTTATGCAGAGCTGTCATCTCTGACTGCATGGCCAATTGCCAATTCCCGGAGTCCTTCATTTGCACTGCTTACTTGTAACATAAAGGCTCATTGCAATCGGTCAACATGACATAGTTTATAGATGGACAAACCTATCAGGAGGTCACGTGACACGTCCAGATCTATGCACAATAGGTGGCTCAGGCTCAGCCACAACCTGTGGTTCCACTCTATCCTGTCCTTGCTCCTCTTGAGCCCTAACATTTTGTCTTGCACGTGCAGGTCCATCTTCTTGGAAGACAACTCTTCTAATCTCCTCAACCCTCTCTGGTTTAGAATGATATTTGGATTCATTAAAGTGAACATCATTGCTGCGGACAACCTTTCTGGATTCGGGATCCCAAAGTCTGTACCCCATCTCACCAGAATTACCATAGCCTAGAAAGATGCACTTTCTACTCTTTGGCTCAAGTTTGTTCCTAAATTCCTTTGGAACGTGAGTATATGCCTCACATCCAAAGACTCTGAGATGCTTGTATGAGGGCATTTTGCCTGACCATACCATCTCTAGCACTAAATCCTTGTGCAAAACCTTGCTAGGAGATCTATTTACAAGATGAACAGCTGTTGATACAGCTTCAGCCCAAAACCCATTTGGCAGCTGTGCATTAGACAACATACTTCTGACCTTCTCTTGTATGGTCCTATTCATCCTCTCAGCAACACCATTTTGAGGAGGATTGTAAGGAGCAGTAAGTCACGTTTTATACCTTTTGACTCACAAAAGTCCTGAAAGGCCTTTGAAACATACTCTCCACCATTGTCAGTGCGTAAGCATTTAAGCTTCTTGCCACTCTGATTCTCCACAAGTGTCACAAACGTTTTGAAAACACTAAACGCTTCATCCTTGTGCTTGAGAAAGTAAACCCATACTTTCCTTGAGTAATCATCTATAAATGTCATAAAGTAAGAAGCTCCCCCTAGAGATAGGTTAGGCATAGGTCCACACAAATCACTATGAACAAGTGCCAACTGTGTATCTCTTCTACTGCTTCTATGCTTATGTGGTTGCTGTGTTTGCTTACCATACAGACAATGTTCACAGAATTCAAAATCATTAAATGAAAAGCCAGGCAAATAACCAGAACGAGACAAGATTTCCATTCCCTTCTTGGACATATGTCCTAACCAGATATGCCACAAAGAAACGTTCGGCTGCTCGGTTACATTGATTACATTTTTAGAGACATTTGATACATAAATCATGTAAAGTCCTCCAGACTTTACTCCATGTGCTACTGTCATAGAACCCTTGGATATCTTCCACATGTTCTGTCCAAAAGTGGTGACGTAGCTAGCATCATCAAGTAAACTTGTGCTGATCAAGCTCTTTGTAATTGCGGGAACATGTCTCACATTCTTCAGTGTGAAAGAAGAGCCATTCTGAAACTTCAATTGAACATCTCCAACACCTAAGATCTCACATGTCTACCCATTTCCTAGCCGAACATGATCTTTAGTAGTCACATAAGAGGTAAACCACTCCTTGTTTGGAGACACATGAAGTGATGCCCCTGAGTCTATAATCCAGTCACTCAGTGCATTTCCATCAGATGGTGTAAGAAAAGCTGAGTCCATTGTATTCTTCAAGAAGTAGATGTCTCCTGACACTAGACTGTCATTTTTGCAACAGTGTTTGTCACATTTATTTCTTGAATCTTCACTGAGGACTTGTTCTTCTCACCATGGTCTTCAACTTTCTCTTTGCCTTTTTCTGCTTTCCATTCTCTGTAGTCTCTTTTCATGTGACCCTTCTTGCCACAATGGTAGCATTCTATGTCACTCTTGCCTTTAGCACTGCGGGACTTGCTACGAGACTGATTCCTCTTTCCACCTTTGTACTTTTCTTTGGTCCTTCCCCTGACAACTAAGGCTGTTCCTTTGCCTTTGTCCATTGTCTTTCTATTGGTTTCTTCAGTAAGCAGACTTCCTTCTACACATGCTATGTTCAAACCATCTGGAGGTGCAGAATTACTCAAAACTGTGCGAAAAGTGTCCCAACTTTCCGGCAATGTGATCAACAGGAACATAGCTCTAACAGGTTCATCAAACTTGACACCTTGAGCTGACAACTGACTGTAGATTGTGTTGAATTCATTCAGATGATTGGACATAGGTGTCCCTTCTTTCATCTTCAAGTCAACAAGCTTCTTAAGCCAGTATACCTGTGAAGCTGCACTCTGCTTCTCATAAATATCACTCAGCTTTAACCATGCTTGATAAGCCGACATCTCGTCTGCTACATTGAAGTAAACGCTTTCTGCCAAAGTCAGCATAATGGTAGAAAGTGCCAATTCATCCATTTCGCTCCATTCATCTTCGTCCATATCTTCTGGTTTTATCCCCTTGAGCTTTATAGGTTTTATCTGCTTCTTTTGTACCAACACGTGCCAAATTTGCTTCTTCCACAATGGGAAATTGGTTCCATCCAGCTTCTTGATATTGTAAAGAGCAGTGTCCTGTGATCTAGCCATAGCTACGCTTCACAGTGGTTTACTTTCTTGGGAAAAATTCGGCAGAGTTTCCTCTGTAAAATGACCTCTGAACCAATATCAACCTGTCAAATGAACCAAGAAAGCTTCAGATTCTGCAAAAATTTTGGCAGAGTCTCCTTTGTAAAATGGCTCTAGTGTACTCAAAAACAGACCAAAAAACAGCTCAAAAACACACTGTCTCTTTGACACTATAAGCTATGGGTAAACCTGTCCTGCACCTGTACTGTCTCTGACTGTCCTGTCACTGTCCTGTAAGCATAGACGTTGACAATGCCTCAACGGCAGTAAAGCAAAGATGCAATCCCAACTGTCTAACTCACAATCAATACATCCTAGCTGCCTATCTAAGGGTGCTCGAGGGATCTCTCCAAGACCTGTATCACCGAAAGGATCTCAACATTCGAGAATCCCCCAGCTCAATAAAACCTCACTCGACCCTCAACAAAGGCTGCAGTAAATGTGACAGTACATAGACTTCCCACAAAGTCATACATCCACAAATTTCCCACTATATGCTGTAACCGCTGCGGCGGTTGTTTGCTGCGTGACTCACAGCCAGCAAACCCTCAACAAACATACATCATCTCTGACAATACATCCCATGTGGAAGTACCTGCAATGTCAGGATGAAATCTGGAATATCAAGCAGCAAACACAAGCTACCTGATGAACTAGTGGATGTCGCCTACAGTCTGTGTGTAGATGCGCCCGTGTTGTATGTGACACGCCTCCAAGAACTGCGAGCCGTCCTTCGATGTGTAGAAAGCCACAAATCAATACTCTGGGAGTGTCGATATCCTCAGCACCTGCAGTTGTAGGCCGAAAACCCCAAATTTACAGAGTCGGATCTGCACCCGTCGAGACCACGTAGTCGAAAATGGCCTGCGCAGACCTTTGTCGAAGCCGAACGGTGGTCGAGATGACCTCAGAATGAAATTCTGACAACACCAAGCCCTTTGGGTTCCCCCACGAGATTTGGGACCGTGTCTTTGCCTGCCGAATTTCACTCCAATCTGAGTTGGTGACTCTAGCCTCCTGCAGTGCTGCCCCGAGCCTCGATCTGAGCTCTGATACTAGTTGAAGGAGTACGAGCGGAAGTGCGATGCGAGAGAGAGTGCGAGAAGAAGAGCACGACGATATGGTGAACTCCCTCTACTGTAATGTGTAGAGCATAGTGAGTTCTTATTAGGTTTTTACAAAAGAATATGTGTACATACCTGGCGGCCCGCCCACTTACCTGGGCGACCACATTGGGCTTTATACCCCAACAGCGGGGACCCAAGGCAGTACAAACCAAGACCCGAACATAGCGGCTAGTGAATCTTCCTCTGACTATGACGTCATGGAGGGTTTCCCAATGCCTAATCCCAATAGCTCAAGCCAAGACATGCATGCCATGGGCCCGCGGTCCGGGCCGAGCATGCTTAGCCGCTTGAAGGAAACCTTTAGTAGAGCCACTTGCTCCGAACATGGAGCTAATGATGTAATGAGGGGGGAAATTCTCCATTCGTGACCAACGTAGACCTTATACCCTTAGAGAATGTTTACGTGAATACTTCATTCACTGCACCTCCTGACTCTTCAGAGTTATTTCCCTTCGAGGTAATATTACCCGATGGTAGAAGCCTTGACGAAGTGCAAGAGGTTGAGCGGTATATCCTTGCAGCGAGTGAAAAGGAAGTCAAGAGCTTACGCAAGGCGGAGCAACAAAGAGAGTTAAAAGCGAAAGCCCCTATGTCAATATCCTTGCTAAGAGAGCAATCGAGTGCTCCTGACTTAGCAACCGCTAAGGCCCAACCCCTAGAAAGCAACATTGCATCTAGCTCAAAGGACACCCCTAGCACCTCAATCCTAGATGGAGTGTTCCTAAATGAGAACTGGGAGTACGAACTACAAACAGAAACTCTGACCGACCTATACACAGGTCACACCTATCACGTGGGTTGGTTAGATGTCCTACAATCCACAATGGGTGCTACTAGTGTGGAGGATCAACAACAAAGAGTTTGTGAGGTCATCCATAGGGTCATTGAGTTAGAGAGACAGAACAAGGGGATCAACATGCCTTCAACGGGTCTCATGAGATTCTTGGATACAGGAAAGGCTAAATAACCGACCTTATCGCAAATGGAGACTCCCTCGGTAAGTCCGATGGATCCTCCATATGTTGTTTCGCCAGGGGTCTCAGTGCAATCTGAGCCCACAAGTGATAGCTTCACCTTTCCAAGTCTAGCTCATCTTTCCCTTGATGACACCATGGCTACCATGCCTACCCCAATGATGGGCATGCCGAGAAACACGCCATGGACCTCATTTGTTAGTAAAGCACCACTACATGGTAGCTCAAGGCCTGCAATAGTACCTACAAGTGTGTACCAATCGTATGCACATAGCGCACTCATGTAGTCCCTACCCCTTCCATTGTCTCAACTACCTATGCTCCACAACCACAACACCCAAGATCTTATTTCCATGGGACTATACCGGCTAGCATTAGCATATCACATCCGACGTCTGCTATGCCTAGGGTCACACATATGAACTTTGGGCCACCTCATGGCACAACATCATACCAAACGTAGGAACCCAAGGGCTTCCTATGCGCCAAGCCCAATGCCAATACCTACTCCACATGTAGTCTCTAGAGCGCCTTCACCCATGGTCCCTGCTCACTTAGGTGACTTGGCAACATTTGCTCAAGCTATTGATCGATCTATTGCTGAGAATATGCGTAACACGCCTGATAGAGAGCGTAGAAGTAAGGCAGTAAAAATAGCCAAGCTCACACAAAAATTTAGTGGAGACGGGGATGTGCGAAAGCATATCGAAGTGTTTAAACAAATATGCGATTCTCTAGGAGAACACAATGACCTTCATAAGAGTAATGCTTTAAGCCTAACCTTAAGTGGAAAGGCAGGGGATTGGTATAGAACCCTAAGGGTGGAAGAAAAGACGATTTACCCTACTCTTAGGAGACTATTCTTGAAAGAATACATACGAGAGGGAGTACTTTGGGGTGTAGCCTCTCAGCTCCAGAAAGCCCAACGAGAGGAAGGAGAGTCAGTGAGACTTTATTAGTCACTTGAAGCATTTGAATTCTCATTGTAATCCAAATGAGCGCTTCAACAACAACCAATTGCTTGATAGATTCATTAGGGGATTATGACATGAGGATATCTACAATGGCCTAGTCATTAGAGGTATCACCACTTGGGAAGCAGTCACCACCAATGCGATCCAATTGGAGGATAATTTAATTATTCAAGGAGAAAGAGTGTCTGTTGAGTCTAAATATTTTAGCTCACAAGCATCGGGGCATCGGCCAATGACCCTAAAGCCTATTGCTAAGGAGCCAAAGATATCTGAGATGACTTTAGCAGATCTCACCAAGGCTATTCAAGAGAGTTTAGAGACAATCATGCTCCGCAAAACAATCATATGTATCCAAGAAGGGAGCAACAATGGTGCTCAATATGCTATGAACCGCAGAGTACCAGTGAATGCCCAACTTTTAGAGTAAAATTCAATGGGAACTGCAATGCCTGTGGGAGGTATGGTCATCAAGCTAAGGATTGCATAGTATTTAAGCGCGTGATGGCCAATAGACCAACCTTAGCATGGACAGACACACCTCAAGTGCCTGCATTGACGCCGGCCCCACCTCTTGAACAAACAGTACAACACATGGTCCCTAGGGCCCAAAATGTTGTTCAAACAACACCCTTACCACCTCCAGTGCTAGGACGGCAACCACCACATTCGAGAATCACTTATGTGAATCAAGTGGGTTGTGAGTCATCTATTGCTTGTTTGGAAGGCTGTGAGGAAGATATAGATCCTAATATTGCCTATGGGATGGATGTGCTTGAAGAAAGTCCACAATACTACATGGAGGACTATCGGGGACAAGTCAAACCTGTATATCAAGTAGCTGCTCTTGCGGCAAGGGGCCAAAATATCAATTACACTGCTAAGAGGCCACCTCTTCAATGCTATGAGTGTGGAGGTCCACATCGTGTAGCCGAGTGTCTTATTAGGCTACAAAAGAACGCCACACTAATGCAAACCAATCAAGCGAGCACGTCTACAATGCCGATACTCATGTGTAATCGATGTGGTATAGATCATTTGATTGCCCAATGTCCAAATAATCCAAATGCACCAAAGATCACGCCATTAAACTTGATTGAAGTTACCGAGGAGCCATCACAAAGTACACCTGTGGTATCAGTAACCGTACTCACATGATCGATGCTCCAAAAACAAAATTATATTCTCGAGGAAAGAGACACGGCATCAATTGCCCAATCTCAAAAAAAGAAGAAAACATGAAGGAAGAGATCGCAAAAAGCAGCGAAGTCAGACCCCAGTTCAAAGACCAACATAGGGACTGGTGACGACCCCGTATATATGAACGACGTTGAAGAGGATTCTGATTCAGGTGAAACCATGGAGACCAAAACGACCACTAAGATAGAAATCAACAAGGAAGATCTTCATGAGCCACAATGGCCAAGATCCAAGAAGAAGATAGAAACTTATCCAAACCCTACAGAGGAGATTGAGCGAGTCAAGAAATTAAGGAGTTTGGTAGAAGATACCCAAAGGGATCTAGAAACATCACCCAGGAAGATCCAGATTACAAACACCGTGTTCCCTACGCAACAACAACCTCACCAAGACCATAGACCCTTAGCCATACTTAGTGTCATCTAAGAAGAGAGAGACTTAAAGTCATGGGAAAGTGGGCGTACTCACTTCTTGATGGAAAGAATCTTTACAGAGGGACTACTTGATCCTATCGAAGAAATGGAGATCCCATCTTCCCCACGTCAAGGGACTGAAGTCAAAAAGGTGCCGTTAAACATTGCCAAATTGATGGATCTCATGTCTTCAGAAGTCAGAACCACCATCATGTCCAAACTATGTAAAGACCCTGAGCTAGTCTCAGCTCTTCGAGCCTTCCTCAATGGAGAACTAAAGTTTGGGCTACCACAATTTGCACAGATGGATGGAGTTGGGGAGATGCCAGTAGAGGAGGAACACTTAGATCCACAAACCAACCTAGATGAGAACCTTGTTATAGAAATACCTGTTAACAAGTTGGGACAATACTTTGAGGGTGATGAATCTAATGCGACCATACCAATCACTACTAAGGGATTAACTGTGAAGGGAATCCTTGATGGTGGCGCTGGTGTTAGCATTGTGACTAAAAATTGCTGGGAAACTATGGGAAGACCTCACCTTGCGACCACAACTATAATAGTGAAGATGGCCAATGGGTCTATTGTTAAACCTATTGGGATGCTAGAAGATCTCAAGATCAAGGTCTTTGGACATAAAATAAGGATTACCTTCATTGTTATGGATTTCTCCAAGCACACTATGGCATCGGAGATGATCTTAGGACATCCTTTCATGAGGGAAGAAAAAATGGTGCATGACTGGTCTAAAAACCATGTCTACTTGCAGTTCCAAGATTTTGTCATTCGAGTGGATCTTGTAACTAGTCGAGCACATCCTCTAGGAAACAGGTTTATAATTGATCATAGATCTGACACCACAGTTCACTCGGCCCCATTGCAGTATTGTTACACGTGTAAGCGGACACTGATGTTGGGGAAGATTCTCCTTATATGGACGTACTACCTGGGATGACTGAGTCGGACAATGTGGATTGGGTCCACTTAGCGGCAACCATAAACACTTGGGGAAACAAGGGGACAACCTGGGTAACACCTAAGGGTGATGAAATGCCACCACTCGTACCTTTAAATATGCTAGAAGCAATGCATATAGCTTTTGACAAGACTCATCCTAATGTAACGAAGAAAACATACAAGTGGGTCTAAAGCTTCTTTAGCGACCATAGCTAGTACTAAAAAATGAAAGCCTTGTAAGAAACATACCACTCACTCCAAGAAAAGTAAGAAAATGTTGCAATGGATTCCTAAATGACTATTGGAAGCCCAAGGCTACTATCAAGGAAATGATCAAATCTGGGTGCCAAAATGTAGATTGTATTCTTACCTGTCGCGTGACCCATGTGAGCCCAATCCCGTAGCTCCAAAACGAATCGACAATTGTGGAAAGAAAAAAATCACGGAATGTTACACACCCGCTCTCGAGCTAGTTTGGCTACCGAAGAAAGAATGATTTGTTCCACGTAGCTCAGGAACAAGGAAATCAAATGAAGCTTCCTGCTGTTCATGTAGTTCCTATACAGAAATAGAAGCTTCAACACAACCTCCACCTACCATATCCATACAAGCAAGAAAGAGTTTGCACCTCCCGTTGTAAGTTCACCACCTACAACAATGTTGCAAATAAAATCATGGGAGAGTACCTTACCACCCTTGCAACTCGACGAGGCACCTAAGGTAATAGAAAACTAGTGGCAATCATCCTCACCTATTACCAACTGAAACAATTGGTTTCAAAAGGTGACGACATCATTCCAAAAGTTATGATCTACCCAAACAAGGGGGGTAGGTGACATCCATCATTCACTTGCTTGCCCCTCAACCTTCCTCCCTGACCTCTTAATCTCCAATCTTAGGGAATGTATATATAAAGCCTTATACTCACAAAAACAAGATAAAAAAAGTAAAAGAGCAAGAGCCATAACACAAAAACATAAAAACACATTATGCACAAGAACACAACCCTTGTAATATTTGCACTCTAACCATTATCTATTTGCATGTAGAGATATGGCTAGTACACTAGAGTCATCCACTCCTGCCTTGGGTGAGAGGTACCCTCGTTACTTTTCACAAATGTTCCACATGGTCTTTCCGGTGCTTGCATGTGAATGGGATTTGGTAGGTACGCTAGCATAGAGGAATTTCGAGGAGTTAGAATGGCTGATACGTCTCTGGACCATGACTGACCCATACTTAGTAGAGAGTGTTTCTCCCATTGCACAAGCCTACCCTTTTGACCAAGTTGACTATAGGCATCTAGTGACCTTCTTAGTAAACATGGGTACCTATGATGAAGAAGAAGATTTACATGACTACACGGATGGCACATATGGTCTCATGGATGATGAATTTGTTTATCTTGACGACGAGGATAGGGGTTTAGCCTTAGGGTTTTCCCCAATATCTACAGTATCCTATTCCCTTGACTCTGTAGGGGGAGTGCAAATAATTAGTTCAGGGTTCCTTATGTTTTTTTTGTTGTGTTCAATAAGTGTTGGTACCTTTTCCCACTGATGTGCCTCCTAGAGGTATACCTTGTGTTTCCTAGTGTGTACATGAGCGAGTTGCTGTTGTTAGGATTTGGACCTTCATGGAATCTTTATCTCGACTCACTCTTCAAATCAAGTGCAATTATCAACGCAAACAGGTGTTTCTTGTCCATTAGCATTGCTCCTTATCTTTTTGCATCCATGTTTGTTTTCTTGAATAGTGATTGGTAGCATAATATCCAACACATTTGCTTAGTATCAAACATTAAATTCAATGTAATTTTTTGTCATAATCACTTGTTTAGGTTTGAAAATTAAGCAATCCGACTAAGCTAGTTTGACCAAGCTAGGCGTTAGAGATCTTCTCTTAATACCATGGGAATGCCTTCCTAATAATAAATGGTTACTTAGGTTCTTAATCCAATTTAGGCAGCATTGTGTGAAATGTACTAGGTCTTTCTAGTGGGCTTAGTCCCTATTGACCTTTAGGTTAAGTATTATAAAGGGAGTTTACTAGTGTGATGAGCGTGGGGAGGGGAGGGTAACGATGTTATATGACCCTCCAAAGTGACAAAATTAAAATGTTGAAAACGAAAAATAAATAAATCAAAGTGCCACAATGTAAAATCTTAAGCTGGAAGAGAAACATCAGCTTGATTTGGTACTTCACTCACATGTATTGCCTATGGTACTAGAGCCCTAGAGGTTCCCAGTGTGGGCGCTTTTCCTTGAAAAGCAAAAAACCCAAGGCATACAAAATAAGCACACACATCAAAATTGAATCACTGTGAAAAGACTTTGGGGGGTCAAAGAAAAGGTAATCAGTCAGGCGACGATTTCATGAGAAATTCCTTTTATTGTAGCTTAACTACAAGGCCCTCTAGGTATAGCCTCTAGTTAGCCCTCGAACATGAAATACTTGGCTCTCGCAATTAAACAATTTAATTGACTAGAGAAAATTAAGAAGCTTACCCATGGTATTAATCGTCGATCTCTAGTGACTTTCGATCGTTAAATTAGCGACCCCAGACTTGTTTAATTTTTTACCTTTACATCTGTTTATGCATTTGATTATATTGCAATTTAATGTTTATTGTTGCTGAAAAATGGTTTAAAATTCTGTTACCAATCACATCGTCTGCCTACAACTGCATATGCTTTTTAATTCTATATGAGAATGCAATTACTGTGCCAATGTTGTTTGATTTTGCAGTGACTGAAGAAAGCTAAGGACATTCATCTCAAATGCTCTTCCACCTCGATGAACGAGCTTCAACTCAATAGCTTCTGAGGACGGAATCTACATCAGGAAGGGGGGCATGTTAACCCTCATGGCTCATGGACACCATATCACCTACGACGGACGTTGTATTATTTACTTGGTAGAGTCAGGTACCGGGCTTGTCAGTCCAATAGGGAAAGGGTAAGAGTGATCGCCGATGAGAGGCGTACTCTAACTGGAACATTCAAGGGATTAGTTGGCTAAGCATGGGTGCCCAAGTGTGAATGGGGTGAGCTCATATAAAAGTCAACTAAATCTAAAATTCACTCATTCTCTCATTTGTGCAATTGAAGAGTGCTCTTGCTCCATCTCCATCTTCTTCTTCTTCATCATCTCCTTGTGTGTGTGTTTATGCGTGAGAGAGAGAGAGAGTGTGTGTGCGATCGAGCATTGCGGCAGCATGACGGCGGTGAGGCGGTTGAGCGTGGCGTAGTGGCGTCTCCCTCTTCTTTGCGGCGAGGAATCCTCCACGACAGGAAGCGTAGAGCGGTGAGTGACACACCAACGCCTTCTTTGAGCTTACTAGTTTATGCTTGTTGTGTGCTTGGAGACATTGGTGGCTCGCACACAGTGTATCGGCAAGTTCCTTGCATTGACACGTGCGACATACGTGCACACGGGGGGTGAATATCGTTGCCTTGGGGCTTAAGGTGATAGTTAAGGTTGGAATAGGGCAAAAAAAAAAAACCGAGCCTATGAGGTGTGGATTGGAGCTGGATACGAATATTAACAGCAAGGTGTGCCGACATAGGTTTATTGCTGACAAAGGCTTAAGCATGTAGCTGGTGTTGGCAAGGGGGTGTAGAGGCAGTGAGTTGTAGCATTGGCAAGGGGGGTAGGCAGAGGCTAAGTCTAACCTCCCCACCAGGTGCTGCCCTGCACCTGGTGGGGAGTAGCAAGAAGAAAACATTGGAACCCTCATAGAGAGAGAGAGAGAGAGAGAGAGAGAGAGAGAGAGAGAGAGAGAGAGAGAGAGAGAGAGAGAGAGAGAGAGAGAGAGAGAGAGAGAGAGAGAGAGAGAGAGAGAGAGAGAGAGAGAGAGAGATTGTATTATTGTCCACTGAGGTTAGATATGACCCATGGGACATAAATAAAACATGACAGTACAATGGTTTCTTTTAACTGAAGGCATCAGATACATATCTGTTAAGGACTAAGGGTCCGTTCTAAAGAAAAAGGAAAGCAAAGACAAAACCTAAGGAGGATCAGGAGAAGCGGGAGCCGGGCTTGAAGTTCTGAACTCTTACCTCTTAAATGATCGCTTTGCCCCCTCGATAAACTTCCCATTTTCCTTGTTTGCGGGCTTCGTGCATCTTCTTGATCTTGATTGCTGTGTGTTTCAGCTGGTCAGTTGGCAATCCAAAGTTGGTCCCCTTGAGGAGGTGGATTGGCGTAATAGCTTTAGCCGTTCCCCGTGTGAATTTTGTCTCTATTGCTGGTGGTGGTCAAGTAGACACAACTATTCGGGCTTGGATGGCATTGGTTGCCATATCTTTCTTTTGTAGTTCCAAAACATATTCCACCTTCTAGGGAGCTAACTCTACCTGTGTGTCATAAAAACTAATATCTAACTTTTCCAAATGATTTTCTCATGTTAAAGTGATCATTTAATATGGGAAGATAAAAGGGGAACAAGAGCTAAAATATTGGTATGTGCTGCTAGACCTATCTTAGCAAGGGATCAAAAGGAGAGAAAATAGGGATCGAAATGGAGATGGCTTGCCAAAGAGCAATGTGCACCTAGTGGAGCTTCAAAAGACGTTAGGTTAAGCTTCATTAAATCCTCCAAAGGTTTGTGTCAAAGTCCGAACCATGCCCAACCTTGCGTGTGTAAGGTGCTCCCCAAAAGTCAAACAAATTGTCCACTTGCATGGGGAGAGACCTCCTTGTAGGGGGATGAGAGAGAACACACACACACACACACACACACACACACACACACACACACACACACACACAAGGTTTGCTCAAGACACTAGAGGCATAAAGGACACATGTCAAGCATCTAGCTGAGTTGCACCCATTTAAGTTTAAATCCTATTGGATGGCCTATGGCATGGACCAATGATAATTAATCTTGAGTAAATTAGACTTAAACATTTCAAAAAAAGCTTGTTAAAAGAACCAATGAGAAATGAGACCCCCCCTAATTCCTATTGGATAGTCTACCAAGGGGTCCAATGAGAATAAAGCAGCCCATAAGCTAGCTTAATTCCTATTGGCTAGTTGAATTAGAGGTCCAATAAGGATTTAACTTGATCTATATAATTATCTAAGCTCTCTCTAAAGGGGAAATAAGGACACTTGTGACAAGGCTACATACCTTGCTTGTTATCTCTCATTGGCTGAGCCTTGGCATGTACTGATAGGATGCAAGCATGAGTAATTGCAAGGGGGGGGGGGGGGGGGGGGGGGGGGGGGGGTCCTCGACCAAGCAAGAGAAATATCTCATATTTTGCTTGCACAAGCGCGCGCGTGCACACACACACACACACACACACACACACACACACACACACACACACTCACACAACTCATGTGTGGAGCAAGAACTCCATCTCCTTCTCCAAGCTTGAGAAGTAGAGAGCCTACACCAACACCTCTTGGATATGGAAAGCAAATTTAAGCAAGAGTCAAGCTTCAACACATGCTCATCATCTACTCAAATCTCCAATACTATGCTAAGCTATGCTCTAAAAGTGATGGTATGTGAGGAGAATACTTCTTTCTCATGTGTTACATCTTTTTCCTCTTCACTTTCCTCACTCACTCTGCTAGCTCTCTTCACCTTTGAAGGTGTTTGAGGTCTTGGGATTGAGGCCTGGGACAAGTTTATGCTATTGAAAATAAGTTTTATTGTTGTTTTGGGCATAATATTGGTGCATGAAGCTTTCCATCTTCATGGCATCAACAAGGTCTCAAGGAACACAAATCATGTACTGTACCAAGTATCTCTTTATGGGAGAACATAAAATACAAAAGCCTTTTGGAGGGTGGACTGGCTCCAAGTAAATCCGATCCTCAACTGTTGTCAATTTCTCTAATTCTCTCTCTTTTACAAGTATTGTTCATGGCAAGCTAAACTATGTGTCATGTTTATATTGCTATTTTTAATCAAGTAAATCCTCTCTATCTTCATTAGGAATTCTCTTAATGAAATACTCACTACAGTCATTTTAATTCCGCTACAATCAATGTTATTAGCCTAATACCTACATGTGCCTTTTCCATTTGTGCTTTAAGCTGTGTGATCTCCTGATATTTTTAGGCTTGGATAGCTCTATGTCCTACTGTCAATATTTTCCTATCAATATTTTCTTGTGCGATCTTCTCTTTGGTAGCCTTCAACTATTCTTTTGTTGCACCTTCTTTTCAAGCTGTTCTTCCAACCTTTGCTTGCAGCTGGCTATTCACCGCATTACAATCATGAACTTCTTTATAGTAATAGGTTGCATCTCTCTTTTCCTTCTTCAACTCTTCCTTTGACTGTATCTTGCTGTCTTGTAGCTCTTTGAGTTTTGTTGAAGCATTTGATTTGCTTCTTTGAATGTCAGTGCTTCCGCTTTGGCATCCCACATATCGAGTTGCTGTGGAGAGCTCGATTAATAAGGTTGGTGGTGATCCAAACCTTAATTTTCTCCCCATATTTGTGTAGCCTTGCCATTGTACTAGATAGATCTCATCAACTTGTGGGCTCTCTGAAAGTCTATGCCTTATGGTGGTAATCTACAAAAGGTGTCCATCTGCAAGCATCTGGACCCTTCAAGCACTTCTCTTTGCTAGTGCACCGTCCATAGTTCCTTGGGAAATATGGTCGTCTTTACCTTTGTGCCTTGAGCCGCTTGAAATCTTCTAATGGAAATATTGGCTGGGATATTTCCTAGCCCCTCCTCCAAAATGTGAGCTTTTTTATTGGACGAGATCTCCACCACTTGGTAGGGGGGGAGCCTCCCATTGCTTTCTTGGTCTTCTACAAGGCATTTTGTAATCTAAAAATCATTCAATTAGCTCTTGAATTTGGCCAAAAAATTGTTGAAAAAGTTAAAAAAAAAAACACAAACTTGACCATAAAATGAAAAATGAGCATTACTTGATCAAAACAAGTCCAAACTTGACCAAACTTCACTAGTGCATTTAGGACAGCTACAGGCACTAGGTCATTTAGGACAGCTAAAGGCACTAGGTCATGTGGTTAGAGGTCAAATTTGGCTCAGAGGGTCATGGATCCCAATCCATGTTAGAACACATTTGGGAATTTTGGTGATACCATCTGATCAAGCATACTTTGGGGATGCTATGGTTCACTTCTTTTTTAATTTGGATCATTGGTTGAGAATTTAAGCCTTTTTGGAAATTTTCTCAAACTTAGAGAATTTTGGCATTTTGGCAAGGTTTTTGAAGTTCAAATGACTTGAGACTTTGGGGTTAGGCTATTTTAGGCATTTGGGACCTGATGGCATGAGTTTGGTCTGGAAAGCTCATAGGGGGTCATGGATTGCGATCCATGTTTGACAAGCTTTTGGGGTGAAAACTTTGGGTACCCATTCCTATAGAATATCCTAACACATTGGAGAAGTTATTATCACTTTTGGTTGGCATCTTTGATCCGCCATTGTGATCAATGTGTTTGAGGTTTCCCCTATTTGATGATTGGGAGCTGAAGGAGAGCTTAGACCCTACCTATCTATCAATTTTCATCTCCATTGGTCTTAGTTTGAATCCTCTAGTCTCCTCGACATGTTTGAAATATTTTCCAAGCATTTTCTGGCATTTCTTGAGTTACCATAAGTTCACAAGTACTCTTGACTTTTCACTTTAATAAAAATCACAAGTCTTAACACTCCGACAATGCTCAGCTTTGACAAATGAAGCAATTTACATGAACAAAGACTAAATTTTTGGCACATTGCACAATTTCTAGCCTGTACACACACTTTGCAACCAATTTTTGGCAAATGTGCATCTAGAGGTCATGGATCGTGATCCACATTCTGAATCCAAATTGGATAATTTTTTTGGGGTGGTTTCCAAGCATGTTCCCTAAGCTATTGGTTCACTTTTTTCTGGATTTGGGTTAGATTTTCCATCTGTGGGTCAAAATGACCATTTGGTGACTGAAATCCCAATTTAACTTGGTTTTTGGTGGTTTCATTATCCGTTTCCCACGAAATTTGTAAGGCATACTTCCCAAGGCATGTACAAAGTAGCTGGATAAAAAATTCTTTGTTTGGGCAAGTTGGGGGTCATGGATCACGATCCATGTTTTGAAATTTTTTTTATATGTGATTGCAATAGTGGAAAGGCACTCTTGTCAACATCATTCTGCACTACCCACTTTTGGAAATTGAGGTGGGGTCATGGATCGCGATCCATGTTCCACCCCACTTCCAAATTATGATGGTATGGCTTAATTCTGCTAGAAATTGGGGACATTCCTGTGAGCTTGTTTATGAATTTGGACCTTGTTAGAACTCCCAAAAGTTTTCTAAAAATTCCCAAAATTCCCATCTCAGGTTTGATTGATTCTACTGTTGTGAGTGTTTGTGTGCATATTTGACCATTCACACCTGTTCATGCATTGATATAAGGAGCATGCCTATGAAATCTGGTGTAGTCTATGGGTCCTAGGTGGCTGTAGTAAGCTAAAACCACGTGGGAAACTCCAGGTCAAAAAGCTCTCTCTCTCTCTCTCTCTCTCTCTCTCTCTCTCTGGCTCTCTCTCTCTCTCTCTCTCTCTCTCTCTCTCTCTCTCTCTCTCTCTCTGTGAACTGTCTGACTGCAAATGAGATCTTGCCTTATTTTCCTATAAGTGCTTGGCTTTTCCCAAGCACACCGTGCATACTCACCTTCTTTTCCCACATTCCTCATGTCATACCACTTGCGGCTCAAAAAACTCGTCAATCGAACACCTGGTCATTAACAGCCCTTGATTTTGCAGTTCTGGTCCGTTGTGAGTTGGCCTAAATTTTTATATGTGCTAAATCTTTCTATATTTAATGTGCTTGAAGCTCTTGCTTTGTAGATTTGGCTTCTGCTTTTAGAACTTGAATCCAAATTTCTCGGCTCTGTTTATTAATTTTTGATCATTATTAGACTAAAAAGGCAAAGAAATTACTCAAAATTATTATCAATCGGCCAATTTTTTTTCCAAAATTATTCCTCATACTCATATGTACATACTCTCACTCTAGGCATCTTGCTTGTCAAAATTTGTCAATACGTCTCAATACTATGCCTGATAAGAGAAAAACTCTGCTAAAAGTCAATGGAAAAGAAAAAATTAAAGCATCAAACACATTTTATACATTGTACTCATAATCTCTCATTATCTTGCAGCTTAAGATCTTGTATTATGCTGCTCTAGCTACGGTTACTCCCCCCCTCCCATTCTGAGTCGTCCCGGATGAAGGTTTGTGCAATGTGCTTGGGCACGAACAATGTGTCTATGCAAGGCCGTGTAATGTGGCCCTATCATGCTTATGGAAGAGATGCAATGTGTAGCATGATGCTGTGCAAGATGTGCATACTGAACCAATTGTTTAGTGGTTTCTATTGGTGAAGTTTCATCTATGCTACCTTTTTCAAACAAAAGTAGTTGAAGGCAAATTGCCCGCCCTTTGATGGTTGGTCTAGTGAGTACGATGTGTTGGTGGTTGATTGGGCTTGGCCTGGGTTTGGGTATCCACTTGAAGATTGGTTCTGGAGACTTTGAAGGTATTTGTTTGTTTGATGGTTTTGGTCTCCATTGCATGTCGGTGTTGTGGCGGTTGTTGACGTTTTGGATTGAAATTTGGGAATCCATTTGTACTTGTTGAAGCTCGATGAAGCATTGAGTTGGTGTTTGGATTTCCTCCACTATTTTGGCTTATGATAAGTTATTATGGCTACTTGGAAGCTGGCTCCATCAAGGTAGAAACCACATTGGAAAGCACAGCTTTGGGTATCCATATTTGTTGCGATTTTCTTTCCATGAGTGACTTTTAACCCAAAGTTTCTTAACCTTGCTCGCATGGATTCTTGTAGATTGATGCGGTTGGATAGCTAAGTGTGGCTCCTCCAGCTCTGCTTCTTTAGATTGTTGCTGTACATTCCAAATGGGATCTTTTTGTGTCAAGGATGTAATATAAGATGTTCCTTTGAGGTTGTACTTCGAGTGTCATCTTTGTAAGTGTGCATCCATGAAACTCCCAAGATGATTTTCTCAGATCCATATCTGCCATGATGTGGAACTGATGTGGGCAACAATTATCGTTGATGTTAATTAAGACATTGGCATGTCCCAAACGAGCCATTATTCCTCTATTAGCTCCCTTTAGCTCAATCTTGGTCGATTCGATCATGTAGGCCAAAATTTTGAGATATGTAGAATACCGCATAGTATTGACTCACACTCCAGTATGTACAAGTGCTATTTTTGGTGTTCCATTAGTGATTTGGACATTGATCCATACATCCATACCTCCAAGCCAACTTTTCTTGATTTGTCCAGGTGCAATAGGAGGAAAAGGTGCTTCTATTTGTCATAGGGGAGCTGGATTTTGTCGTTCTTTGCACATTTAAATCCATAGTCGAACTCTTTCCTTTGCATGTTCTTGAATTGCTTGGGCTTTCTGCTTCCTTTCCTTAGCTTCACGTATCCTCTGCAACATTTCCAGAGTAGGAGGTTGATGATACTTCTTCAATCTACATCCTTTGATCTAGTTAGGCATCACCTCTCCATCTAATGTTGCAAGTTGTACGTCACCACTTGGTGATATGTCATTGATCACAAATGGGCTGTTTTTTTAGTTTCTTGGAATATTGCTTCAAGGTGTATATTAATACATAGTCACTCTTTTGAAACTCCTTGCTTATTACATGTTGGTTATGATATTATTTCATTTATCATTTTTGTGCATAGATGGCTGCAACCACTTTGAGTCTCAACTTATCTAACTGGGTTAGCTATTCTAGTCTACCCAATAGCTCGTGTCCCATCTATCCTACTTCTTGTGCAACTTGTAGTGTAGGAATCAAGAATTCTATGGGCAATATGGCATTTATCTCAAACACCAAAGACAATTTTTGTGAGCACTGTACATAGAATTTTGTTGGCGCTCTTGGCTTGCCCGTTGTATTGAGAGTGGAATGGCGATGGCTTTAAATGAACCACCATGAATTCTGACAATAGGAGTTCAACCATCTCGTTGATGAAATGAGTCTCTTGATCACTCACTTTCTCGATTGAAAGCCCGTATTCTCATACAAGAATTGCATGTCATTTTGGAATCGTTTTTTTGTGTTTCCTTGGCTTCTACCCATTTGTTCAAATAGTCTATGGCCACTATGATGTATTGAGCATGTGTTCAATATGCCGGTGGTAAGATAGGCCCAACAAAGTCTATCCCTCATTTGGCAAAAGTCCTTGCCCCCAACACTAGTCTGAACGGAATTTCATCATGGCACATCAATACTTTTTTTTTGTTTGCAATCATCACATTATTTGACATAATTTTTTGCATCCATATACAGACTAGGCCACTATATTCCTACAAGAAGTATTGATTTTGCGACGGTTTTGTCGGCAAAAAAGTCATCTCCTGCTAGTCTGGCATGTGCTTACTCAAGAATCAATAAGTACTCGTTCTTTGCGGCACAAATTATCAAGTTGTCATCTATCCCTCTTCGATAAATTTTATTTTCAATGATGAGGTAGTTTTCTGCTTCTCTCAAGATTGATCGCTTCTTTAGTGACTTGTTCAAATGTGGTGCATGCCTTCAAGTGTAAGTCCTTTTTGATAGTTTTGTTTCTCAGATCCTCTATAAAGATAATTGATAATCAATTGTCTTGCAATAAATCTTGCATTGGACATCTCTCAATGTATTGTTGAAGTGAAGCAAAGCTTTCAGAAGAGTGTTTGATACCTTCCTTGGCAGTAGATTTAGTAGCACTTTCCAGCCATAATTCCTTGTTGGTGGGCTTGGTTTTGAGAGTTTGAGCATCATTATTGTCAACTTGTTTTTTCTTGTCTAGGTTTGCTCCATGGCCCAGGCATAGAAAAATATCCATTAGTGGCACGCTTGGTGGGACAGAGCTTCTAGCATCTTTGCTTGGGCAAAGTACCTACTATTCCCAGAGATGGAGCTAGTTTTTCCTTTTTGCTTGTATTTGACTTTTAAGTTGGTTTCCTTACTCGTGGACATTTGGGATGCTTGGAGGAGGGACTCCAAGAAAAGGGTTATTTTAACATCTATTGCTACCTAGACCTGGAGCGTTGATGATGATGTTGGTGAGACTTTCGGTTTTTGTAGAGTCTGGGATGAGTTTTTAGCCCATCTGAGTGATGAAGTTGATGAAGATGAGGGCATTTTCCTTGAGATTATTTCTTGGAGTGAAGTGATGAGAGAGAGTGAGACTCTTGACGAGAGAATTTGAAATGGATTTATAGAAAATTTAGTTGATGATGCCACTTATGATTAATGTCTTCTTGAGGAGGAGAATGTTGACCTACCTCTTATTGTTTCCCACCCTCCCACCCTTGTTTAGGAGGTGCAATCTGGGGGTTTACCGGTTCTTTTGACCATATCAATGATGAGATGTAGCATTTAGAAGGGACAATGCTTGTGGCAACAATTAAGCCATTTGCAGTCATGCCTTTTGAAGAAGATGTTCTTACTGAGAATGTTCTTGATGCTTTGACTTTTAGTTCATTTGATGTTTTGGATGAGAATGAGCCTTCATTGGCGAGGTTATCATGGATGAGAAACTAGACCCATAATTGTTGCTTCTCGTGTTGTTGAGTCACTAGCTGCTCCTCAAGCTAGGGAGAGACCTAGTGATCAGTGGATTGTCAAGTTGACACCCTATGATGGAGTTGGAGCTGATACAACTGATTTCCATTTGCTGCAATTTGTGCAAGCTTGTTGGTTTGAGGGTTATGACAAGCTTGAAGAACTCATGAGTTTCTTTCTTGCCTTTTTGACTTGTGTAGCTATGTAGTGGTACCATAATATACAAGGACATTCTCCACATTTGATGCAAACTTGGGATGAACTGTGTCGAGATTTTGTTGCTAGATTTTCCCCTATTTTTCCTTCTAATCGAGCCTTTAGTATCATGTTAGACTTCTTCCAAGGGGAGGGTGAATCAATTGCTGAGTATGTTAATTGTTTTCAAGCTTTCAAGAGGAAGCATTGTGACCCATATTATTTTTGATGAAAGGGTTTTATTGGAATGTTTTCTTAAGGATATTTTGAGGGATATTCAACTCCATGTGAGGTTGTCAGATCCAAAAACACTTGAGGATGCATATGCACGAGCTAAGGTCGTGGGGGAGGCCTTTACAACTACCATATTAGTAACCCAGTCCAGACTTACCTTTGAAGCTGACATGATACCAAAGAGAGGCTTGTTTGAATTCTATGGTGAGTGCCTGTTCCACCTTCTTTTGAAGTTACCAATCTACCTACTCCACATTGGGTACCACATGTAGGTCCGGATGAGTTTGTTTCCCATCCAAGGGGGTTTTGGCAAGATAAAGGGAAGAGATAAAGTAACAGAAAAAGGGTAAGATTTAAGTGGAAGGAGAAAGAGAAGCCCAATGTATAAGGGACCTGTCTAGCTGGAGATTTTGGATTTACACTAGTAGGCTGGTTTTCCCCATAGGATGCCGCTGTTAGAGTTTTTTTCGAGCCTCAAGGAGCACATTTGCATGAGCATGTTGCACTGAAAATGAGTTTTATTATCTGATATTTGACGATGACACTTGCACTTGATCTGCCTTAAGGAGCGGTTTTGTAGGCAATGAAATCTCAAAGACGGAGAGGTGTGAACATTGAAGCGGTTAAAATTGGTGAGCAAAAAAGGAATGATGATGAGCATGGAGTGACATCAAAGAAGGGTGTATGTTTGTTTGACCGCGCATGTCAAGAAGATGCCAACACAAAATTCCTCCTTCTTGTTCATTTCAAACACGGGCTATTCTCTCTATGTGTGAATGAGGCCCATGGTAGAGTCTTTTTATATCTCTATATGTATACAATAAACTGATTTTATATAGCCATTTAAAAGAAAATGCAAGAGCTGCCCTCCGTGGACTATGAGGAGGCGTGAGTGGGGAGTCACCATGGCTTAGAATGAGAGGGGCAAAGACTCGGGAGTTGGGGTGTGAACCCACACTTGGTTTTTTTAATTTTGATAATTATAATTTTTGGAATGTCCAAATATGACAAGGGGTGGAGAGTTTGGTGGGTGTCGTTTGCTTGAGGGCGGCATTTTGCAAGCGATACTGATTTAGAGGTCCAGGAGGATGGAGAGTCTGGTAGTGAGGGAGGGTCTAGTTTACGATGAGTGCAAGTAGGAGAAGCCACTAGGGAGGCCATGCAAAACCAAACACAAGGGGGGTGTATGAGCCACCATGGGGCCAATTGTGAGGGGCACTGATTTTGCCATACTGAGGAGGTATAGGCATGCGAGCACTTGGGATGAAGAGAGGGAAGGTGATGGCCAACCATACTCTACAAAGGGAGTTTGGGTTGTGAGCAATGGAAGGGTTCAACACTCTTGACTATTATGCACCAGAGGACGAGGAGGAAATAACAAGTTGTAGGCAATTGTGGTTTTGCCAAGGGGAGTTAGAGAGAGATCATGAGGGAGTGTCATAGCAGCGCTGTGCAAGAGCAATAGAAAGAGGAATGAGGAGCACCCGCCCTGTTTTGTTGTAGATAGATAGAAAGGGAGAGAGAAGTTTCTTTAAAAAAAATATAGCCTTTGAATTCATTTATCGCCACTAGGGAGAGTTCCTATAGGCGAATCCAAAAGTAGTGAGAGAAATAGTAGAGTAAAAGCAAAAGCAAGCAATATTTTGCTGCAAAATTGGGGAGAGAAAGAGAGAGAGAAAAGATCTCCTTCTATGGCCATATTTGATAGAGAGAGAGAGAGAGAGAGAGAGAGAGAGAGAGAGAGAGAGAGAGAGAGAGAGAGAGAGAGAGAGAGAGAGAGAGAGAGAGGAGACCTTGTTGTGTGACAGAATGTGCTGCCTTATAGGGTGTAAGCCAATTGTAGCTTGGGCTATCAATATTCATTAAAAAGTTGAAACTTGTGAAGATTTGAAGCGGCCTTGATAGGAAGTTCTCAAAAACAGATAAGTTCTGGTTGAATTTACACTATAGATCATCTTTTGTCTTGCATTTTCAATTAAAAACATGAGTCTCTCTCTCTCTCTCTCTCTCTCTCTCTACATTTTGATAATAAATAGATAAGTGTCTACATTTGGGAGTCTATGCAACACAAGCTGTGTGTGGGTTTGAGGAAGAGTGCTTGATACCTTCCTTGGCGGCAGATTTAGTAGCACTTTCTAGCCATAGTTCCTTGTTGGTGGGCTTTGGTTTGAGAGTTTGAGCATCATTATTATCAACTTGGTTTTTCTTGTCTGAGTCTGCTCCACGGCCCATGCATAGAAAAATATCCATCAACTTTCTTAACCTTTTTGTTCTCCTTCTGCTTAAAAGCATAGATTTGGGAAATTGTGTTGTTCGTGATTCCTCTCTTAGAGAATTCCTCGATAAATTCTCACAAAAGTTGATCTATATTTATGAAATCTCAATTGCTCATTGGCTAGAACCAAGTCAATGTTGTTCCTTGCAATGTCAAACCAAATCCTTTGTACTGCGTTTGGAAATTTGCAACTTGTTTTGCTCTTAAGACTTACTTAAATATGGAAACATGCGCATATGGATCTCTCGATCTCCTATAATTTTCAGGCACACACTTTGCCACTTGAGAAGGTCACATTCTTTGCATTTCCACCACCATTCTCATCATTCTAGGCTCTCCTACTATAATGTTTCTTGCTTCGATAGGTGCTTTGGAGGTAGTTCGTTCGAATACCCTCTCCTCAGGTCACATGCCTCTTCCTTCGATGCTAGTATCAGGTGCCCTTGTGATGAAAATCATGTCTAGTATCACTACCTCGATGCATGGACATAGGAACCCTTGAATTCAAGAATCCCATCGGTCTTTGCTCCAAAAATGTGGTTGACTAAAAGAATCTTCCACTCTAGTTCTCGACAGACTCACTCTAGTCATTTTTTACCTTGTTTCAAAGTTAGTTGGCCTATCCGTGCTGGGGGTGACATAGTACTAGTGAAGTGGTCCTCCAAAGTATGTATATCCCTCAAGTTACTTTACGGCTTACTATGGATTATCTTCATCCATGTTTGTCTAGCATGATCACCTCCGTATCTCTCTTCACTTTGTACGCGAGTAATGTGCAACTAATGAAGCTTAAAAGACCTTAGGGTTAGCTTCATTAAAGACCTCCAATGGTTAGTGTTAAAAGTCCTTTGACCTTAAGCAAATTAGGACTGAGCTTGAGGTAGGAACCCGACCTAAACTTAAGCAAGCTAGGGATGTGCTTGAGGTGGGAACCCGACCTAAACTTAAGCAAGCTAGGGCTGTGCTTGAGGTGGGAACTCCACCTAAGGTGCTTGTCATGCTTGATGACTAAGGTACTTGAGGTACTTGTCACATTTAATGAGGAAGTTGCTTGAGAAGCTTCCTATGCATGGGGGGTAAGATACGTGAGTCGAGCACCTACACACTTAATGGGGAAGTTGCTTGAGAAACTTCCTATGCATAAAAATCTCAAAGTTAGGGGAATTCTAAAAGAGCACATGGGACACATGTCAGACTCTCACTAAGCTTAACCATGAAGGGGATCGGGGAGCACCACAGACGAAGAGTGTGAGAGAGAAGGAGACACACGATGTGGGTGGGGAGACTAAAAGAGTGAGAAACCCCCTATACACTTATGCTATGTATAAGGTATACAAGTCAGTGGGCGCCCAGACTCTGGGCGGCCGGGCAAGGCACAGACGCCTATACCCCAACAACCTCCCACTTAAAGGCGACTGTGCCTTTAAGCAAGAGAACCTAGTCTAAAGACTACAAAAGGGGAGAGAAAACCGCTCTAAATAGATGCCCACTGGCTGGCTGTGATCATGTGCATTCGGCTGTCCTGCTCCCATGTAAGTCCATACACCACCAGACGTACTGCACACGTGCTACAAGTATGTATGCAATACCTGCATATCTCCCTCGTGCACTATGCCATCATCAGTCAACAAACGACTGACAACCCCAACTGCAAATGCTCCCACTGCAGTTGCGATATCCGGTCTCAAGATCAACATCTCATACATGAGACCATCGAATGCCGATGCAATGCTAGCGGGCCCTGCTAGCTCTACGGAGCATGCATCAACATATATATCCCTGGCAATAGGCATCTCTGACTGACAAGGCGTGTCAGCCACATGCATCTCTTGAATGTCCGCAAAAGACGCATCAACCTGTCGTGCAACCTCAGAGCAAACTAGCTGCTCTAGGTGTCTGCTGGAAGACATATCCTGCACAATTATATCCCCATGCTCACTGTCGAGCATAGAAAGGAATGACTGCATAATCGCTGACATCTCAGCCTCCTCTACAATCATCCACTGTAAACATGACCACTCAATCTGTTGTGACTCACTAGAGCTCTCATGCTCTAACTCCGTATGCATAGACTCTTGCACAATGTCCTCCTATCATGACTCACTAGAGAAAGACCACTCTACCTGTCTATCCTGCATAGAAGTATCTCGCACAACTGACTCTCTGCTTTGCTCAGTCACTAGCAAAGCATGCATGTCTGACTCTGTCCCCTCTTTGTGTGACTGCTCAAGTCGTGCCCCAACTGTGTGCACAACGAGCTCACTACTTTGCACTCCATGCAAAGCATCCTGCAACCCACAAGCAAAAGAGAGTCGCCTGCTCTCGCTGTCTACTTGGTTGCGTGATCAGAGAGACAACACCGTCTCTCGCGTGATCCACATAAAATTCGTGCTTATGGGATTTCCTTTCCTCTCAAAGAGGAGAGAGAGCTTAGGAGGCCTCTTGGTGAGACCCCCAAAAGAAGACTCTCTCCCATACGAGAGGAGGAATCCAAAGAACGAGAAAGTAATGACGCCCTAGGTTCCTCAAAAGACGTGACTCCATGAAGATGGCGGTCTAGATGATCGCCAACTCCTCCCAAGAGGAAATGGTTACCCCATAGTCCTTCTCCTCGTCACTCTAAAAGGGAAGAGAGGAAACAAAGGAAGAAAAGGGCAAGAAAGAGGTCACCCTCTTCTCCTTCTTCTTCAACTTCCTCCTCTACTGATGAAAGCTATGGCTATTCTCCTAGAGAATACAAGAGGGGAGGACATCGCAAATCTTACCCTGCATGGAGAAGGCCACAAAAGTTAAAGAAGTTCAAAGAGGGAGGAAAGAGTATCTCTTTTCTCACCTATGATGGCACCTTTAGTGCTACCGACAAAGTATTGGCCTTCATCCAACATTTTAATGGGCCTTTGGAAATGAGGGCTTCATGGAGTCCTCCAAGCTACACCATGTAGCTATGTACTTCCAAAAATTGGCTCGTCAATGGTGGGCTAGCCTTCGTGGCAACAGCGAAGCCCCAAAGACATGGAAAATTCTACGAGTTTCCATCATTAAGCAACTCCTTGCAAGTGATGCAAAGGAAAAAGTGCTTACTGAATGGTGAAGGTTAAAGCTTCTCTCTCATGAGTTTATCCACAAATATGTGGACAAGTTTTGGGATTTACATCTCAAGGCTACTATCTTTCAAAAGATATACTTTGCCGTGCAAAAGAAACAATTTTGTTCGAGATTACCCAAAGAGATGACCGATTTTGTCAACTCTCAATGACCTAGTTCTATCACCAAAGTAATCCACCACACCATGGTTGCTTCGCGCATCAATTTACAACAAGGGGCTAGACGGAATGTCAAGCCCATGGAAAATAAAGAAAAAAATGATGCCAAGGGAAAAACCAATGCCCAAAATTCCCAAGGCCATTCCAACAACAACAAAGACAATCGGTCCAAGAAGAAGGAAGTTTACAAAGGTAAATATAAACTCTCTCCTAAAGAGCTAGAAGCTTCTCGTAAGGACCACAAATGTTTTAAGTGTGGGGAGCAAGGCCATGGTTATCGTCCTTGCCCCAAGAAAATTGCCCGCAATGAGACTCCTAGAGTCTCTATGTTTGAAGCTCCAAAAGAGGATGCTCATTGCCAAGGATTTATCCTTTCCTATTCTTGGGGAAACATGCAAGAGCATGATGCCTTTATTTTGTTTGACCCTAGTTCAACTCACAACTTCATATCCACCGAGTTGACCACTAAGCTAGGCATACAAGCCCACAAGATAGGAGATGCATTGAAAGCCAATGGAGCTATCAAGGGGCAAGACGGCTCAGTTACTTCTTTCATTGGAAAATTAAGGCTTCATGTCCAAAGGTATTTGGACAAAGAGGATTTCTTCATCTTCCCTCTCAAACATGAGAATGTTATCGTTGGGGAACCATGGTTTAAGCGCATGGCTTCCAACATGAAGTTCCTTGAAAGGAGAATCTACTTCACCTACAGGGAAAAGAGCATGTACATAGTTGCTAATGAGTTGGGGAACACCATATCCCTGCAATAAAGGGAATCAAGAGGAATTAGAGTTGTCTAATTTCCTAAATGGATTCCAAGATGTTTTCATTGATGACATCCCTAGTGAGCTACCTCTAAAATGAGGGATGATGACCATGCAATTGAGCTCCTACCAAGAAGCTCACCACCTAACAATCCTCCTTATGGAGTTTCACAAGCTCAACAAGAGGAGATCATGAGACGCATTCGAACTCATGATGGACAAAAATCTTCAGACCACTCAAAATCTCTTGAGGAGTACAAGCGACACCTCCAGGTAATTTTTCAAGTTGTGAGAGAGAATAAGCTTTTCATTAATCAAAAGAAAAGTGATTTTTTTTTCTACAAGAGATTCAATACTTAGGTCACATTATCTCTAAAGATGGCACCCATATGGATGCAACAAAGTTAGAGGTAATAAAAAGATGGCCTAATCCAAGGAATCTACAAGAGGTACGAAGCTTTGTAGGTATGTGTGCCCATTACATGACTTAACAAAAAAAAGAACGTTAAGTATTCATGGACTGCAAAAGTGCCTGAAGCTTTTGAGAAGTTTATCTCTCAATGTGTGTTCACACTACTAGATCTCTCAAAGCCATTTGAGGTCCAATCTGATGCTTGAGGTAATTGCCTTGGAGCTATTTTGCTTCAAGAAGGGCATGCCATAGCATACGAGAGTCAAAGACTCAACTCCGATAAGTGAGTATTGGGCAAATACAAAAAGCTACTAGCTATTCTATATGCCCTAAACACGTGGAAACACTATCTCTTGGGGACTCCATTCATCCTACGAATGGATCACAAAGCCTCAAGAACTTCATGATGCAAACCAAGCTCTCCGACAAAAAAATGAGGTAGCAAATTTTCTTTTCAATTTAAGTTTCATATTGCTCACATTGCTAACAGACACAAACAAGTGGTCAATGCACTTTCACAACGACCAAGGGTAAATGTGGTGTCTATAGCAACTCACAATGATCTATCTTTTATGATAGATGAGTATGCTATTGACCGAGAATTTAAGTACATAATTATAGCCTTTGCAATCGGGAAGAAAAAAAAAAGAACCATTCACCTTGAAGGATGGTTATCTTCCAAACGGCAATAGCTATGTGTGAATCACCCATACAATACGAAAGTCATGTATGAATCCCATACTTCTCCTTTTGTGGGGCAAAGAGGGATTCCATAATCTCCTCTTCGAGGAGTAGAAATGTATTTCTGTTGGTCTACCATGAAAAGTAAACATACGAGAGTATGTTTCAAAATGTGTGATATACCAAAAGTTGAAACTTGATCAAGGGAAGCAACTTGGATTGTTTCAGTCGACAGGCTTAACAAGAAAACACACTATATGCCTGTCAAAAAGACTATTAAGGCACATCAAATGGCAACCCTCTTCAGATCTCAAATTTTCAAACATCATGGATTTCCAACACCCATAGTCAAACAAAGATCCTAGAATGACCAGTAATTTCTAGAAGGGTCTCTTTGAAAATCTAGGAAGTAGATTAAATTTCTCTTTCGGCCTATCATCCACAAACGGATGACAAAAGTGAAACAACTAATCTAACGATTCTTGATCTGCTAAAAGCCTATGTCATGGAAGTAGATCAATGTTCTCAATGATAGAAGTACCTACCTCATATATGCGTACAATGATATTGTACATACTTCTATGGGGAAAGCACCTTTTGAGGTTAAAGAGGGAATATCCAAAAGTCCCTTACTACTTAAAGTACATGGGAAGATCTTCGCTACTGATGAATATAACCAAGACCTACAAGAATCTTTTCCAAAGATTAAAATGGTTATATGGCATCTCACAGCAAAGGCAAAAAGGGCTGCTGCTAATAAGCACAAAAGAGCCTTAGCCTTTAAGTAAAATGGTTGGGTCTTGCTAAAGTTTCTCAAGGCTCATCTGAGGCGTACTACGGGCAAGAGTCCTACGGACCACCAAGAGTATGATGCTAAATTAGCAAAAAGATACTATGGTCCTTAAAATTCTTAAGCCAGCCAATGAGATGGCTTATCAATTGAATTTGCCCAACCATTGGCTCATGCACAATGTTTTCCATGAGAACCTACATAAGCCTTACAAAGGAGCGTCACCAAAAGAAGCAATAGTTATTGCAGACCCTCCAAAAATCAAAGATCAAGAAGAAGTACTTCAACCTGAGTCCATCCTATGACATGAAGACAAGGTATTAAGAAACGGTAAGATTATCTGATGATATCTTATTAAGTTTAAGAATTATTCTTTTAAAGATGCTAGATGAATGCAAAGAACCTAGCTTAAGGATAATCTGAACCTTGTCAATGCTTACAATGTTGCACAAGAGTAAGCATATGAAAATGCATTTTAAATGGAAAATGTTTTTGTCTTATAAGACTAGTTTTCTTTTTATTGTGCACAAATTTAAAAGTATGCATGCTTAGAATCATGTTTGTGGTGACGACGTCTCCCAAACACCAAGTAGAACTTGTCACTCTACTTTGGAAGTATGATATGGACTAAAGAGCAGACATGCTTGTGGCAACTAAGTCTCCCAAGCACCAAACGGACTAGTCATCCATCTTGGAATGATTTCGTAGGGTAAAAAGGGATCCTCTACCCGCTAAGAAACATGGACTAATGACTAGCCAAGTTATCTTCTCTACCTCATAGTCGAGGACGACTATGATTTCAAGAGAGAGGTAATGTTATAAAATATAATATCTAACTTTACCGAATGATTTTCTCTTATTAAAATGATCATTTAATGTGAGAGAATAAGCGGGAACAAGAGTTAGAATAGAGACATGTGCTTCTACACCTGTCTCAACACGGGACCAAAAGGAGAGATGGTTGCATCTCAATAGGGGTCCAAAAGGAGATGGTATGTCAAAGAGCAATGTGCAATAAGTGCTTCTAGACTTACCTCAACAGGGGACCAAGATGAGAGATGGTTATATCTCAATAGGGGTCCAAAAGTAGGTAGTCTATCAAAGAGCAATGTGCAACTAATGAAGCTTAAAATACCTTAGGGTTAGCTTCATTAAAGACCTCCAATGGTTAGTGTTAAAAGTCCATTGACCTTAAGCAAATTAGGGCTGAGCTTGAGGTAGGAACCCGACCTAAACTTAAGCAAGCTAGGGATGTGCTTGAGGTGGGAACCCGACCTAAACTTAAGCAAGCTAGGGCTGTGCTTGAGGTGGGAACTCCACCTAAGGTGCTTGTCATGCTTGATGACTAAGGTACTTGAGGTACTTGTCACATTTAATGAGGAATTTGCTTGAGAAGCTTCCTATGCATGGGGGGTAAGATGCTTGAGTTGAGAACCTACACACTTAATGAGGAAGTTGCTTGAGAAACTTCCTATGCATAAAAATCTCAAAGTTAGGGGAATTCTAAAAGAGCAGATGGGACACATGTCAGACTCTCACTAAGCTTAACCACATGGTATGCTTGAATGCTATTGGTTGGGCTAAAGAGGGCTCCAATGAGATTCTACTTCCATCTAACAAATATCTAGATATTTTTAAGCTCTCTCTCTCTAAGGGGTAAGGAGGACACTTGTCAAAAGACTACCCATATGCTTGACTGCATGCTGGATGTGATTGGCTAAGGGGAGAGGGGTCTAATGAGCTTGTAGCAAGTAGAATTTTCACCGAAAGCAAGAAAGGGAGGTGCTAGGGAGATATACACCATCGCACACACTCATTTGGGACACCATTCTCACTTGGTGAAAGTTGAAGAACACCACCTCCTTCTCCAAGCTTGTGAGAGTGAAAGCCTACACCAGCACTCTTGGCTATGGAATACAAATCCAACCAAGAGATATGCTTCAATGCTTAATCTTGCCATCTTCTCCATCTTCATTACTATGCTATTATATATGCTAGCAAGAAGAGTAATGATAAGTGAGGAACTATTTCTTTCTCCTATGGAATGTTTCTTCTTCCTCTTCCCTATCCTCATTCCCAGCTAGCTCTCTCCACCTTCGAAGGTGTTTGAGGCCTTGGGACTGAGGCTTGGGATAGTTAATGCTTTCTTCAAGTTTATTTTATGCTTGTGATGCATGAAGCTTTCCATCTTCATTGCATCACCTAGGTTACAAGGAACACAAAGATTGTATTGTACCAAGTCTCTTTTGATGGGAGAAACTATAATACAAATGCCTATTGGAGGGGGGACCGGCTCCATATGAATCCGGTGCTCAACTATTGTCATGTTCTCTAAACTCTCTCTCTTGCAAAAGTATTGTTCATGCCAAGTTAACTAAGTACCATGTTTATGTTGCTACCATCAATTAAGTTCATCGTTATGCTCACAAAGTAATCTCTTAAAAGTACTTCACCTAATTTCCTAATTCCGCTACTCTCAAAGTTCATAGGCCATTTCCATTACATGTTATCAGCTACTCGTTGCTCAAATTTTAGCTCTAGATGATCAATGGAGTCATGGATCGCAATCCATGTTTGATTACTTTTGATTATGAAATTTGGTTAGCTGTATGCTTGTACCCTGCGGAGGTTAGGATTTTCACTTATTTTTGAATTTATATTCCAAAAAGCCAAAAAGCCCCAAAGTTTGGTCAATTATCAAGGACTTTGAAGGGTTTTCCCAATTTCTTGATTTGAATGAGTTTTATGTGTCAATTTTTCTCCAAAAGTGTATACCCAAGGATCTTGAACTCAATGGACCCAATGGTATCAGTTTCTGGTCAAATTGTCACAATGGGTCATGGATCGCAATCCATATTCCTGCACCATGTAAGGTTTCCTTCCTAAACCCTAGAGCCATTCAGAAGCTTTTTCAGTTTAGAAAACAATTTAGAAAAAGCAAGACCGATAAAGAAGTCATGCGGACAACGAGACTTTACTCCAGAATGAAAAGACAAGGATATTTTGGATAAGAAATTACGTCATCCTTATATTTTTCCAAAAAGATTAATATTATTTTTATATTTCTTCGTCAAAATCCGTGTGGGAACTCATCTAGATCGGGAACTGGGAGAAAAAGGGACTAACTTGATTGAAAGATAAAGTTAAGAGATAAGAACTAAGAAGAAAATTGGGGTCCAATAGGAATTAAGAAGAGAATTGGGATCCAATAGTATATGAGAAGAGAAATAGGGTCCAATAGCATTTGAGAAGAGAATTTGGGGTCCAATAGGAACTGAGAAGAGAATTGGGGTCCAATAGGAATTGAGAAGAGAAATTGGGGTCCAATAGGAATTGAGAAGAGAATTCCACCTACCATTTCCTATATAGGCACCCCCTCTCCTTTGTAATTTTACACACACATATTGCTAAGCTACTTGCATATTTGCCATGCTCAACATTATGCTTAAGTAAATCAAGGTTTCCATTAAACCTTGCTCTTGCTCTCTCCCTCTCTTGAAGGCCAAACCCTCAACTCTCTTCCTCTCTTGAAGGCCAAACCCTTGAGGGTTTTGTGAAGAAGCTCCTCTCTCCTTCCTCTTCATCCTAAATCCCTTTCCTTCCTCCTTGAGCCTCACATCTCTTCAAGAAGGACTTCAACCCCACTTCCCTCTTGCTTAGAGGAGGTAATCCTCATTTCTAGTAAGATTATTAATCCATGTGTTTTAATACTAGGAAGGTTTATGTGCATCATTTTAGCTTTAAGCTTTAATGGTAACCTTGTAATTAGGGTTAAGTATTAATAGTAGTTATGCATCACTAAATTACGTTTCAAAGGTAGATTTGCACTCGTAAGCTAAGCTTTAATGATAACTTTGCACTTAGATATAAGCTTTAGTGATTACCTTGCATTTTTAGGTTTTAAGCTTTAATGGAAACCTTACAATTAGGGTTAAGTGATAAGAGTATCTACGCATCATAAAGTTAAGCTTCAAAGGTAGATTTGCACTCGTAAGCTAAGCTTTAATGGTAACTTTGCACTTAGATGTAAGCTTTAGTGATTACCTTGCATTTTTAGATTTTAAGCTTTAATAGAAACCTTACAATTAGGGTTAAGTGATAACAGTATCTACGCATCATAAAGTTAAGCTTCAAAGGTAGATTTGCTCTCGTAAGCTAAGCTTTAATGGTAACTCTGCACTTAGATGTAAGCTTTAGTGATTACCTTGCATTTTTAGGTTTTAAGCTTTAATGGAAACCTTGCAATTAAGGTTAAGTGATAAGAGTATCTATGCATCATAAAGTTAAGCTTCAAAGGTAGATTTGCACTCGTAAGCTAAGCTTTAATGGTAACTTTGCACTTAGATGTAAGCTTTAGTGATTACCTTGCATTTTGAGGGTTCAAGTTTTAATGGAAACCTCGCAATTAGGGTCAAGTGATAAGAGTATCTACGCATCATAAAATTAAGCTTCAAAGGTAGATTTGTTCTCGTAAGCTAAGTTTTAATGGTAACTTTGTGCTTAGGTGTAAGCGTTAGTGACTACCTTGCATTTTTAGGTTTAAGCTTTAATGGAAACCTCACAATTAGGTTAAGTGCTAAAAGTATCTATACATCATTAAGTTAAGTTTCAAAGGTAGATTTGTACTCTTAAGCTAAGCATTAATGGTAACTTTGCACTTAGGTGTAAGCTTTAGTGACTACTTTGTATTTTAGGTTTAAGCTTTAATGGAAAGCTCGAAAACTCATAAATTATAGGATGACCTTCTAGCTTCCTAAAATGGAAAGCTAGGTACCATAAGAAAAGAGTAGTTATCTAAGCTCGATAGAAGTAGTTCAATTTTTAGTATTGAAGAGTATTTCTAAAGTTTTCAATTTCAAGTTTGTTTGCAAATACGGGATGGGGGAGATAGGGGATAACTTCGCGGAATTGATCTCCGTGTTGTTTGAACCGAAAACTCTACAAGCTTCCATGGAGATGCCCCATGGATGGCAAAGGATTGCAAAAACCTGGGAATCAACAAAACGGGGATTGAACTTAAAAAGTTGGCATTTCCCGAAGAGACCATCACATGCCTATGGCAAAAACTTGCTTGTATTTTCTAAATAAACTTGGCTGGTAGATAATTAATGAAAGTAGGAATTAAGGTTGATAAATGAATGAACCTAGAAATTACCAACTAGGAGTTAAAAAGGAATCTCGAGAGGTGATAGGGATAGCCCATTGCAAAACATAGATTTAACTAGGAGTTTTGAAGATTGTCTGGAAATGACCGGGAACCAAGATGGATCTTCTTGGGGTCAATTTTATTGAAAGGCCGGCCCATTGAGAGGATTCTCTTGAGAAACTTGTCAGAGATTGGCCCTTTTCGGCTAGGGCAGTGTAGCCGGCAAGTTGTTATACCTAGGTCATTCATGCCCAAGGGATGAATGGGTTTGTTGTATTTTTGCCCGACTGGGTGAAGTACCCGTGGTATCTTATTGGAAATCGGCTATAATCCGGGTATGGCTTGATACCAATAGTTGGATGAGAAGGTTATACTCAGGGAGGATGATGTGAATTTAATTAAGAAAATTTGTCCGACTTGGTTGCTTAAAAAGGAACTGGAAAGGCTAGGAATATAGGGGCTATCCTGTGCATCTGTCTCACCAGATGGTGCTATACCTCTCGAAATAAAATGCTTAGGAAGGAATGATTAAATTACTTGATGAGCCTTTCCCAAACACTTAATTCTAGGAAATATTGTGAAGGTGATACCATTTTGATGGCTTGTAACCGGTTATCTTGGCCTGAATGGGGAGGTACGATGAATTGGTTGAAACTAAATGTGTTGCATGATTAGTTAGGAAACTAGTTACAAGCTAATTATAGCAGATAAAGGAAGGGAAATGAATTAAAAGTTTCTAAATAAAGATCTGGTGGGAACAAACATATGAATTTCCCTGAAAGAGGGTATGCAACAGATTGCATGCTGCTTGTTGTTTGATGATGTCTGATAGACTACTGTCTTTCTGATTTTGTAGTAGTTAAGTACTACCTCGGGAAGGGATTTTCATGAAATGGTTCGGTGGGTGGGCGGATCCAGAGGGTCAGATGGCCGTTGATTTAAAATTTTTATGTTAAACACTAGGACTACGTGGGATAAAAAAATGGGTAATCAGAAACGAACGAGACCAGGTAGGATTGCAAGATCCCTCTTCTTAGGGAAAAGTGATAACTACCGTGCCTGCTTGTCAGGGAAAAGGGGTTATCGCCATGAACCAAGGGAGAACAAGAAAGCAAGAGCAGATTCTCAAGTTAAATGTAAGGTTTCCAGTTTCTGAAACCTTAAAGGTTGTATAAGCTTAATCAAACTGATATGATTATTGAAAAAGCAATGTAGAATTGTCCGACCATGGCAAATATTGGTATTTTTGGAATCTTAAGCACAGCAAACCCCGGGCTAGAAATTTTCAGAATTGAATTCCGATAAAAACTGGCGTAGTTATGACCCCTGGAAGTTTACACTGTGAATTGAGTAAAATAGAAAAATTGAAGGGTTACAGTAATCATTTAAGCATAGACTTTATTAAAGGTCTCCCAGATATTTACAAGATATTTACCAATTAAACAAAAATAGGTCAAGTTATAGCAAAATTGACATTTTAAAAGCTGACAGGTAATGGGAGGGTCATCACTGACCTGCCAGGGACTCATTTAGCAGCAGGGGTCGTTTTTTGACTTGCTAGGGGCTGCTTGAACTTCAAGCAACTGCCTTTTTCAGCCGGTGAGAGCTTATGAGTGCCAGAAAACTATAAATAGGACCCCTAGCTTCACATTTTACACAGACTCGGAGCCTTGCTACTCTCTCTCTCATTTAGAGAGAACACTACGCAGAAATCATTAGAGATTAATCTCTGATTGATTAACCCTAATGGTAATTAACCTAATCCTTCTTAATTAGCAAGGTTAGATTAAGATAAATTGTTAATAAATCAAAGATTAAGCCTATGCATGCTCCTTAAACCTCTTTAAATTAATTAACCTCTGCTGATTATTGTAATTAAGCTTAGTAATATTAAGCTAATTAATTATCCTATCATATTATGGTTGAAACTAGCCAAATTAACCATGAATTAATGATAAATATATTAATTAATCTTAGATTAAGATGAGGTAATTATCAGAGTTGCATTAGACAGTCACTAAGCTAGGAAAATTATCCTATAATTTTCTGAGTAATTTTCCTAATTAATTATGCAGAATTACTCTATTTTTTGAGCTATTTAAATAGGGGAAATTAGTAAATTGATTTCAATTGCTATGATATATTTGTCAGTGGTTAATTGGGTGTTAAGGAACCCATGATAATTAGAAAAAGCTCAGATAATGAATCTAGATAATTAATTATGCAGAATTACTCTATTTTTTGAGGTATTTAAATAGAGGAAATTAGTAAATTGATTTCAATTGCTATAATATATTTATCAGTGGTTAATTGGGTGTTAAGAAACCCGTGCTAGTTAGGAAAAGGTTAGATAATGAATCTAGCTAATTAATTAGGTAGAATTACTGTGTTTTGACCAATTTAAATAGGGGAAATTAGTAAATTGATTTTAATTGTTGTGATATATTTATCAGTGGTTAACTAGGTGCTAAGGAACCTGTGATAATTAGGAGAATCTCAGATAATTAATCTAGCTAATTAATTAGGCATAATTACTCTGTTTTTTGAACAATTTTAATAGGGGAAATTAGTAAATGGAATTCAAATTCTTCCATATAATTATAAGTGGTTAATTAGGTGTTCAATAAGCCGTGATAATTAGGATAAGTTCAGAAACTTAATCTAGCTAATTACTTTAGCTAAAATACCCTATTTTTTGAGTAATTTAAATAGGGAAAATTAGTAAATGGAATTCAAATGATGTGATATATTTATCAGTGGTTAAATAGGTGTGTGAAATCCTGTGATAATTAGGAGAAGCTCAGAAAAGTAATTTAGATAATTACTTTAGCTAAAATACACTAATTTTTGAGCAAATTAAATAGGGAAAACTAGTAAATGGAATTCAAATGCTGTGATATATTTACCAGTGGTTAATTAGGTGTGTCAAAACCTGTGATAATTAGGAGAAGCTCAGAAAATTAGTTTATCTAATTATCTTAGTGGAATTACGCTGTTTTTAGGGGTAAATTAAAAGGGGAAATTAGTAAATCATGTGCTATAATTACATGCTATTTTTTAGAGCTGTATTATAGGAAGGATAAACTGGCTGAAAACGGAAGGTAACTTCCAACGTGCATTTGTTTAGAATGTAGGAAAGAATTGTTTGGGTTAAAACTGGTTGAATTAGGAAAGATATGTTTGATCATCCTTAAGACAGCTTGTTTCAAGACACCTCCGACTCCTTGATATAAATTGATGATAATGATTGGCTTTCTAGCCACGGTTAAGTCGGTTACCCCCATGAACGATGAGTTTCTACTCCGTGTCATGTCTTGATGTTTCTACATAAGTTAGGATACCGTTTTTTTATCCTAGGGGAGCCGCCCGGTTGTATGGGCAACTGGTTTGGTGTATGGGCACCCAGAACCTTGGGTGGGGGTTTATCCACTCCGGATTTGAATAAGGAATGGGTGCCGTTTTTTCACCCTTAGGTGGTCTTGAGACAAGAAGAGTACTGGTCATGGTTATTATGGATAATGTTTTGATTGACAGTACCCTGTCTTAAGTTTAAAGATGTTTGTTTTTTGAAAGAATGCTTTCAATGCTGTCTTCAAGGAATTACTGTGATGGAACGTTAAAAGAAACCATTATTTTAAAAGTTAAAACAATGTAATAATAAGATAAATGAATCTTGTGTGAGTGCGGGGTGGTAAGTGGGGATTGACTAAGGTTGTCAATCATGGAAGGGTGGACCTGATTAGTCAGGTAACTATCCATCCCTGCGCACTAAAACGTTTAGAAAACTTCTTCAATTGGAAGAGGAACCTACCAGTGGCTGTGCCCTCACATATGTTAGGGGGAAAAAAGCGTTGGTTGAGGATACCTTAGTCCAATTTGTGGAAGGTATAGGGCTGAAGTAGTTTTTGGACTTTTAAAAGGTTGTCCCGTTTCCGCTGCGAGATAGGACTAGGTCTTCTTCTAAGGCTATAGACCCAAGCCATTGTCAATGGCAAAGATCTATTCCTTGGATTTTTCTTGTTTAGAGACTCTGATTTTTATCAGACCTAGAGACCTGTCAAGGATCCCATCCCGATCTCGGTATAGGCGGGTTGGGAACTTTACATTAAAGATAAAGAGAATCAAGACTAAGGACCACGATTTTGCGTGCAGAAAGCTGTCAAGGACAAATTGATTATGAGAAGCGCATAGAATCATTGAATGAAGGGATGTACCCCCTTGGGTTGGCATTCGAGATAGATCGGAGTCCTGTCTGAGTGTCAGTCCCAAGTGGGAGGGATACTTGCAGATAGATCTACGTCATTCCTTGGAACGGTCTGGAGGACTAAGGGAGGTGAGTAGGGTCGAGTCTGGGTATGGCCCTCTCAAGTGGCATCAGAGCAGATTGTACCCTCTTGGGTTGGCATTCGAGATAGGCCGGAGTCCTGTCTAAATGTCGGTCCCAAGTGGGAGGGATACCTGCAGATAGATCTACGTCATTCCCTGGAACGGTCTGGAGGACTGAGGGAGGTGAGTAGGGTCGAGTCTAGGTATGGCCCTCACACACCAATTGACCCAAAACTTTTAAAATTGAATGTTTTGGGTTTGTTTATCCCCTTTTAGCATTTATTTTTAGGTTTGTGTCAGCTTTTGAATTCTAACCATGAAATTTCTAAAATTTTAAAGTTTATGGTCTTTGCTACCAAAACATGATTTTTGTAGTCTTTTCCCTAATCTTTCCAGCCCAATTTGATGGTTTTGGATGTTACTTAACCTACTCTTAAGTACTGAAATTGATCCTATGAACAAAATCCAAAAAATGGTACAAAACTGAAAGAAAAACGGATGATGGAATAGTACTTTTGAAGCATCGAAAAAATATAGAATGAAATGCTTTTGTATCTCACTCACAAGTCTCAATACCTCTCAAGAGTAGATCTAGCAAGTCCCTGACTCCTAGACTCTACCAAACACTAAACCGCGTCTAGTTGCCTAACTACTAAAGTGTAAACAAAATGGAAATAAAAATCAAAGGTCTTTAACATAAAATCATGACTAGGTCACTCACCACCTAAGGATCACCTATGGAGATGATAGAAACTGAGGTTTCCATTGAGATAGATGCTCATGGGCATCCATGACTAGGTTCAATGATGATTGAGCATTTAGATTCCCCATGTGAGACAGGGACATATGAGGTATTTATAGACCATGACTGTCACCACCCCCATAGAATAGAGGTCACACCCAAGGATTCAGAGACTAAATTTCCTAGAGTGACTTGTACCACGACACTTGAGACACCCCAAGATCAGGTAGAGCCTAAATTAGAGGATGTTCATGAGAGTAGCACTACCTATGCATGACCTAGGACATATCCGGACTATAGCTCATCAAAAGGAGCTTATTGTAGGGCCACTAGACATGTTTACGTGCCTCGCACAATGACACAAACTAGACCATTAGCTAGTGATGATACACTCGTTTGGATTGAGAGAAACAACACAGATGATGGTTTATCCCAGAGTTGGCTCACATCTAGACAATCACTAGAGGCACAAGGATTTATAGAGGAGACAAACATATTTGGGTTCTTAGACCACAGACCATAGAACAACCTCATAGATCTCCTATAGTTTCTTTGACCACACCTACGCTACATAGATCAAGACCTTGTTCACAATATATAGAGAGGGCTATCCCATGATGAGTGCGGACATGAGCTAGACATTCACGACCACAAGTGAAGAGAGCTGTTGCTACATTCAGTGAAACATTGAACATTGAGTATTTGGCTACAAAAGAGGCAACCATCTATCACACCACAAGTTGACACGAGCCATAGCTCACTTGATATTTCAATTGACCATGTTGTTGACTTAGAGCTAGGCACAAGTCATCCATTGAGGAATCTTGAGCCACACAGCTCATTTCCCACATAGTCAGGCTAATGTCATCCCTAGACCCATTATTTGTGCTATAGATTCTACCATCCACATGGAGCTGGGTGCTAGCCAACTGAGAGCTAGGAGATTACATGTTTAATTGTCTAGAGAGAGTTCTCTTATCCCTCCTAGTTGCACTAGACCTTTGACTTGTGCAAATTGATTATGAATCACTAGACACATGCACATATACCAAAGACACTTTTTTTTCATTGGGTTTTTCCCCTCTAGTCATCTAGGTATGAGACCTTAGTATAGGATTTATTTTTATTTGTATTTAGGTAATAAAACTCTCATTTCTATGCTTTCTAGGTGGTAGTGTTTTGTTTATGATTTTGCAGCATAGATGGACTTGAGCTTTCATATAGCATAAATATATTGAGCTACAGCATTGCATGTTTGCTTCCACAGCTCTTGAGGAGACACATCCCATACCTCCAAGTGTACTAGTTCCTATGATTCATGTTTATGGACATTTACTCATTTACTTGATTGTTAGTCCTAGTTAGTAAAATTATTTGAATGTTTGAGACCTTAGGAGTGTTTTAAGCATAGAGAGGCTTTCTCACTTAAATAAAAAAGAACACTAATGAGAATATAAAGGAAATGGAAGACAAAACAAAAGGACCACAAATGTAAAATCTTAGCTGGAAGAGAAATCCTGGCTTGATTTGCTACTTCATTCACATGTATTGCCTATGGTACTAAAGCCCTAGAGGTTCCCAGTGTGGGCGCTTTTCTTTGAGAAGCAAAAAGGCTCAAGCATACAAAATAAACACACACGTCAAATGACTTTGAATCAATTAAAAAAAAGAAGAATGAAAAGAAAAGGGAAAAAGGAAAAGAAAGATGAAATGAAATACTTCCATTGAGCTTCATTTTGCTTGGAGTTGTCAAAGTTAGGTAGCTAATCAAAGCCGAAAGACACAAATAGGAAATCTTGCATTTAGATGATCTTTCTAACTTAGCTAGTGCTAGAGTGAGTGTTTTAACCCTTAGTCATCACTAACTAATCAAGAAACTCATTCATAAGTCCAAAACTCTTGATTAATTAATTCAACAAAGTGTAATTTTTTTGTCCTTAATGGCAGTGTAACATTTCATAATTATTTGTGTTTACTCATTTTCACATGTGCTTTGCATTCCCCTTATGCTTTATTGCCATATGATTTAGCTTGCTACCTCATCCACATTTTTCTTTTGCAGGAACATCCTTCCTTGAGCTTCTACCAAGACATGGCTTTTCAAGGACGACAAAGCTTAGGAAGGGGGTGAATGTTGGCAGTGTCGAACACCAGTAGCTGTTTACCTCTTCTTCATGAGCATATTTTTCCATTATCATGTATAGGTTCACGGGCTCTTTATGAGTTTCAGATTTTATCTACTATTTCACTTTATGTGCCTTGGGCAGCCGGCCAATTGGTTTTAAAACCCTAGGCATATAAATGAATTGTAGGTCACGTGAAAGGCGAGTATCATTTTGAGAGAAAACTTAGAGTAGAGAAGAAGAAGGAGGAGGCTATGGAGGTGGAGGCTTGGAGCCGCATGTACTCTCTTCACAAACCAATTAAGCATGCAATGAAGTCGAGTCCTATTGCATCTCTCTTTGCTTTTCATTTGAGTTGTGTATAATTGTCTTGACTTGTGTGTGTTAAGAACTAATCACCCTCTAATTGCTTGATTGCCTATTGTGTGTTTGATTATGGTGTTGTGTGCATGATTAGATTAGTGTAGATTATGGTGTTGTGTGCATGATTAGTGTGTAGATTAGGATTCATGCATGCATTGCCCTAATTGTAACACCATGAGCTTGGGTGAGCTTGTGATTAGGATGTGATTACAAGCATTAGTAGGGAATGCAACAAAAAGCAATGTGTGATTAATATGAGGTTTAGCATGTGTGAAATACTAATACCTTTCATTAGTTATCTCTTCTCTCTAATCTAGATGTACTCTCATGATTTCCCCACTCTTTTCCTTCTCATTACTCTCACACACTCACCCATGTGTGATGCTTCCATGCCCTAGCCGGGTCACTACCATCTACAGATTGATGATTTTGTTGATCTGTTGGAGCTATGCTACAAAGGGAGCCACCAGTCCACCGTTTGTCCAAGCTATGCTTCCTTAAAACATATAGAGAGTAAAGGCCACAACTTCTCCAAGCTTGAAGAGAAGAAAGGTCCATAATTTGTCCAAGATGTGCTTCCTGAAAACACATAGACAGTAAAGTCACCCACTTCTCCAAGCTTTTTACTACTATGAATGACTAATGAAATGGCCAGCTATGGCGGATAATATCCAAGGTCCCCCACTTATTGAATCTTGTCTCCATTGATCATAGAGAGGAGAAAGGTCTACCACTTATTGAATCTTGTATCCATTGAATCATAGAGAGGAGAAAGGTCCACCGCCTCTATCCAAGTAAAGATTCATCAAAACATAGAGAGAAGCAAAATCAACCAACTACCCAACTAATTAAACAAAACCAATCTACAAGGTCCATTACTTTTCCAGTAATCCACTCTATCTTGTATCATGAAGAGTTTGGTTTAAAATTTTTTTGGTGAATACTTTGAGCTATGGATATGGAGTTTCTATAACCTAACAAGAGTGAAATACATCATACAAAAATGCTTCTCTAAGCATTATACCAAGTTCAAGATTCTTATGAGTAATAAGAATTGCCAAAATCCAAACATCATGCTAGGATTTAGAAGGGTTTATCACAAAAAAATGAGTCATATTTGAAAGATTCTTGAGGATATGATGCAAAGAATAACCTAATTTTTAATGACATCTGTGATAGGGTGATGTGGAACATGCCAGGGACATATCATATATTTCCAAAGATGTGGAGACACACATATGGGCAACTTCAAAGCTTCTTGCAAGAAACAATGATGCTATGGTTGTTAGGATGGTTGTATAGAAGAGCAAGAGAGAGTATACATACAATAATTGTAAATCAGCATAGTGATTAGATAAGACAAATTATGTCCTTTGTGTGTATTAGTCAATGCAGAAGCATTGATTAACAATGATCTATTGTGTGTCCACAAGATGTCTCCTTCATTTTTGTAATGGGTATCTTTCAAAATTTGTATAATTATATAATCTAAAATTTATTCTAGAACAAAGGTGTGTCAATTTGACGAACACTTTAATGAAGTGCACCCTGCTCTAAGGGGACTTTAATGAAGTGCAGCCTGCTCTAAGGGGACTTTAATGAAGTGCACCCTGATCTAAGGGGACTTTAATATATTACTAGATTGTATCATATTGTAAGGAGACTTTAATGAATTGTTAGAAAAGGAAAACTATGGAATCTAACAACATGTATTCTCAAATTGGCCTAGAAGTCAATGTATGCATGCATGACTTAATGAGGGTTTAGATATGATCAAATGCTTCTTGGGAATTACCCTCTCCAATTCAGTACGCAATAGCATATTTAACTTTCTTTTCTTGTGGGTGGAAAACTCAAGGTGAAAAATATTTTATTAGGTGCAATTTGAACCTAATTGCTTGACCTTCAAACCAAACCTCACTTGTTGCATTAGAGAACCACTTAGACAAAGTTGTAGGTTGTAACATTTAATGCACTAGTACCTTGTGTGTAGTGGAAATTGATAACATAGTGAGCATTTCATTAAGAATAAGTTCCTAATGAGCATAGAGAGAGTACTTAATTTGAGAAAGAAACATAGCAATTTACACCTAGCTAATTGGGCATTGACAATACTTGAAAAGAGAGAGAAGTAGAACAATTGACAACAATTGAGGATCAGATTTACATGGAGCCGGTCCCCCCTCATAAAGGCTTTGTATCATAGCTTCTCCCATCAAAGTAGACTTTTGTACAATACAATCTTTGTGTTCCTTGATAAAACTAGTTGGTGTAATGAATATGGAAGATTCATACACCAAATTATGCTTGAAAAACACACCTGATGTCCGTAGCCTCCGTCCCAAGACCTCACACACCTTCAAAAATGGTGAGAGCTAGCAACAACGAATGAGGATAGATTGAGAGGAAGAGATGAATCTTACGAGAAAGAAGTATTCTCCTCACATAATCACTCTAATAGCATAGCTTAGCTTAGTAATTAGCATGGTAGAGGAGATGAACATGCCATTGAAGCTTGGCTCTTGGTTGGATTTGCATTCCATAGCCAAGAGTTGTTGGTGTAGGCCTCTACTTCTCAATGCTTGGAGAAGGAGATGGAGTTCTTCTTGCACACATGAGTTGTGTGTGTGTGTGGCAATGTGTTAGAGAAAAATGCAGCCCTCTCTCTCATCTTGGTCGACCCCTCTTGCTAATTGCTCATGCTGGCCTCCCATTGGCTCCTATAAAGCTTAGCCAATCACAAATTAGAAGCATAGTTGATTGCCTTTTGACAAATGTCCCCCTTTTCCCTTTTGTGAGAGCTTTAGGTAATTAAATAATTCAACTACACTCTCATTGGACCTCTTAGTCTTCTGGCCAATAGGAATCAGGCAAGCCATTGGGTTGTTGAATGCTCATTGGATCCCTTGGTAGACTGTCCAATAGTCTTCTAGGGAGCTTAAGTTCTATTGGTTCTTTTGTCAAGAATTTTTAAATTGATTAGATCAAATTTACTATAGCCTATTTCTCATTGGTCCACCTATATGGCCACCCAATAGGATTTGAGGGGAGATTGGGGGCAACTGGCCTAGGAGCCTGACATGTGTCCAATATTCTTATTGTGTAAAGGGGGAGTCTTGGAGTGTGTGTGTGTGTGTGTGTGTGTTTCTCTCTCATCCCCTACAATAAGGGCTCACCCCCTCCTTCCTAGGGATGTGGGAAATTTTTTTTGACTTCCCATGACCATCCAATATTTCCCCTACTTTGGCCTTTGGACAATACAATTAAAATTAGGAACTTTAGCCTATGGAAGTCCTAATGGGGTTGAACCTTAGATCTTTTAAGCCCCATTGAAGCACATTGCTCTCTTGCAGACCATCCCCCTTAGGATCCCTATTTTCCCTCCTTTGGATCCCTGAGAGACACTGATCTGGCAGCCTTACCAATATTCTAGCTTTTACTCCCCTAGTACTTCCCCATATTAAATGATCAGTTTAACATGAGAAAATCATTCGGGAGTATTAGATATTGATTTTTATGACATTACCTCTCTCTTTAAATCATAGTCTTCCTCGACTATGAGGTAGAGAAGATAAAGCTTAGTCATTAGTCCGTCTCCTAGCGGGTAAAGGATCCCTATTTTACCCTACGACACCGTGTAAAGGATCCCTATTTTATCCCATGACACCGTTCCAGAATGGATAACTAGTCCATTTGGTGCTTGAGAGCCTTATCTTCCGCAAGCATGTCTGCACATTAGTCCGTATCAATCTTCCATAGTAGAGTGCCAAGCTCTACTTGGTGTTTGGGAGATGTCATCGCCACAAACATGATCCTAAGCATGCATAATTATTAAAATTTGTGCAGAATAAAGAAAAAGAGAGTCTTATAAGACAAAAAATTTGTTCATTTATACATATTTACATTTGCTTACTCTAGGGAATCATTGTAAGCATTGACAAGGTTTATGTTATCCTTTAATTGTATGCCTTGCATCCATCTAGCATCTTCAAAATTATAATTTTTAAACTTGATAAGATATCGTCAAATAGTCTTACTGCCTTGTAATACCTTGTATTCATGTCGGAGAATGGACTCGAGGTGTAGCACCTCTTCTTGGTCCTTGATCTTTGGTGGGTCTTCAATGATTTCTTCTTGAGGTGGCTCTCCTTTGTAAGGCTTTAGTAGGCTCACAAGGAAAGCATTGTGTATGAGCAGATGGCTAGGTAACTTGAGTTGATAGGCCATCTCATTGATTGGCCTAAGAATCTGAAAGGGGTCATAGTAACTTTTTGCTAATTTAGCATAGTACTTTTGGTGTCCCGTAGGATTTTGGCCCATTGTGTGCCTTAATTGAGCCTTGGAAAAATTAAGCAAGACCCAATCATTTTGTTTAAAGGCTAGGGCTCTTTTGTGCTTATTAGTAGCATCCTTTTGCCTTTGCTGAGAGATGGATATAGCATCCTTAATCTTTTAGAAAGATTCTTGTTGTAGGTCTTGGCTATATTCATCTGCAGCGAAGATCTTCCCATTTACCTTGAGTAGCAGGGGACTTTTGATCTTCCCTCAATCACCTCAGAAGGTGCTTTTCCCGTGGAAGTATGTGCAGTGTTATTGTAAGCATACTCCACTAAGGGTAAGTACTTCTCCCATTGGGACTTTTGATCTATTTCTGTGACATAAGCTTTTAGTAGATCAAGAATGGTTAGGTTAGCTATTTCACTTTGGCCATCCGTTTGGGGATGTTAGGCCGAAGAGAAGTTTAGCCTTGTACCTAAATTCTCAAGAAGACCCTTCCAAAAATTACTGGTCATTCTAGGATCTCTATCCGGCACTATAAACATTGGCAAGCCATGGTATTTGAAGATTTGTGATATAAAGAGGGGTGCCATTTGATGGGCCTTGATAGTCTTTTTGACAGATATGAAATGTGCTTGTTTGCTAATCCTGTCTACTATCATCCGTATTTCTATATTCCCATGGATAGACTTTGGCAATCCAAAGATAAAATCCATGGATATGCTCTCCCATGGTGAATTTGGGATTGGCAAAGGTTGAAGCAATCCAGGTTGCTTCCCTCTATCAAACTTTGTCTTTTGGCATATCACACATTTTGAAACATACTCTTGTATGTTTGCTTTCGTGGCAAGCCAATAGAAAGATGTTTCTATCCCTTTTAGGGTAGACTGAATCCCTCTATGCCCCACATAAGGAGGACCATGAAATTCATACATTACTTTCTCACGTAGTGAGTTAGTAACGCATAGTCTATTACCATAGAGAAGATAACCATGTTGTATGGTAAATGGTTCTTCCTTCTTCCCTAGTGCAAGGGATGAAATCACATCTCTAAAATTGGGATCGATAGCATACTCATCTATCATAGAAGATAGATCATTGTGAGTTGCTATGGATACTCCATTCACTCTCGGTCGTCTTGAGAGTGCATGAGCCACTTGATTATGCTTGCCAGCAATGTGAGCAATATGAAAATGAAATTGCAAAAGAAAATTTTCCCACCTCATTTGTTTGTCAGAGAGCTTGGCCTGCTTCATGAAGTACATAAGGCTTTGGTGATCCATTTGCAGAATGAAAGGAGTCCCCAATAAATAGTGCTTCCACGAGTCTAGAGCATGTAGAACTGCTAAGAGTTCCTTCTCATATATGCCTAGAGCTTGCTCAATGGGTTGAGCCTTTGACTTTCATAGGCTATGGAATGCCCTTCTTGGAGAAAAACAACTCCAAGGCAATCACCACAAGGCAATCACCACAAGAAAAACAACTCCAAGGCAATCACCACAAGCGTCACATTGGATCTTAAATGGATTTGAGAGATCTGACAGTGTAAGTATAGGTTGAGAGATAAGATTCTCTTTAAGCTTTTCAAAAGCATTGTTCTCCTTGGTAGACCATATATACCTAACATTTTTCTTTGTTAGGTCATGTAATGGTCTCGCAATTTGTGAGAACTTTTCTATGAAGCGTCTATAGTATGCACACATACTTATAAAGCTTCTTAGTTCATGCAGATTCCTTGGATTGGGCCATCCTCTTATTACCTCTAGCTTTGATGGATCCATTAGGATGCCATCTTGAGAGATAATTTGACCTAAAAATTCACTTTTCTTTCGATTGATATAAAGTTTATTCTCTTGTAAAACTTGAAATATTACCTAGAGGTGTTGTTTGTGTTCGTCTAATGAATTAGAGTAGATGATTATATCATCAAAGAACACTCCATTAAAGGTTTGGTGAGGCCTGAATAGCTTCTCCATCAAGCGGTTAAATGTGGATGGTGCATTGTCAGTCGAAAGGCATGACAATGTACTCATAAAGACCAAACGTAGTCTTTACAATGTCTTGATCAACTATCCTTATTTGATGGTAGCCACTTTTTAGGTCAATCCTACTGAAGTAGGTCAACCCCTAAAGCTTATCAAATAGGTCTTCTACCCGTGGAACGGGAAACCTATTCTTGATAGTGATCCTATTTAGTGCTCTATAGTCAACACACATACGATATGTGCCATCTTTCTTGTGCACTAATAACATTGGTGAACAAAATGGAGATGAGCTAGGCCTAACCATGTCTATTTCAAATAAATCATGCTTTTGCCACATAATCTCCTCTTGTTGAGATTGAGAAACTCAATAAGGAGGTTTGTTAGGCGGCGAGATTCCTGGAAGAAGTTCGATTGCATGGACGTCATTGGCTCGTTTGGGAGGTAGTCCACAAGGGATACTATCAATGAAAACATCTTGGAACCCCTTGAGGAAATTGGATAACTCTAATTTCTTTTGATTGTTTATATTTTCTTTTGCTAAAGCATTAGGTTCATTTTGAGAATCTTTAACAAAAATCATGTACACTGAAATAGAGCTCTTTATTGACTTATTGAAAGTTTGCTTATGTACAAGGGGTATGGTACTACCCAACTCCTTAGCATCTATGTACATATCTTTCTACCTGAACCTAAAGTAGATTTTCCTTTTAGGGAATTTAACATTGGCAGCCATGCAATCAAACCATGGTGCCCCTAGGATTACATCCTCACACTTGAGAGGAGAGATGAAGAAATCCTCCTTGTCCACATAGCTTTGGACATTGAGCCTCAATTTCCCAATTAAGGGAGTGAGTGAGGCTTCTTGCCCCTTGAAAGTACCATCAAAAGGTAGGACATCTCCCGTCTCATAGGCTTGGATGTCTAGCTTGGTGGCCAACTTTATCGATATGAAATTGTGAGTAGAACCAGGGTCAAAGAGAATAAAAGCATCATGTTATCTTACCTTCTCCCAAGCATGGCATAGAGGAGATCCTTTGTGATGAGCATCCTCTTCTTGAATTTTGACCAAGGTAGCTCTAGGAGGCTCATTACGTGTATTCTTGTGGGGGCAATCATAATAAGCATGTCCTTGCTCCTCACACTTGAAACAACGGTTATCTTTTCGATAATGCTCTAGCTCTTCAAGAGAGAGTTTATTTTTGCCTCTATAAACTCCCTTCTCCTTAGATTTGTTTTTGTTGGCGCTGCCTTTGGGGGACTTTCAGATGTTGTCCTTCCCCTTAGGCTCGTTACGGTCCTTGTTTTCCATGGGCTTAACATTTCTCTTAGTCCCTTGTTGAAAGTTTATTCTTGAGGCCACCATGGTATGGTGTATGACCGTGGATATGGTGTGTGGCCTTTGGGAGTTAACATACTCTGCCATATCCTTAGTTAAACCCGCACAAAACAATTGTTTTTGCTCTCCAAAATCCATCTTCTTGAAGACAGTGACTTTGAGATGTAAATCCCAAAACTTGTCTACATACTTGTGAATGGATTTGTAGGCAGAGAGCTTAAAGCTTTGCCATTCGCGGTGAGTACTTTGTCTTTGGAATCAGTAGCCAAAAACTGCTTCATAATGGAAGCTCTTAAAGCTTTCCATGTTCGTGGAGCTTCACCGTTTGCTCATAGGCTAGACTACCATTGCGTGGCGGACTTTTGAAAATTCATAGATACATGATGTAGCTTAGAGGACTCCATGAAGCCCTCATCTCCAAACGTCGCATCAAATTGCTGGATAAAGACCAAGACTTTGTCCGTAGCACCAAAGGTGCCATTGTAGGTGAGGAAAGAGATGTTCTTTCCTCCCTCTTTAAACTTTTTGAGCTTGGACGACCTCTTCCAAGCGGCATAGGATTTCCTATGGCCTCTTCTTTTAGGTGGTTCAAGAGCAGCACCATCACTTTCTTCAGAAGAGGAAGAGTATGAGGAGGATGGAGAAGAGGGTGACCTCTTTCTTGCCTTTTTCTTCCCTTATTCCTCATTGTTTGCATCATCACTTTCTTCGAAAGAGAAAGAGAATGAGGAAGATGGAGAAGAGGTTGACCTCTTTCTCGCCCGTTTTTACTCTTGTTTTCTTTCTTCTCTCTTTGAATTATGGTGTAGAAAAGTATGCGATGGCCTTTTCCGTTTAGGGGGTGTTGGAGAGCGTTTTGCCCACCGTCTTCATGGAGCCATCTCCATCAAGGTGGCAGGAGACTCACTTCTTTCTTGTTCTTACAGTGAGGGCTCTACCGTATTTGGGTTCTCCTTTGGGAGGGAGATGCATCATCGAGTAGTAAGTTTTTGAGCCCTTCGTACGGAGCCTCCTCCTCTTCCCTTATCAGAGAGAGTCCTCTCTTGGAAGTCTCACTAGGAGGCTTCCTAGGTACTCTCTCTTCTTGGTGGGGAGTTTGGAGAATACCATGGGTGCGCAATTGCTATAGCACTTCACCTTGGAAGGATGGGTTTCCCAGGGCTTGTTGAAGCCTAGAAACAAGATAGTTTACAAGCATAGGGGCATCATTAGTTGCTCTTTTATTAGCAAAATCAAAGCTATCAAGATTCATTTCAATCTCTTTTCCCTTTTCATCCATACTAGCAAATGTTAGGTGTACATTTTTACTTGTACTTTGGCACTTCAAGCCCTGGTTGCTACTCCTCTTTACCTTCAAAGATAAGCACTCAAGCATCTATACCCATGGATCGAATATTATTAATTGCAAGGAATAGAAGAGGGTTCAATAGAGCTAAGACACCACCGGTTCTTGTCAAGCTTCTAATAGCTCAATAATGATTAATCCATAAGCAAGCCCCATAGGACCCAATATTAAGACCATAGCTCTCGATGGTATCCCCGTTAACTGCATAAAGCAGCCGTGCTTCAAGGATGAAAAATCCCTACTCTACTTACTCTTTTGTAATTAATAACACCAAACATTTGTAGCAAGCTTGAGGACCTCTCTTCTTGAGCAAGAAAAGAGAAACCAATAGCTCTGTACCAATGTAACATTTAATGCACTAATAACTTGTGTGTAGCAGAAATTGATAACACTGATGAGCATTTCGTTAAGAATAAGTTTCTAATAAGCATTGAGAGAGTATTTAATTTGAGAAAGCAACATAGCAATTTACAACTAGCTAATTTGGCATTGAAAATACTTGTAGAGAGAGAGAAATAGAACAATTGACAACAGTTGAGGATCGGATTTACATGGAGCCGGTCGCCCCTCCATAAAGGCTTTGTATTATAGCTTCTCCCATCAAAGGAGACTTTTGTACAATACAATCTTGGTGTTCCTTGATAAAAATAGTTGGTGTAATGAATATGGAAGCTTCATACACCAAATTATGCTTAAAAAACACACCTAGTGTCCCTAGCCTCAGTCCCAAGACCTCATACACCTTCAAAAATGGTGAGAGCTAGCAAGGAATGAGGATAGACTAAGAGGAAGAAGATGAATCTTAGGAGAAATAAGTATTCTCCTCACATAATCACTCTAATAGCATAGCTTAGCTTAGTAATTAGCATGGTAGAGGAGATGAGCATGCCATTGAAGCTTGGCTATTGGTTGGATTTGCATTCCATAGCCAAGATTTGTTGGTGTAGGCCTCTAATTCTCAATGCTTGGAGAAGGAGATGGAGTTCTTCTTGCACACTTGAGTTGCGTGTGTGTGTGTGTGTGTGTGGCAATGTGTTAGAGAGAAATGCAGCCGTCTCTCTCATCTTAGTCGATCCCTCTTGCTAATTGCTCATGCTGGCCTTCCATTCGCTCCTGTAAAGCTTATCCAATCACAAATTAGAAGCATAGATGATAGCCTTTTGACAAGTGTCCCCCTTTCCCCTTTTGTGAGAGATTTAGGTAGTTAAATAATTCAACTAAACTCTCATTGGACCTCTTAGTCTTCTCGCCAATAGAAATCAGGCAAGCCATTGAGCTGCTGAATGCTCATTGGACCCCTTGGTAGACTGTCTAATGGTCTTCTAGGGAGCTTAAATTTTATTGACTCGTTTATCAAGAATTTTTAAACTGATTAGACTAAATTTACTCTAGCCTAATTCTCATTGGTCCACCTCTATGGCCATCCAATAGGATTTGAGGGGAGATTGGGGGCAATTGGCCTAGGAGCCTGACATGTGTCCAGTATTCCCTTTGTGTAAAGGGGGATCCTTGGAGTGTGTGTTGTGTGTGTGTGTGTGTGTGTGTGTGTGTTTCTCTCTCATCCCCTACAATAAGGGCTCGCCCCCTCCTTCCTAGGGATGTGGGAAGACTTTTTAGTCTTTCCATGACCATCCAATATTTCCCCTACTTTGGCCTTTGGACACTACAATTAAAATTAGGTACTTTAGCCTATGGAAGTCTTAATGGGGTTGAACCTTAGGTCTTTTAAGCCCCATTGAAGCACATTGCTCTCTTGCAGACTGTCCCCCTTTAGATCCCTATTTTCCCTCAATGTATCCCTCACAGAGACCGGTCTGGCAACCTTACCAATATTCTAGCTTTTACTCCCTTAGTACTTCTCCATATTAAATGATCAGTTTAACATGAGAAAATCATTTGGAAGTATTAGATATTATTTTTTATGACATAAGTACTCATTTTAACTAACTTTATCACTTTGAGTGTAGGTTGGACAAGAAGTGAACTTTGCATTCCTCCATAAGTTAAGGGAACCTAGCTTGGACTTTTACATGGATTTTGCATTAATTGACTCACAACACCCACTGCATAACTCAAATATGACCTTGTTATTGTCAAGTAAATAAGACTTCCAACCATCTTGCGATACATAGTGTTAGAAGCTGGACACACCCCACGGAGACTAACTACTTAGAGGATTATCATTTTTTGTAATTATTCATTTATTGAGGAAACCTGATTTTTCACCTTGTAAATATTGGGACTTACAGAAGTTTCGAGATTGTATCCCAGTTTTGATAGATAGATGGAGTAGTTGGTTGATTTTGGAACTTTAGGGTTTGAGAATTGTAAGGTATATATACCACTTCTTGACCTTAATGAAAAACCTTTTGTCATTTTTAAACAAGTTTTTGAAGTCTGTGAGTGAGCGTACTGTGTACGAGAGAGAGTGTGAGCTTCATCTTGACACTACGTGTGCACCAGTGGTCGGAATCGAGTGCGGAGAAGTGCAGCGTGTTGCCCCCTACGAGAGCTACGCACCAATACCTACATTGCACGCGTACGGTCTGGTTTTGCGAGCTTCTTCTACGAGCTTCATCTGGTGATTGGGTGAGCATACGTTGTCCGATTTTGCATTGCAGCATACCCACACGTTCACATTGAGTAGAGCTACACATTAGGCACTTTAGATTTTGAAAATAAAGTGATTTTGTACCGGGTGTTTTGGGTTGGGATTTTAGTTCATAGACCTTAGGGAGAGCGACCTATTGGTGTTAGTAGGGTCTCCTTCAAGTTCTATGGTGTTTCGAGATTGTTTGATGGGTGTTCGGCTCTATACAGCGTTGTAGGAAGTTTCCTCTTATGCACTCTTGAAGGCTGTGACTTAAACAATTGATAGAGACCTCTATAGGAATTAGTTAGGAGTCAGTCGAGTGTAGGTTGACACTTTATGCTTGGTTCCACGTAGCTGCGGGTTGAGCTTCGTCCTTAGCTGACATTATATGTTAGGTGAGTTCTCGCTGTGCTGACGTCCGTCGCGGCGTATCCGTCCAACATTGGCGCCATTGTCGGGGATGAAAACCTTACGTAGGTGACCGAGACTAGTCCTTGATGATAGGGATTTTTGGCTTTCCAAAAGTCTTGTTTTACATTTAGATAGGATCAGAGGGTGGAGGACTCTCTAGGTCTTAGAGGGAGTCTAGGAAGTGTGTGTCTCGCCTAGATCCTTCGACTTAGGTAGAGTAGGTAGACCAAGATAGTTTTAGGTAGTAGTCGAGTTCTTAAGTAGGAATTGGAGTGGTAGAAGTGGTGAGAGGAGAGATTGAGAGTCCGGAGAGTCCAGAAAGCAACCAAAACACCATTATCACCATTTCACATGATAAGTAGGAGTAGAGTAAGTAGGACATCATGATTCAGGATCTAGAGCATTTCATGAATGTATACTTGCTTGGTAAAGTCATCACAAGTTTATAAAAGACGCAAAAAGACGCAAAAGTGTGTTTGAAAGCCTAAGAGAAGTCCAAAAGTTACTGTGAGTGTTTCTGATAGAGCTACAGAGCATCAGGAGCATTTCTGTCAGGAAAAAAATTAATTTCAAGCCAGGAGACATCCTACGCGTAGGATGTCTACAAGCTAATCTGGTGGGAATTTTGGGATTTTGAGTTGACCAATGTGTTCAGAAGGTGGGGTTTACCCTAATTTCAACTGGAAAGTGGAAATTTGTGTTGGAATTAGGGTTGCAGAGAAACACACACAGCTTGGAGAAGACGAAGGAAGCTCAAGGCACACAATAGAGAGTGTATTCCTTAGTGTGCAATGGAAAAATAGATAGCCCTAGAGTGATGGGCGTATATACAATGCACGGGGGAAAAAACCTCCTAAAGAGGGAAAAAATGCCCCGGCGGTCCTAGTGTGTTCACACACATCACTACCACATGTATATGGTAACAAATCCCCCCTGGAGTGATGCGGTGAACGAGAGCTGGCACATGAGTAAAGGGAAGTGCCATGCCCTGAGGACAGGATCAGTCCACAAAGGGGAGTAAGCCCAAAGCTTTGCGGAAAGCTTCAAGCTTCTCACGAGACAATGCCTTTGTGAAAAGATCTGCAAGGTTGTCCTGTGTTGGCACATAAGCCAAGCTGATCTCTCCTGCTGAGAGCCTCTCCCTGACATAGTGGTAATGCACCTCAATGTGCTTTGTGCGAGCATGAAAAACTGGGTTCCTCGCAACTGCCAATGCGCTCTGACTGTCAGTGTAGATAGTGTTGGCAGTGTCCTGTCCAACACCCAAGTCAGCCATAAGGCGTCTGAGCCATACACACTCAACCGTAGCTGTGAAGACTGCCCTGTACTCAGCCTCACAACTCGAAGTGGCCACAGTAGGTTGCTTCTTGCTCAACCATGATATACATGAACTGCCAAGCATGAAACAAAAACCACTTGTGGACACTCGCGTGTCAAAACAACCAGCCCAATCTGAGTCCGAAAAAGCATGTAAGTCTGGCGGCAATGATCCCCCCTTGGGATAAAACAAGCCAAGATGTAAAGTGCCACTAAGGTAGCGGAAAATCCTCTTGACAGCCTGCCAATGCTTAGACCCTGGGCTATGCATAAATCTGCTGACATGCGAGACTGCAAACTGAATATCTGGCCTCGTGTTGCATACATAAATGAGGCAGCCAACAACAGTTTGGTAAAGAGTGACATCAGCAGGATCGCCAGCATCATGTAGACTCAACTTCAAACCTGTTTCCATGGGAGTGGCAATAGGTTTGCAATCCTCAAGTCCAAACTTACATAGCAATGTCTCTATGTAACTTTTCTGACACAAGGCAATACCACCATCACACTGCTTAAACTGTATACCCAAGTAATGATGCAACAGCCCCAAATCTTTCATCTTGAAAGTAGCATTCAAATCAGCCTTAAATTCAGCAATATGTCTCTCATTTGGTCCAGTGATTAGCAAATCATCAACATAAAGAACCACAATGAGAAATACATCATCCTCACGCTTTACATACAATGTGCTTTCTGTTGGACTGTTACGAAAGCCTCGTTTAACCAAATGAGTGTCAGCTTTCTCATACCAAGCACGAGGAGATTGCTTCAACCCATACAAAGCCTTCTTACATTTGCACACTTTGTCCTCTTGTCCTTTTATGACAAAACCGCGAGGCTGCGTTACATAAACTTCCTCAAATATGTCACCATTCAAGAAAGCAGTAACAATGTCTGATTGATGTACATCCCAACCAAAATGAGCTGCCAATGCACATAGAAAACGCACTGTAGTCATACGACAAGTGGGAGCAAAAGTCTCTTCATAATCTATGCCTTTTTGTTGTGCATAACCCTTTGCAACAAGTCGAGCCTTATGGCGATCGATCTCACCATCCGGCTTGCGTTTCAACTTGTAAACCCACTTCGTACCAATGGCCTTTTTGCCAGGAGGCAAATCAGATAAAGTCCATGTGTCATTCTCTATAAGTGCATCATATTCTGATTTCATGGCAGCAATCCAATTTTCTGAATTCTGTGCTTCATCAAAAGACAGAGGCTCCTCAACATCATGTAAACTAGACACAGCCAAAGCATAACAATCTGATGCATAAGATGCATGGCGAGAGCCTGAACGAGTACGACTAGATAAAGGTGCATCCAATTTACTGTCACGCAAAGTGTGCACTAGCCATTTTGGCATACCTCTAGCCTGCTCATTTTCAGCCCTTTCCTCATCAAGTACATCATGTACATCTGCATCAGTAATAGGCTGTTCTAAAACATTTTCAGAAACCCCCATAGGCTGTACATTTGCCTCATTGGAACTTACATTCGTATTTCCACCACTGAAAAGAGGCAACAAAGTGTCATAAATGTCCTGTGAGCTTACATTACTGTCTCTAGTACATGACAGCAAGGGTTGAACAGAATCTTCCACAAACACTACATCCCGTGAAACCAAAATACGTTTTGTTTGCGGATGATACAACCTGTAACCTTTGCTTTCAGCACTATAACCAACAAAAATACATTTGACAGCCTTATCATCCAATTTTCTGCGCTGCACTTGTGGCACCAAAGCATATGCCAAACAGCCAAAAACACGCATGTGCTCAATAGAAGGTTTTCTATCATTCCATGCTTCATATGGAGTAATAGACTGCAAAGCTTTAGTAGGACACCTGTTAAGTACATAAGTGGCACACATGATGGCCTCAAGCCAAAAAGAATGCGGCAAAGCTTGACTTTTGACCATACATCGTGCCATTTCCGTTAGTGACCTGTTTTTCCTCTCAGCAACACCATTTTGCTGAGGTGTATAAGGCACTGTACATTGGTGTTTTATCCCACGACTAGCCAGAAATGCATTAAATTCATGAGACATATACTCCCCCCCTCGATCGGAACGGAGGGTGCCCATAGTACATTTTGAGACATTTTCAGCCATAGCCAAAAATTGTTTGAAGCACATAAAAACTTCGGACTTCGCTTTAAGCGGAAATACCCACGCATGCCTGGAGTAATCATCAATGAAAGTCACGAAGTACAGGTAATTGCCCAAGGACGGAGTTTGCATGGGCCCACAAACGTCACTATGCACAAGCTGCAACCTGCATGTGGCCCTAACTGAACCATCCTTTGGAAACTTAGAACGCTGCATTTTACCCAGAATACAGCCTTCACAAACATGTTTGATAGGTGCTTCAAGAGGCGGCAAAGAAGCAACCATATCAGATTTCTGCAAACGCAGCAAACTGGCAAAATTCAGATGACCAAAACGTGCATGCCAAAGTTTTGCATCTGAAATAGCCCTTGAATCTGCAACAGCATTTGTAAAATTTTGTCCACACTTGTCATACAAAGTGAGCTTATACAGCCCACGGCACAAAAGCCCAGATGCAACAATTTCATCACCAAAACTGAGATCATGAACTGTACATCTGTCATCCACAAATTTGACTACAAGTCCAAGTCTAGCAAGTGCGGATACAGACAATAGATTCTTCTTGATCCCAGGTACATAAAGTGCATCAACAAGTGTGAAGGAACTGCCATTAGCAGCAGTGAGCACAATCTTTCCAACTCCCTGAACTGGATAAGAGGCGTTGTTGGCACAAGTGACTGAATTCCCATGAGGGACAGACTCGAGAGAGGTAAACAATTCACGATGTGAGGTAATGTGCTTTGTAGCACCACTGTCGAAATACCACACATGTGAATCTGCAGCAACTGACAAGCATGCATCATGGACAGCAGGATTGTAAGTGCACTCTGCGCTAAAAGCCCATTCTGCATCAACATCAGCATCACAATCTCCTTTCACAGAAGACTCAACAATGGCTGCATTTGTAGTGGAACCAGCATTTGCAGTGGAACCACCCTCTTTCTTCTTAGCCTCTTTGGCCTTCAACTTAGGACACGACTTGATCAAGTGATCATTGGCTTTACAATAATGGCAACGCATCTTCTTTTTGCCCTTATCACCAGAATTGCCAGACGAAGTGCTGCCAGCAGAAGCATTAGGAACAGAATTTTTGCCACTCGCAGCAGAACCATAAGAAGTGGCTGCATTACTGTTACCACCCTTTCTTTGAGAAGCAATAAAAGCCTGTTCAACTGCACGCTGCCTAGTCCTGTTTTTTCTAGAAAGTGACTCTTGCAACAGCAATGTGCATAATGCATCAAACTTGACAACTTCAGGATTTCCTTGGGTCATCAGTCTCCAAGTACTAGCAAAAGTCTGGTAGGAATCTGGTAAGGCATCAAGAACAGTCTGCACAAGGGAACTGTCAGAAATGACTTCACCTGCAGAAATGAGTTGCTCATTGATATCCTTGACACTAGCAAGGAAAGTGTCCATATCATCTTCCTCATGCATAATCTTCGACTCTAGCTCTTTACGCAGCAAAGCAATTTTAGCCTCATTGCGGCTTGCATAAAGACCTGCTAGAATATCCCAAGCCTGTTTTGCAGATTTTGCTGAACGGATGTGAGGAATAATGGTGCGCTTCACAGACAACGCAATCAATGCATGAGCCTGCGCATCCTTAACATCCCAACGAGCTTGTTCTGCTGTAGGCAAAACAACTCTAACAGCTGCAATCCTTGCAGCAAGACCTGCAACATCCTCAATATCGCCTACATCTTCAGAACCAGGACGTACATCAATGCCCTGCACAATGTTCCAGACACCTTTTGACACAAGAACGTGTTGCATCATATAAGCCCACATAGGGTAGTTGTCCCCATCCAACCTGTCCTCAGCAGCAAACATCTTGAACACATCTGTGTTGTTGTTGTCAGCCATGGTAAATGTTGCACCTGATGTGAAAACTGCCCGAAAATAGGAGAAATGGAGTGGGAACAACTTGTGCTATATAGCACAAACCGTGGAAGACTATAAGGCACCTGTTATGCAGAAAACGGCACTGACAGAAAATCTGCACAAAATGACGAAATAACCTGTGCAGTACTGCCCGTAGTGGAAACAGAGGCCGAAATGAGCCCAAAATATTTGTCGACCTGCGAACGCTCGCCAAAGCTCACTGAAATCGGAGAAAGTGAGCAGGCGTGTGCTGGAGCAGCTGGCGACTAAGCCCAGGAGGACGTGACCTGCTCTGATACCAATTGTTGGAATTAGGGTTGCAGAGAAACACACACAGCTTGGAGAAGACGAAGGAAGCTCAAGGCACACAATAGAGAGTGTATTCCTTAGTGTGCAATGGAAAAATAGATAGCCCTAGAGTGATGGGCGTATATACAATGCACGGGGGAAAAAACCTCCTAAAGAGGGAAAAAATGCCCCGGCGGTCCTAGTGTGTTCACACACATCACTACCACATGTATATGGTAACAATTTGACCATATCTTGACAGGGTAAGGCCAGATAGACTGAAATTGCCAGACATCTTACCCAAATTGTGCCAAAACATTATTTTGAGACCAAAACCATAAGATGGCTGCATGAGCATGTCTTGCATGATATATTGAGTGACTGAAAGGGGTTTCATCTCATGTGGGTGAGAAAATTGGGTTCAAAGCAGACTTTAGCACTTTTGACTGAAACAAGCAAGAACAACTAAAATTGGGGATTTTTGAAATCCAAACCAAAATCTAAGCATACCACTGGGTTACTGACATCAAGGGAAAACTGTGGGTCAAGTCTGGGGTCAAACAGGCCAAAAAGACATCCTACGCGTAGGATGTCTTCTGTGTGATTTTGGACTCCAAACCAAATTTTGAGTATACCAAAGTGATCAGCAACTCAAGGGGAGCCTGTGCTTTGAGTTTGAAGCCATTCTGATGAAAAAGACATCCTACGCGTAGGATGTCTAAAGCAAGACATTGAAGCCAGACATTGATAGTGGGCATAGCAAGGTGTTGTGTAGCCTAAGGCAAGCCTCCTGGTCAATTTTGGTTCAAATTGGAGTTGATTAGACTGATCAAGATCAACAACAGGCTGTCGGAACAGATTTCTGACTCATTGACCAGCAAATAGGTGTCCAAATCAAAAAGTAAAAACACCTGTAGACTCAGCACATCAAGGGGAATCCACAGTGCAAAAATCCAGGCAAAACAAAGCAAGAGACATCCTACGCGTAGGATGTCTATTGGGGCCTACTGAAGAGAAAATTTGACTGGGCTTAGACAGTGAGGTTCCATTTGGCTTAAGGGTTCCAGAACTTCTTTTACAAGTGAATTTGGACCTTGTTTGTCCAATTGACGGTGCAAAGACTGAATTCAGGCTCTTTCGTGTAAATTTACCAACATCCGAGGGAAGCACAGTTCCAGAATAGCAGACCTAGTCCAGAACATCAGCATTGTATAAAATACAGTAGTGGTTGAGATTAACTCTCCAGTTATACCAATCATTACTAAGATAACCTCTAGCAGATAAATGCTTTGATTCGATTGCCGAAATTAAACGCTTGTGTACAAGTATATTCAACACAACAAACCAAGAAGTTGTGCGGAAACTGATCCTTTGCCAAGTGAGTGGTTGGATTTGTGATAAATTGCATTGATAAGTTTGATGAATTTAAGATCAAGAAGATACATTGTTAGAGACCAGAAGGTGGCAGGTGACCAAGGTAGCTTAGTGTCCATCGAGGAGAGTGTAACTCAGGCAAGGCTAGATCCACTAGCACCAATTATTGAGGAAGGTAGTGATACTGACACTTCGTCAGACAAATATTTCTTCATGATGGGTAGTCAACAGCCAGGAGGTTTCACCTATGATGGACCAATTCTAGGAGGAAGCACCTCCCAAAATCCTTTGAGTGATTCCAAGCTCACCATGATCTTCTTAGAGGGAAAAAACTCGAGGGGAGCTCTAGTCTATTCTGACTATCGAGGACGCAAGTGCATTTGTATTGAAGAGAGTCTAGCACAGAGATTGGAGATAATCCGAGTCTATGATGATGGAGATAGATTCCGAGACAAAAAGGGGAACCACTATCTGATAGTTAGTAACCCTGAAGATTACAACAGATATGGAGATAATGTGGCGAAAGGAAAAATGGTTTTAGAAGCTCAAGAACTGCCACCAACCATTGATCGGCCCGGAGCTATTTTTATGTATGATAAGAAAACAACCAGGGTTCCAACTTATAACGAGAACGTGGGAATCTACAAGCACGAGAGTGAGGGTATAGTCACTTACTTTCGCAACAAAGAACCATACGTAAATAATTTAAGCAAGGACAAGTTTCTTTACTTATGCTCTTATGAAACTGCTATGGGGAAGGGTATAGTTTTTCTTGATAGATACGGGCGAGAATACCAATGTATTCTCCCAGAGGAGGTAGAAAGGGCAACAGGTCCAAGAGCATCAGCATATGCCCCTGAAGAAGTGCCAAGAGCCACCTACATCCCAAGTAAGTTGACAAATCCCTTTTCTGATGAGTATGACGCTACCTCACATTCCACCCGACCGCAAGCATTCAACAACCAAAACCAACCAGCAAACCAACCATCATTGCAGGCATGGCTCAGACAGAGTGCAACAATGGAGCAAGACCAAAATTGAGAGGGTTATCAAGTTGCACGAGGGCTAAGGGATTTGCAAGAACCACCACTCTATTCAAGGTATCAAGGAGAGAGTAAGCCAAAGACTCAAGGGTCAACAGAGCCTGGAGGGCCACCCATAGAACGAGTTTGAAGAGATGAACCATCTCTGGCGAGAACTGTTAGAAATTATGGCTTAGGAGCACCACTGGGAGAGGAACCAGCCTATTACATAAGACCTGAGGAGGTATATCGATTAGGACATGGAGATCCAATGATGAGGTTTGTAGACCATCGGAGAATTAGACCTTCTCAAGTGCAAAAATCGGTAAACAAGAAATACACAGGAAGTAGAGACCCAAGAGATTATGTAGCAGCCTTTGTGTGTGTAAATAGAGTTGAAGAGGTGTTATACTTTCCTACCCAATTTGTAGGGTTTGGACTGACCCTAGAGGATGATGCTGCCACTTGGTTTGACTCTGTAGAGCGTAGAGACTTTGAGTCTATGGAAGGAGTGTTTGACGAGTTTATCGAGGAATTCTCACAAAGGGGGATAGCTCATAATACCATCTTACAAATCCATAAATTCAAACAGAAAGATGGGGAATCTGTACGAAAGGCAGCCCTAAGACTAAAAAGATATGTTAAGTTCTGTCTAGTGGAAGAACTGCCAAATCAGTCTAGACTCATGCTGAATTCATCCAAGGACTAAGGAATGCGGATCTCCAGAAAGACTTACATATGAAAAGGAGCACGACTTTGAATGAGTTAACCAAGGAGGCTCTTTACCTTGTGGACAATTGTGCGGTCTACAAAGAGGGAGAGTTCAAGGACCTTGACGACGATTCATCTTCACAACAAAGTGGAAGAAAGTCTTCTAAGATGGCACCGAAAGGAGAAGTAGCTGTAAACCAAGAGCTGCTTGTAGATGAAGTGCTAAAAAAGATTAACTTGTACGCCAAACCCCAAGCTAAACAGCCCAAGTGGTGTGCTATTGAACAAAAATGGACAAACCATGGGACAGAGGAATGTTATTATAACAAGGGTTATGTGAGAGAGAGACCTTACGCTCCCCAAGCTCAGGTCCCGGGGGATTCACTCTATATATAAAATGGGATGCCACTTGCGAGCAGACAACTTTGATAAAACCCCTATATATGACTCATATTAGAGAATATGACCCCCCTTTCTACGCTTATACGATAATCAATGCAGAAAACTATCATACCCCTATCTTACATTCAAAATGTAGGTCTCACATGATCTAACTGAGTAAAACTAGTCAAAAAGCATGTAGCATAGCGATTGGCAAACGTACAAAGGAACCACTTCGTTTGATAACTAGATGTACCCTCAATGTGTCTTAGTTTGAATTTCAAACTATGTGCGCGTTCAGCCTCCACTCTAGCTACTCATCCAATTTGGACCCATCTAAATTACCTTAAAAGCATGGTTATAAAGTTGTGTTAGGTTCTCTGTGTAAATTTGCATCTATACAAGCTCTTTATAGCTTTCATCTCTCAACAAACAAACTATAATCACAAAACAAGCAATTGATACAAAGGAGTGCTAGTTCTTGCATGTATATTTGTAGCTATTGACTCACAAGTTTGAGGGAAGATTCTTTCGGGAAGCCATGATTTTGAAACACAAAAACTTCCTCTCATCCCCCGCCCCCAAATATGATACCCCTTCCCTTATTTCTAAGCATGGGAGATAGATTATTAGGGGCCTGCCCCCTAACTTATACGCTTATGTAACTTGTAAAAAAACCCCCCTCTCCTGCACTTACGTGGTGCAGTAAGTTTTCCATGGTGAATCCCCCGGGGCTCAGGTAGCGTCTCCTCAAGTTCCACCGATGCCTAGGTATCAAGCAGGTAACCTACCAGGACCTGTAGGTGTAGAAAGACCACAACTGGTGTTGGGGCAACAACCACCCCTACCAAGATTACGACCACTTGGTATAAGATACACACCAACCGTAACCGAATAAGAGGATAAGGCTTTGGTGCCTATGCATGCATATTATGAAGATCCCAATGAATATGCGGCAAAATCTGTCTATTATCCACCGGAAGAACCCTCGACACCAGGACCATGGAGCATGATAGGAAGTACAGGACCACCAACAGCTGCACATGCAGTAGGAGAAGGGAGATATAGTTTAGATGAACGAACATTGTTGTTCATAGCCAACGGAGGCATGGGCGGACAAAGACATGCATACCAACAAAGAGGAGCTCAAGGAGCACCTCAACAACCCAAAGGACCCTGCTACAAGTGTGATGGAGACCATTGGCTAAGAGACTGTCCTCATGATGAAATCATTAGAGTCAACGTGTATTGCACTGAGTGTGGAGTTACTCATTTGATTCCCGATTGCCCTAAAAACCCGAGCAAAGGAGAAAAAATCACCTTGAACATGCTAGAAACAGTACCTTCCAGTGGAGGGTCGGAAAATGAAACAATCATACCTATTCAGGCAGTAACACGAGCCCAAGCTCAAAGAATGACGAACCAACCCATAGTTGAAGATCCAAAAACCGATGCCCAAAGTTCAGAAACAAAAGATCAGAGAAGCACTTGGAAAGCTAGAAAGGCGCGTATGAAATCCAGGAAGGAACGAGATCAAACAGCTCTATCTGAGGAGTTGAAACATACAAAGGATAGATTAGAGAGGTTAGAGGATCTAGCTAGCTTAAGTTTACACACCACGGCACCCATAGCACCCAAGGAAATAGCAGAGCCCAAAAGTGCAGGATCAGGAGGATCTGTACTGGCAGACAAGGTAAATGAGCAGTTGGATGTGCTTCTAAAAGCTTATGAAGCCAGACTCAAAACAAACCAAACCCAGGAGCAAAGGTGGATGACTTATCCATATGCAGAAATAGAAAAACAGAGGTTGGAAATGTGTAAAAGGATGATCGAAACAACTCAATCATTGATGGAAGACCCGCTGGGTAAACCTGCAAATTGGCATGAGGCACCGGCTCCAACCCCTATCCAACCAACTTTAGAGAAACATGTAAAAACAAAAGGAAAGACTCACTAATGCCTATGAGTCCAGAGGAGAGCCTATCATAGTGCCAAATACCATAGATGAGGCAAGTGACGGGTTCCAACCTAAAATATTGACAGAAATGGGTAAGGACTGTAATGGTCTAGACGATCTGTGGAAGCAAATCCGTGAGGCCAACGAGGCTAATAGGATGAGTAACCACATGAATAGCATGAGAAAAGAAAAGAATGTAACCTTACCTCCTATCAAAGAATTTGAGGCAAGGTCACAAATGAACTTTGAGATACATTCACAAGGAGAAGACCAAGGATCAATTAGTTCGGGGCACAGCCAACCAGACTTGCTGAGAGCTTTACCCTCTTACCTAGGAGAGTATGAAACCAAGTCGGAAGTGAGAGCAATCCCATCTCAAAGACTTTCTTCTAACAAAGTAATGGATTCACAAGGATTGCTTGAGTTATTGTCCACACCTCTGGCATGCACAATCACATTAGCAGAACTCCTAAGGTTACAACCAAACATGTGGACCACAATAGGTAAATGCCTAAAAAATTTTGGAGTGAAAGACCCCACCTTGAGGCTACAGGAAGGGATCAGGGAGTTGGACAGACCTCAACTAAACACTAGGCCAGTACCATTAAACAAGCTTGGAGAGTATTGCGAGGGAGAAGATGGAAACACCACGTTACCAGTAGAATTCCAAGGAGTAGTTTCCAAAGCTATTCGTGATAGTGGAGCAGGGGTTGCTATCGCCACCAAGGAAATTTGGAAAAAATGGGGAAAACCACCATTGATAGCTACCAGAATGAAATTGCAATTGGCAGATGGGTTCATGGAGAAGCCTCTGGGACTCTTAGAAAAAGTGATTGTTACTTCGTGCGGGATCGAGTATGAGCATGCATTTGCAATAGTCGATTTCGACAAAAAGAACAATTATGAGATCATCTTGGAAAGACCATTCATGCGACAATTGAAGATGGTCCAAGATTGGGGTTATGACCACATATACCTTAGACATGGCGAGACAACAACTAAAATACACCTGAAAGACCATAGTTACAAAGATGTGAACCAAACACCTGTGGAAGAGTTTGATTCAGCTACAGTAGCAGGATCAGAACTCCCAGCATGGTTAGGGCAACAAAAAAGCTATGGATGTGTGGAGCTTCACATTGTGGAAGCTTAAGAAGAGAGGAATGCGTCTTAGAAAGAGCAATTGAGGACAAGGAGTATATTCCGAAACCTTTCCCTGAAGATGCCTTGGACCCTCTAGAATGGGAACACATACTAGCAACATTGGATGTCTGTATCATTATAGATAGTCCCACAACAAAATTTTGCGATAAGGATGGCTATGATGTGCTACCCTACTACATGGTAAACATTATAACAAGAGAAGATGAGACGATAGAACCACCAGAACAAGAAGAGTTTTATAACTCCTCTAAACATCTGGAAGTAAATGAGGATGCAGATAATGAGTGTTCGGACACCTCAAGTGAGCGTGGAAGGAAAACCGAGAATATCAAGTTTTATGATTTTGCTAATCAACACCCTAGACGTCAGGAACGCTATAGGAGGAAACGAGAAGGAAACAAAGTGAGAGAGAATCTGATGCCCAGGATAAAAGGTAAAACTCACTATTTGATGCTTGTAAAAGCAGAGGATTGTGTAAAAGATCAAATATCAGGAAGATTCTCAAAAGATCGAAGGGAAAGAACGCGAGAGGAAATAAAACAGGTACGAAAAGCTAAAACAGAAACAAAATCACAAAAATCCCAAAAATAAAAAAAAGAAACAACAAAAGACCAAGAGTGGACCAAATTGGAGCGTAAACAGAAATACCAAGAACTGAAACGGTCTTTACGTGAGATATGGACTAATGAAGAAGATAGTGATGGTAAAGGGGAGTCCGAAAAGGGAAACATGAATGTACCATCACACTATACGAAATTTACCATCCAGGACAGAAAAATCATCATGACACCACCAGTCAGGGAAAGAACCAACCAAGAATCTTACGATGGGCCAGAAAATGCAAAAACGATAGACCTTGCAAAACCAGGTGAAAAGCCTCAGCCGGTCTATATAGCAAACGATTTAGAGCCTGAAGAAGAAGAACGACTAACACAATTTCTCAAAAAGTATAAAGATGTGTTTGCATGGTCCTATAAAGACCTCAAAGGAGTTGATCCATCGATATGCCAACATACAATTCCTTTGAAATCAGATGCAAAACCTAGCAAACAACGTCCTTATATTTATAATGACACATTTGCTAAACAAATCAAAGAAGAGATTGATAAGCTGATGGAAGCTGAATTCATCTATGAAATCGAACATACAGATTGGGTGTCACCCATGTGGTAGTTCCCAAAAAGAATGGAAAACTGCGAGTGTGAGTAAACCTCAAAAAGGTAAATGCAGCCACCATAAGGGATAATTATCCCTTGCCAATCACAGAACATGTACTTGAGCGGGTGGCCGGGAAACGTGCTTATTCCTTTCTGGATGGGTTTTCAGGATACAACCAACTGGCAATAGCAAGGGAGGATCAACACAAAACAACATTTGCCACAGAATGGGGAATTTATGCGTATCGAGTTATGCCGTTTGGCTTAACTAATGCCCCGGCTATCTTGCCAATCACAGAACATGTACTTGAGCGGGTGGCCGGGAAACGTGCTTATTCCTTTCTGGATGGGTTTTCAGGATACAACCAACTGGCAATAGCAAGGGAGGATCAACACAAAACAACATTTGCCACAGAATGGGGAATTTATGCGTATCGAGTTATGCCGTTTGGCTTAACTAATGCCCCAGCTATCTTCCAAAGGTTAATGACACGCGTTCAAAGAATACCTAAGAATATTCTTAGAAATTTACATGGATGATCTTTGTGTACACTCTCTTCTACGAGAGGAACATGTTGACCATTTGCAAAAGGTCTTTGAAAAATGCAAGACATATCGAATCTGTCTTAACCCGGAAAAGTGTATATTCATGGTTAAGCAAGGCCGCATCTTAGGACACATTGTCTCAAGAAATGGCATAACCACTGACCTAAACAAAGTCAAAGTCATAGTGGACCTACCCAAGCCTACTAATGCGAAACAAATGCAATCCTTCATGGGACACTACGGATATTATCGAAGATTCATATACATGTATGCGGTTATCACACAACCTCTGTATCGTTTGCTAGTCAATTTCGATTGGACCGAGGAGTGTGAAACTTCATTCCAAAAGCTGCAGGAAAACCTTATATCAGCACCTGTACTGAAGGCACCAGATTGGGAAAAGATATTCCATGTTCACATTGATGCTTCTGCATATGCCATTGGAAGTATTCTGGCTCAACCTGGAGACGGAACAATGGATTTTCCAGTTTGTTATGCAAGCCGACAATTAAACAGTGTGGAAAAGAACTACACAACCACCGAACGAGAAGGGTTAGGAATGATTTACCACCGAACGAGAAGGGTTAGGAATGATTTTCCAGTTTGTTATGCAAGCCGACAGTTAAACAGTGTGGAAAAGAACTACACAACCACCGAACGAGAAGGGTTAGGAATGATTTATGTTGTAAATAAATTTCGGCATTATTTTCTTGCAAACAAATTTGTGTTCTTCATAGATCATCAAGATCTTTTATATCTGGTAAATAAACCATGCAATACAGGGAGAATTGTACGCTGGTTTATTATATTGCTAGAGTTTGATTTCACAGTGGTGTTCAAAAAGGGTAAAACTCATCTACGAGCGGATCATCTTTCAAGGATACACAACGGGGAAGCTCCTGAAGGAGTAGATGATGACATACCAGATGATTATCTTTTCAATGTTGAAACGGTACCCAAATGATCTAAGGAAATTGTTAGCATTCTTTCCTTTGGAAGTAGGTTTAATAATACGGAATACAGATCCAAACAACAAACAATTTGACAAACAAAAAACTACCAGTTGATAGCAGGACGGCTATATCATCTAGGATCAGACCAAATCCTACGATTATGTATAAATCCGGAAGAATTAGAGTGCTACCTTGAAGAAACACATGTCCAGGATTGTGCATTTCATTGTTCAACAGTGAAAACACACCAGAGACTGAAACAGTTAGGGGTTTATTGGCCAACTATGTATGCGGACACACATTCTTATGTTACCAATTGTACTATATGTAGTGACAAATGACCAGTGGATCACGCAACATTGTTTCATATAAACATTGCACCTGCATGGAGTCAATATATCATTGATTTCTTGACCACTAGGACATTCCCTGAGAACATCACAAGAGCATGAAAAAAAGCTATAGAGCTGGAAGCTCGTGACTTTCATTTGATTGGGAACCAACTCTATAAGTGAGGAAAGGACAATCAACTTAGAATCTGTGCAAGTGAAAGCGAATACCTGCTGATTCTAGAACATGCACATCGCGGAATAAGTGGAGGCCATTTTTCGGGCGATAAGATGGCAAAAATAGTCTTAACCCCGCAGGTATATGGTGGCCTACATTGCACATGGATGCTGAAGAGTTTGTAAAGCGTTGTGATGCGTGTCAGCACACCAAGGTGCCAATAAAAAGAGATGAGATGCCACTACGGCCAATGATGGGAGCAAGAGCATTTGCAAAATGGGGCATTGATTTTGTGGGACCTATCTCACCCCCTGCATATCGCACCCATACCCAATATATCATTGTGGCTACGGACTATCTCACAAAATGGGTCAAAGCAAAGGCAACACAAAAAGCAGATGCACGCACCACTGCCCAATTTTTGTATGAGAATGTTTTTGTACGATACAATTTACCAATAGAAATTGTCAGTGATCGTGGGACACATTTTCTTAATGAAGTCATTGAATATCTGCTAGAGGAATTCATGGTCATACATAGGAAATTTGCTCCATACCATCCACAGGCCAATGGACAAGATGAGGCAACAAATAAAACACTATGCACATTTCTCACTAAAATAGTGTCAGAGTCAAGAACAGATTGGGATCAGCAGCTACACTCAACACTATGGGCATACATGGTAGCTTACAAAACATCAATAGGAACAACACCGTACAACATGGTGTTTGGCCTAAATGCTATACTACCCATAGAGTTTTTAATTCCAACTCTACGAGTAGTGAAATGCTTAGAATGGACAGGGCATGAGCTCTCTTCAAGAATAGATGATCTTGAAAAGCTAGATGAACTCCGCTTGAGAGCTGTAGCTTCAATCTACGCTAAAAAGAGAAGACAAAAAGAGTTTTTTGACAAGCATGTGCGCACTAAAGAGTTCAAAACAGGTGATTATGTACTTGTTTATACTTTGAAGCAACATGCCAAGAAACTTAAAAAACGAGGGATGTGACCCTTTGTGATTAGTGATCCATCACAAAGTGGAGTTGTCAAGCTTGCTACATTAGCAGGTGAAGAAATGCCGAATTGGATTAGTGGATGTCGACTGAAGAAATATCATCTACTACTAACACAGGATATGCTCCAACAAATTCATCAAGGAAAACAACGGATGAAGGAAAAATAGAGAGTACGAGAGGAAGCTCAAGAAGAAGCAAAGGAACGCATTGCAAAACGAAGACTTCTGCGACAACAACAACAAAGTGGAGCTGTCAAGCTTGCTACATTAGAAGGTGAAGAAATGCCGAACTGGATTAGTGGATGTCGACTGAAGAAATATCATCTACCACTAACACAGGATATGCTCCAACAAATTCATCAAGGAAAACAACGGATGAAGGAAAAACAGAGAGTACGAGAGGAAGCTCAAGTAGAAGCAAAGGAACGCATTGCAAAACGAAGACTTCTGCGACAACAACAACAAAGTGGAGAACCATTGCGAATCAATGCCATTCGACTAATGCAGTTGGATGAAGACACAGTGGAGCCAATAATTGCAGTCAAAGTGGACAGCAATCAAGTTGAATCGATGGCATTGCTTGATTCTGGAGCTCAAGCAAGTTTGATCTCTTACGGATTATACCAATAGCTCAAATCCCCAAGTCAACTTCATCCTACTCCTCAAGTGTTGGAAAGTAGTACATCACACTCGTTGAAAACATTGGGATGGACTATAGTGCATGTACAAATACATCAATATATTTACCCACACAAATTCTATGTGGTGGAGGATGAAAGCACACAACACCCAATGATGTTGGGACAACCTTGGCAAAAAGAGTACAATGTGCAGATAGATTGGAATGCGAAGGCAGTCAAAATTCAGCATGCACATGAACAACATGTGATAGCATTTGCTAAGCAATACCGGAATCATCAGCTGCAAGCCAAGCAATCATTGGAAAAAGAGCCAAAAGCAAGAATGCCACCAAAGAACAACATGATACCCGAGATCAACAGGCAGGTAAAAGCCAACCATGCTAATTACAGACATACGAAGTCACCGGCCGCAATGCAAAGATCTAGGTTACCAAAACAAGGGAAACAAGTATGGATGCGGAAGGATAGAAATGACATGGCAGGCAAACAACAATGCAACGAAAGAATTCAACCGAAGCAGATAGTTCAACCAAAAACCAAGGGCATAAAACAAATATGGATCCCAAAGAAAATGCTCAGCCATAACCCAAATGTCACTCGCATTTGGATACTGAAGCAAAAGCAAAAGGAACTCCCTTCAGTACAAGCAACAACGGAAGGCAGACAACTGCATTTGAAAAAGGACAGCCGACTTATGTGGATGCCAATCAGCAACAAATCAGTGGCAACAAAGGAATTAGCAAAACATCTACAAAAACTGGCAAAAGCAAAATACCAATGGAAAGCAAAGGCAATCATCTCCATAGAAACAGCTACGGCTATATCAATAGTAGTGGCAAAGCGATTGCCTTTTGCAAACAAGACAATTAAATAGAGACCAGTAGAGTTACAGCTGTTACTTGCAAAGAAAGCAGGAAACCTCGACGGCGAATGCCAATAAGCATCTTGCTTATTCCCTTCTCTTGCACAACATTAATTTTTCCATGCATTGACCGAGTATGCATAAAATAGGGCCACATTAATCGGCCAAGCATTAGAACAAATTTTTCAACCTATGCACGGCACATACTCCGAGGCGAGACCTTGTCGTCCGGGAGGACTTCGGCTAGGAGGGGGGGAGGCATTTTCAAATGCGGAACCAATAGCAGAAAGAGCAAAAAAGGGCATGATTTTTGACTATTTTAAGGGTTGTTGTTTGATTGCAAAATTTTCTGGAGTAACCCAAGTACATATTCCCTTATACAGCATGTATCTATAGGTATATGGGGCCAAACGCCAAATCAAGCCCCTAGGTGTGTGTATATAAGTAGAAATAGCCATTTTTCGGGCAAAATATTGATAAAACGGAGAAATCCAGCCTTAAAAATTGCATGTGAGTGTATATAATGTTTTGCGGTGATGTTTGTGATTTATTATGATTTTTGGGGATTTTCGAGGTTTGATTTGCTATTTTCCTTTTAATTTTGCTAATTTTTGGCAGAAAAACTTCAAAAATGTAAAAAGTAGGTGAAAAACGGTCGTAATGAAAAACAAAAATATAGGGAGGATCAGTGACAATAGGACAACCTATGGTACAGTGGGGGTGCAATTATGAGACTGGAGCGGAAAGCGTGTTTTGACCATGACCGAAATGCCAAATTTTTGGTAAACAGAGCAAATGGAGTCCAAATCAAGAAATTTTTGATCCTAAACCACATCTCGCAAGAAGATAGGAGCACATGTCAAATTTCATGAAAAGTGGTTTGGAGACCTCCATTATAAGAAATTTTCACCTCATTTTTAGCTCATTTTCAATATTGACTTTATGGAGAGAGCTTCTACCACCTAGAGCGGATGGACCTTCCAACAGCTTCTACGATGCGCACGACTATCCGATGAGCTTTAGACATGAGAGGTAGGCTCACCACCTTGAGCTTTTCGTGCATGTTTGTCGTTTGTTGCGAAAACTAGCGTAGGGTTCACACACAAAGCGGGCAGTAGAGACCTACAAGTAGAGACGACGACCTAATGGCTAACCCAAAAGCAACAAGACTTCATCGGCAGCTTACCCTAGCATAGGAGACCAGTCTTGGATGTCCAAAGGCAGTAGAAAACCATCGGGAAAAACCCTAATTCCTAGAATCCCGCAAGAGGCCACCAAATGGGAAATCGGTGAAAAGGCGACCAAATGCTACCAAAATTCATGGGTAGGAGCATCTCGACATGCTCGACAAGTCTATGTGACCCGCATGCCCAAAAAGTGAATCCAAATCCAAGAACATAGCCATGTTCCATAGGCCAAGGACTACCCACAGAACAAATCTCATGTCATTTTGATGAAAAAGACATCCTACGCGTAGGATGTCTCCAGCTTAATTTGGGCCTTCTGTGCAAAGAGTGACATCATGGGAGCCAATACCATGGTGCAAAGAGCCCATATACCAATTTTCAACCCATTTGGACATCAATTGCTACCTGTTATGGAATTTCTACCCAATTTGTGACCTAAAGCCTAAATCAACAAAAAAAAAATCCACTTTTTGATATCCAAATCCATATCCAAGCACATAGCCATGTTCCATAAGCCATGCACTACCAGCATGTCAAGTATCAACTAATTCTGATGAAAACGACATCCTACGCGTAGGATGTCTAAATGGAAAATTTTGGCCAGATTTGCATTGTGAGCACATGCACATCTTCACAAGTTTCTTTTAAGCTTTACTTTCAATTTTCAAGTCATTTGGATAGTTAAAACTCATTTTCTCAGTTAATATGGAAAAAATGCTAACTTCGGACTACTGAGTGCAACAGGATCTATGGAAACCGCGAAGTCACTGGCAAAGAAGAAAATAATGACCATCAAGGATTACCTAGAAAAAGTGGAACCCTTCGTCATACCAGAAGGAACACTAAAGCCCACCATCACATGGATCCAAGAAGATCTGTTAGAGTCCAACGACCTAAAGATCTACCAAGGAGTGTTCAAAGACACTGAAGGTAATGTGATTGAGCTACCAATGCTGAGAAGATTGATCTCCACAACTACTTTGAAGCAGTACCGGCAGGGGTGGACATAAAGAGAGTCTGGGAGTTTGTGACAACCATGAAAGAAGATGGAGTGGCCAAAGTAACAAATCTACAAGGTAGGCGAGAAACAAAAATAATAATCACTGAGCAAGTTGTAGCAGATGCACTAGACCTCTCCAACAAGGGGGATAGTGTAACTAAAATAAGGGATGAGGTCAAGGTGTACAATGAGAAGAAAGGAAACTACACCTTTGAAGATATTGCAAACCCAAGAGTGGCAATCATGAGCCAGTTGTACAACCAATACTTCCATATGTGCACGAAGCGGCCACAAAAGTACAGAATGCTGCCAGGTGCAATTGCCACGACATTCACCTGGGCAATGACGAAGGGCACCCCAAAGATAATCAATTATGCAGCGTATATACATGACAACCTAGTAAAGGTGGGTAACAAGAAGCCAACATATATTGTGCCAGGAGAACTAATCACTAAGGTGATTTATGGAGCACTGCATGCAAAAGGAAGATGGTCTGACCCCCCGTCTCAAATGACTGGCTGAGGCTAAAAGAAAACAAAGAGGACGAGCCACAAAGAGCACCAACGGTCGCCACAAGACTGAAAAGACGGCTAGAGCCGGTCCTAGAAGAGCAACCCAAGTAGAAGAAGGGAAAGAAAGAGTTTGTCCAAGTGCCAGTGAAAGAAACAAAGTCACAAAAAGCGGCAAGATTAGAGAGGCTGATGGAGAGCTTCAGAGCAGAGAGAGCCCTTAAAGGTGATTTAAGTGAACTCTAGAAGCCTTCACTAGAAGCTATGTCGGGATCATCCCGAAGAGTGCAAAGGGACAGATTTGAGGATTATATCAAGAATTTTGAGATTCTTGATGCCGCATCAGAGAATATACCGCATGTACCTTTCACAGAGGAGGAAGTGGAGTAAATACGGGAGAAACTGGTAGATGACCAAGAGAGCCAAGAAAGAGAAAGAAAAACTAAAGCAGATAGAGATTTAAAGGGAAAGCCTACATCTCTACCGGCCAACCCTAAACCCAGCCCACCGCCCTCACCACCTCCTCACAGCCCTCCACAAGAAGATAAAGAGGAGGAAGATAAACACAAAGGCCAGGAGGAGCCCAAGAGAGAACCAAGCCAGGAAAGGGAAGAGGTTAAACCCGACAATGAGAAGACAAAGCCAAACGAAGAATACAACACATTTATGGACCTGCTAGCTGCAGGATACACAAAAGAAGAAGCTGCCACATTCGCATTTGACTTGGCAAGCACAGGGCCTAAAGAACAAATGCAAGGAATCAGGCTAAGAGAACTAAAATAAATGACCATAGATATAGTGGACATGCACCCGCCCTCCAACAATTGGGATGTGGTGATGATGAAGCTAACCAGGTTGAGAGCACAGTCCATGGCTTCAGAAAGTGAGATGGCAGCTCTCAAGGCCACGGAAATAAATATAAAGCTGGAAGTAGACTCTCTACAAGGACAAAGCCAAAGACAGAAAGAGAGAGAAGCTGTAACATTTAATGGCCTAAAAACTTGTGTGTAGCGGAAATTAGCATGAACATAGTGGGCATTTCATTAGAATAGATTCCTAATGAGAATTACAAGAGTGCTTCGGTGGAGAGAGCAACAAAAAGCATAACACCTAGTTAGATAGCATGAACAATACTTTCAAACGAGAGAGAAATTAAGCTATTGACAACAGTTGAGGACCGGATTCGCATGGATCCGGTCCCCCCTCCAAAAGGCTTTGTACTATGGTTTCTCCCATCAAGAGAGACATTGTACAATACAATTCTTTGTGTTCCTTCAAGACTAGCTAGTGCAATGAAGATGAAAGCTTCATGCACTAAGAAAAACACTTAGCAAACACAACTTAAATTATCCCCGGTCTCAAACCCAAGACCTCACACACCTTCGAAGATGGTGAGAGCTAGCAGGGTATGAGAGTAGATTGAGAGGAAGAAGGAGTATCTTACGAGAAAGATGTACATCTCCTCACTAATCACTCGTATTAGCATAGCTTAGCTTAGTAATTAGCTTGGTAGAGGAGATGAGCATGCATTGAAGCTTGGCTCTTGGTTGGATTTGCATCCACATGCCAAGAGTGTGTCGATGTAGGCTTCTATCTCACAAGCTTGGAGTAGGTGATGAGCTCTCCATTAAAGCTTGGGAAGAGATAGTCTTCTCTTTCTTCACACATGAGATTGTGTGAGTGTGTGTGTGTGATAATGCCTTGCAAAAATCAGCCCCCTCTCTCTCTTGGGCGAGCCCTCTTGCTATTTGCTCTTGCTCAACCCTCATTGGCCCTCCCCAAGTCAAGGCAATGACTATTAAGCAGCATAAGTGATAGCCTTCTGACATGTGTCCCACTTTCCCCTTTTGTGAGAGCTTTAGGTTAATTAATAATTCAATTAAACTCTCATTGGACCCCTTTGCCTCCTGGCCAATAAGAATCAGGCAAGCCATTGGGCTGCTGAATGCTCATTGGACCCCTTGGACGACTGTCCAATAGTCATCTAGGAGACTTAAATTTCATTGGTTCTTTTATTAAGTGTTTTTAAATTAGTTAAACTAAATTTACTCTAGCCTAATTCTCATTGGTCCACCTCCAAGGCCATCCAATAGCAATTGGGCACACCTTGTGGGCATCTGGGCTAGGGAGCTGACATGTGTCCCTAATTCCCTTTGTGTAAAGGGAGCCTGTGTGTGTGTGTGTGACTTTCTCTCTCATCCCCTACTCCCAAGGCTCGCCCCCTCCTATGTAGGGATTTGAAAAGACTTTTTGGTCACACACAAAGCATCCAATTTCCCCTAGGGTTGACCTTTGGACACAACCTTTGAATTTTGGAACCTTAGCATTTTGGAAGTCTTAATGGGTTGAACCTTAGGGTATGTTTAGACCATTGTTGCACATGGCTCTTTTGTAGATGCCCCCCCCTTTGGATCCCTATTTTCCCTCCTTTGGATCCCTACTGTGGCCAGTCTGCTAGCTTAACCAATATTCTAGCTTTTTCTCCCCTGGCACTTCCCCACATTAAATGATCAGTTTAATATGAGAAAATCATTTAGGAGAATTAGATATTGATTATTATGACATTACCTCTCTCTTGAAATCATAGTCGTCCTCAACTATGGTGTAGAGAAGATAAAGCATATTCATGAGTCCTTTTCTTAGCGGGTAGAGGATCCCTATGTTACCCTACGACATCATTCCACAATGGATGACTACTCCATTTGGCGCTTGAGAGCCTGAGGCTGCCGCAAGCATGTCTACACATTAGTCCTATCAATCTTCCATAGTAGAGTGACAAGCTATACTTGGTGTTTGGGAGACGTCGTCCCCGCAAACTTGATCTAAGCATGCATACTACTTCATTTTTGTGCACAATAAAGAAAAAGAGAGTCTTATAAGACAAAAAAAACTTTGTTCATTTTTAACATTTTGTACATTTGCTTACTCTTGGGAAGCATTGTAAGCATTGACAAGGTTTAGGTTATCCTTTAATTGTATACCTTGCATCCATCTAGCATCTTCAAAAGGATAATTCTTAAACTTAATAAGATATCGTCGGATAGTCTTACCACCTCTTAGTACCTTGTCTTCATGTCGGAGAATGGACTCGGGTTGCAGCACCTCCTCTTGGTCCTCGATCTCCGGTGGGTCTTCAATAGTTGGTTCTTGAGGTGGCTCTCCTTTGTAAGGCTTTAATAGGCTCACATGGAAAGCATTGTGTATGAGCCAACGATTGGGCAACTTGAATTGATAGGCCATCTCATTGATTGGCCTAAGAATCTGGAAGGGACCATAGTACCTTTTTGCTAGTTTAGCATAGTACTTTTGGTGGCCCGTAGGATTCTTGCCCGTCGTGTGCCTTAATCGAGCCTTGGGAAACTTTAATAAGACCCGATCATTTTCTCTAAAGGCTTGGGCTCTTGTGTGCTTGTCAGCAGCAGCCTTTTGCCTTTGCTGTGAGATAGAGATAGCATCCTTAATCTTTTGAAAAGATTCTTGTCGGTCTCGGCTATACTCATCTGCAGTGAAGATCTTCCCATGTACCTTAAGTAGCAAGGGACTTTTTGATCTTCCCTCAATTACCTCGAAAGGTGCTTTTCTCGTGGAATTATGTACAGTGTTATTGTAAGCATACTCCACTAAGGGTAAGTACTTCTCCCATTGGGATCTTTGATCTACTTCCGTTACATAGGCTTTTAGTAGATCAAGAATGGTTAGGTTAGCTATTTCACTTTGGCCATCCGTTTGTGGATGATAGGCCGAAGAGAAGTTTAGCCTTGTCCCTAAATTCTCAAAGAGACCCTTCCAGAAATTACTGGTCATTCTAGGATCTCTATCCGACAGTATGGACATTGGCAAGCCATGGTACTTGAAATATTACCTGGAGGTGTTGCTTGTGTTCGTCTAATGAATTAGAGTAGATGATTATATCATCAAAGAACACTCCAGTGAAGGTTTGATGAGGCCTGAACAGCTTCTCCATCAAGCAGTTGAATGTGGCATGACAATGTATTCATAAAGACCAAATGTGGTGCGAAATGCGGTCTTTACAATGTCTTGATCAACTATCCTTATTTGATGATAGCCACTTTTTAGGTCAATCCTACTGAAGTAGGTCGATCCTTGTAGCTTATCAAATAGGTCTTCTACCCGTGGAACGGGAAACCTATTTTTGATAGTGATCCTATTTAGTGCTCTATAGTCGACACACATACGATATGTGCCGTCTTTCTTTTGCACTAATAGCACATGTGAGCAAAATGGAGATGAGCTAGGCCTAACCATGCCCTTCTAGACTAACTCATGCACTTGCCGCATAATCTCCTCTTGTTGAGCTTGAGAAACTCTATAAGGAGGTTTGTTAGGCGGTGAACTTCCTGGAAGAAGTTCAATTGCATGGTCATCATTACCTCGTTCAGGAGGTAGCTGACAAGGGGTGTCGTCAATAAAAACATCTTAAAACCCCTTGAGAAAATTGGATAACTCTAATTCCTTTTGGTTGCTTTTATTTTCTTTTGCTAAAGCATTAGGTTCATTTTGAGAATCTTTAACAAAAATCATGTACACGGAAATAGAGCTCTTTATTGACTTGTTGAAAGCTGGTGTATGTACAATGGGGATAGTGTTACCCATTTACTTAGCATCTATATACATGTCTTTTTCCCTGAACTTAAAGGAGATTCTCCTTTCAGGAAATTTAACATTGGCAGCCAGGCAGTCAAACCATGGTGCCCCTAGGATTACATCCTCATGTTTGAGAGGAGAGATAAAGAAGTCCTCTTTGTCCACATAGCCTTGGACATGAAGCCTCAATTTCTCGATTAAGGGAGTGACTGAAGCTTCTTGCCCCTTAAAGGCATTGTCTGCGGGTAGGACATCTCCCATCTCGTAAGCTTGTATGCCTAGCTTGGTGGCCAACTCTATAGATATAAAATTGTGAGTAGAACCAGGGTCAAAGAGAATAAAAGCATCATGTTCTCTTACCTTTCCCCAAACATGGCATAGAGGAGATCCTTTGTGGTGAGTTTGATGAGTCTCCTCCCCTCTTGGATTTCAACCAAGGAAGCTCTAGGAGGATCTTGGTGGTTGTTCTTTTGGGGACAAGCGCGGTACGCATGCCCTTGTTCTCCGCACTTGAAACACCGGTTATCCTTGCAATAACGCTCAAGCTCTTCAGGAGAGAGTTTGTTCTTACCTTTGTAAACTCCCTTCTCTTTAGCTTTGTTGGAGTTGCCCTTAGGAGACTTTTGGACATTGTCCTTCCACTTAGGCTCATTGGAGCCCTTGTTTTCCGTGGGCTTATTATTTCTTTTAGCCCCCGTTTGGAAATTGATTCAAGAGGCCACCACAGTATGGTGTATTACCGCCGATATGGTACGTGGCCTTTGGGAGTTGACATACTCCGCCATTTCTTCGATTAAGCCCGCACAAAATTGTTGCTTTTGCTCTCCAAAATCCAACTTTTTGAAGACAGTGGCTTTGAGTTGTAGGTCCCAAAACTTGTCTACATATTTGTGGATGGATTCATAGGGAGAGAGCTTTAAGCTTCGCCATTCGGTGAGTACTTTGTCTTTGGCATCGGTGGCCAAAAACTGCTTCATAATGGAAACTCTTAAAGCTTTCCATGTTCATGGAGCTTCACCGTTGGCTCGTAGGCTAGACCACCATTGCCTGGCGGACTTTTGAAAGTGCATAGCTACATGGCATAGCTTAGAGGACTCCGTGAAGCCCTCATCTCCAAACGCCGCATCGAACTGTTGGATAAAGGCCAAGACTTTGTCCGTAGCACCAAAGGTACCATCATAGGTAAGGAAAGAGATGCTCTTCCCTCCCTCTTTGAATTTCTTCAGCTTGGACGACCTCTTCCATGCGGCATAGGATTTCCTATGGCCTTTTCTTTTTTATGGTTCAAAGGTTGCACCATCACTTTCTTCAGAAGGTGAAGAATTTGAAGAAGGTGGAGAAGAGGGTGACCTCTTTCTCGCCTTTTTCTTGTCTTGATCTTCGTTGTCTTCACCATCACTTTCATAAGAGGAAGAGGATGAAGAAGATGGAGAAGAGGGTGTCCTCTTTCTTGCCTTTTTCTTCTCTTGCTTTTTATCATCCCTCTTTGAATTATGGTGTGGAGAAGAGTGTGATGGTCTTCTCCGCTTTGGTGGTGATGGAGAGCGTTTAGCCCACCGTCTTCGTGGAGCCATCTCCGCCGAGGTGGCGGGAGACTCGCTTCTTTCTCGTTCCTTCGGGGGAGGCTCTTGAGTTCTCCTTTGGGAAGGAGATGCATCATCAAGAAGTAAATTCTTGAGCCCTTCGTATGGATTCTCTTCTTCTTCCTGAATCGGAGAGAGACCTCTTTTGGGAGTCCCACAAGGAGGCTTCCTAGGTGTTCTCTCGTCATGGTGATGAGCTAGGAGAATCCCGTGAGCACGGAGCTGCCGTTGCACTTCACTTTGGAGAGATGGATTGCCCATGGCTTGTTGAAGCCTAGAAACAAGATAGTTAACAAGCATCGGAGCATCATTAGTAGCTTGCTCATTAGCAAAATCAAAGTTATCAACATTAATTTCACTCTCTTTACTATTGTCAGCCATTCTAACAACTTTTAGGTGTAAACTTTTTAGGTGTACTTTGGTACTTCAAGCCCTAGTTGCTACTCCTCTTTACCCCTTTAGAAAAAGCACTCAAGCTACTGTACCCGCGGCTCGAATACCATTAATTGCAAGGAATAAAAGAGAGGGTCTTTCTACACCAAAACAGCACCGGCTCTTGTCAAAGCTTCTAATAGCTCAATAGTGGTTAAGCCGTAGGCAAGCCCCGTAGGACTCCACTATTAAGACCATAGCTCTCGACGGTGATGCCCCGTTAACTGCACGAAGGCAGGCGCACTGCAAGGCTGAAAAATCCCTATTCTACTTACTCACAGGAAATTAATAATACCAACCATTTATAGCTAGCTTGAGGACCTCCCTTCTTGAGCAAGAAAAGAGAAACCTTGGGCTCTGATACCAATGTAACATTTAATGGCCTAAAAACTTGTGTGTAGCGGAAATTAGTATGAACATAGTGGGCATTTCATTAGAATAGATTCCTAATAAGAACTACAAGAGTGCTTGGGTGGAGAGAGCAACAAAAAGCATAACACCTAGTTAGATAGCATGAACAATACTTTCAAAAGAGAGAGAAATTAAGCTATTGAAAACAGTTGAGGACCGGATTTGCATGGAGCCGGTCCCCCCTCCAAAAGGCTTTGTATTATGGTTTCTCCCATCAAGAGAGACATTGTACAATACAATTCTTTGTGTTCCTTCAAGACTAGCTAGTACAATGAATATGAAAGCTTCATGCACTAAGCAAAACACTTAGCAAACACAACTTAAATTATCCCCGGTCTCAAACCCAAGACCTCACACACCTTCGAAGATGGTGAGAGCTAGCAGGGTATGAGAGTAGATTGAGAGGAAGAAGGAGTATCTTACAAGAAAGATGTACATCTCCTCACATAATCACTCATATTAGCATAGCTTAGCTTAGTAATTAGCTTGGTAGAGGAGATGAGCATGCATTGAAGCTTGGCTCTTGGTTGGATTTGCATCCACATGCCAAGAGTGTGTCGATGTAGGCTTCTATCTCACAAGCTTGGAGTAGGTGATGAGCTCTCCATTAAAGCTTGGGAAGAGATAGTCTTCTCTTTCTTCACACATGAGATTGTGTGAGTGTGTGTGTGATAATGCCTTGCAAAAATCAGCCCCCTCTCTCTCTTGGGCGAGCCCTCTTGCTATTTGCTCTTGCTCAACCCTCATTGGCCCTCCCCAAGTCAAGGCAATGACTATTAAGCAGCATAAGTGATAGCCTTCTGACATGTGTCCCCCTTTCCCCTTTTGTGAGAGCTTTAGGTTAATTAATAATTCAATTTAACTCTCATTGGACCCCTTTTCCTCCTGGCCAATAGGAATCAAGCCATTGGGCTGCTGAATGCTCATTGGACCCCTTGGGAGACTGTCCAATAGTCCTCTAGGAGACTTAATTTTCATTGGTTCTTTTATTAAGTGTTTTTAAATTATTTAAACTAGATTTACTCTAGCCTAATTCTCATTGGTCCACCTCCAAGGCCATCCAATAGCAATTGGGCACACCTTGTGGGCATCTGGGCTAGGGAGCTGACATGTGTCCCTAATTCCCTTTGTGTAAAGGGAGCCTGTGTGTGTGTGTGACTTTCTCTCTCATCCCCTACTCCAAGGCTCGCCCCCTCTTATGTAGGGATTTGAAAAGACTTTTTGGTCACACACAAAGCATCCAATTTCCCCTAGGGTTGACCTTTGGACACAACCTTTGAATTTTGGAACCTTAGCATTTTGGAAGTCTTAATGGGCTGAAACTTAGGGTCTTTTTAGCCCATTGTTGCACATGGCTCTTTTGCAGATGGACCCCCCTTTGGATCCCTATTTTCCCTCCTTTGGATCCCTACTGTGGCCGGTCTGCTAGCTTAACCAATATTCTAGCTTTTTCTCCCCTGGCACTTCCCCACATTAAATGATCAGTTTAATATGAGAAAATCATTTAGAAGAATTAGATATTGATTATTATGACAGAAGCGGAGCTACAAGCCAGCCTAGCAAGGGCACTGCAAAGATGCCAGGCAATGGAGGAAGAAAATCAGGCAGAAGCACATAGAATGCAAGGAGTTGAAGAGGAATGTCAGCAACTCAGAAAATCACTGATAGATGCCAAGAGGGAAAGGGATAACCTGACCCTACAGCTGGCTGAGGAATCTAAAGAAGTTGAAGCCATGAGAAACGCCAAATAAAAGGCGGAGATAGATCAAGAAGCCAGTGAGGAAGAGGTCCTTGAGCTCAAGGACCAGCTCAGAGTAAAAGATCAGACCATCGAGAGGCTGCGGGCATCCCCCGCCAGAGTCAGAGCTACTAGCTCGACTCACATCACTACGAAAAGTCAACTCTATGAAGAACAGATGCAAGAACTTTAGAAGGAGATGACTCTAGAGAAAAAGCAAAGATTGATGATGGTAGAAGGGTCTATTGTCATGCAAAGAAGAATGGAAGAAGACCAAAAAGCCCTGCAAGAGGAAGTAGAAAGTATAAAAAGAAAGCTCGAGGAGGCGGAGAGGATAAACGCCGAATTAAGTGACCTCCTCGTCAATATGGGCAAAAAAGTTGAGTTAGAAAAACAAAAACTCCTAAAGCAGATTGAGGAGTTGAAAGGACAGCAAGCAGGAGATCAAGAGGGCATAGGGCCAGTGGCCAATGAAGGCATTGATTTAGAGAATGTGGCAGATCCGGTGGACATGCCTATGCAAGAGGAAATCCTAGAAGGATCCTCCCAAGAGCCACAAGATCTAACACAAGAAGAGGAAGAAAAGTTGCGTAAAGCAATAGAGGTGGAAATCAGAGAGACAACAAAGGAAGCCTTGGAGTGGGAGCAGAGGGTTTTCAAGTCCATGACCATCCAGAAGATTGACGCCAGCAACCTCAAGTGCTAATGGCTTCAACCCTCTCTCCCATATCCATTGCTGAAATATGAAGCAGCCACCATCAATAAGCGGATAAGAGAAGAGCCGACCGTACCACTTTACAATGCAGATACCTCCCAACCAGAAGGGGTCAGGCTAATTGTTGACTCTCAGCCAAAATGGAGGAAGGCCTGGCTCACAAAGTACCCACAATACCTAATCCACTTGGTAGAGGCACCGAAAAACATCAGAGACAACCTCAACTTTTGTCCTCTACCAAGGATCAGGACGTGGAAAGCCTAGGAGATCTTGCAAAGGAGCCATGGCTGAATTACCCTAAGTTGTCGGGCTTGAAGGCACGTGAGAGAATAAGTGTCCAATACATGGTGAAAACCCTAACGGGCGCCATCAAATTGTTCACTGGCTCACCTAACCTTACGTGCATCATGATGAAGAAAATCTGCAAAACCCTCTTAGCAGTATTTGAGACATTCAAGCCAGGCCAGGTGACAGACAATATCTTCTTCTTCCAAGATACTTACAGATGCGCTTATGATCTGTCTGGTCAGCCTTCCAAGGAGGTGATACATGCGTTGTATCAAAGGAGTATGTTTCTACCATCCTATCACCTCCAGGCCTTTGAAGAATCATTCTACACAGGCTTCTTCACCACAAACACTGATATTTTTGGCCCAACAATGATGAACCTGCATGCAAGATACGAATCACTAATCAATATGCGTGAAACCATATGATGAAGAAGCGGATCAACGGCCATGTCAGGGACGACATGAGCAAGAAGGGGGGGAGTGTTAGAAGCTGGACACACCCCACGGAGACTAACTACTCAGAGGATTATCATTTTTTGTAATTATTCATTTATTGAGGAAACCTGATTTTTCATCTTGTAAATATTGGGACTTACAAAAGTTTCGAGATTGTATCCCAGTTTTGATAGATAGATGGAGTAGTTGGTTGATTTTGGAACTTTAGGGTTTGAGAATTGTAAGGTATATATACCACTTTTTGACCTTAATGAAAAACCTTTTGTCATTTTTAAAACAAGTTTTTGAAGTCTGTGAGTGAGCGTACTGTGTACGAGAGAGAGTGTGAGCTTCATCTTGACGCTACGTGTGCACCAGGTCGGAATCGAGTGCGGAGAAGTGATGTGTGTTGCCCCCTATGAGAGGTACGCGTCGATACCTACATTGCACGCGTACGGTCCGGTTTTGCGAGCTCCTTCTACGAGCTTCATCTGGTGATTGGGTGAGCATACGTTGTCCGATTTTGCATTGCAGCATACCCACACGTTCACATTGAGTAGAGCTACACATTAGGCACTTTAGATTTCAAAAACGAAGACCTGCAGATTTCGGCCAGACATCCTACGTGATTTTGCACCGGGTGTTTTGGGTTGGGATTTTGGGTCATAGACCTTAGGGAGAGCGACCTATTGGTGTTAGTAGGGTCTCCTTCAAGTTCTATGGTGTTTCGAGATTGTTTGATGGGTGTTCGGCTCTAGACAACGTAGTAGGAAGTTTCCTCTTATGCACTCTTGAAGGCTGTGACTTAGACAATTGGTAGAGACCTCTGTAGGAATTAGTTAGGAGTCGGTCGAGTGTAGGTTAACACCTTATGCTTGCTTCCACGCGCCTGCGGGTCGAGATTCGTCCTTAGCTGACATTATATGTTAGGTGAGTTCTCGCTGTGCTGACGTCCGTCGCGGCGTATCCGTCCAACACATAGTGACATCCTCAATGTAATGTCCATCATCAATCAACTTCACATTTTGATCAAGAGGTGTATCAACGGGTTTGCACGCTGTCATTCCATACTTCTCAAGCATATCCAATGTGTATTGTCTTCGTATCATCCAAATTCCTGATAAAGTGTCAACAATTTCAATTCCCAAAATATATCTCAACTCACCAAGGTCTTTCATGTTGAATTCTCTCAACGAACTCTTCTTGACATGCAAAATTTTCTCATCATGACTTCTAGTGAGAACCAAGTCATCAACATAGATAACAATAATGACGATCTCTCCATCAACATGCTTCAAAAACAATGAGTGATCAGCAGTAGACTGTTTAAATCCAATCTTCTTCAAGAATCTGGTTATCTTTTCACACCAAGCTTTAGATACTTGCTTCAAACCATACAATGCTTTCTTCAACTTACACACATAATATGGAAACTTTGGATGTTGATAATCCTCTGGCTATATCATATAAACTTCTTTTTCCAAGTCACCATTCAAGAATGCATTATCGACATCCATTTGCCATAACTTCCAACCGAACATACTTGCCATTGCTATCACCAATCTAATGTTGTCATCTTTGCAACTAGACTAAATGTCTCATCATAATCAAGACCTTTTGTTTGTGCAAAATCTTTAGGAACAAGGCTTGCTTTGTATCTTTCCACACTACCATCTGACTTGCACTTGACTCCGTATGCCCATTTTGAACCAATTGCTTTCTTTCCACTTGGCAAGCAAACCAAATCCCAAGTGTCATTCTTCACAAGAGCATCCATCTCATCATCCATAGCTGACTCCCATTCTGATTTTCCAATTGCCTCTTGAAAACATGTAGGCTCTTTATGTTGCACATGTGAAACCATGTATGCATAATGTGTACGCATGTAACCGTTGTATGTCAATCTATCAACTGGATAACGCACCCTCTTTGATCTTCTCAACTGTGCTGCACTCTTCTCTCAACTCTTGCATATGGGGGTACATATTTCTCAGCATGCTTACTGCCAAGTGTCCTCAAATGTGGTTAACCATGCTCTTCATCAAAGCTTTCATCTCCAAAACTCTCCTCAACCAGTTTCTTCTTTCCTTTCTCGTCTTGCTTCTTATCTCCTAAACGACGCTCCATGGGTTGACACTTCCTATACTCTCCTCTGCCATATGTGGTCCTTAAATAGTTCTTGTTGATGGTCCTGGCTTATCAACAACATGACGCACATTCTATTGATCTTCATACTCATCTTCTATCATCATTGGCTTTGGTTTATACCATGGTTCATGCTCACAAAATCTGACATCTCTACTGACATAAACTTGTCTTGTCGTAGGATCATAGCACTTGTAACCTTTCTTTTCAACTGGATAGCCCAATAATATACACTTCACTGCCTTTGGCTCCATCTTCTTTCTTGCTTCATTTGGCACATGAACATAGCAAACACATCCAAAAACTTTCATGTAGGAAACTGTTGGCTTGATCCCATAAAGTCTCTCATAAGGTGAAATTTCATGAATGGTAGTTGTTGGTGTTCGATCCATAATGTGTACTGCTGTATGAACTACTTCAACCCAATATGTTAACGGAATATTCTTCCCATTCATCATGGCTCTTGCATTCTCTGCTATGACTCTATTCTTTCTCTCAGCAACTCCATTTTGTTGTGGTGTGTATCTGCAAGTAATTTGTCTTCTTATGCCTTGTTCACGTAAGTAATCATCAAAATTGTGTGACATGTACTCTTCCCCTCTATCTGTATGTTTGCATTTAATTTGACAACCATTCTCTTTCTCAACCATAATTTTGGACTCCAAGAATACCTCGAATGCCTCTGACTTTGCCTTTAGAAAGTAAAACCATGTCATTCTGCTATAATCATCTGTGAATGTGATAAAATATTGACAACCATTCGGTGTAGCATGATCACAAAGTCCCCAAATATCTGAATGAACAATTTCCAAAGGACTTTGGCTAATTCTCCGCCTCTTTGGAAATGGTAAACGAGATTGCTTTCCAAATTGACAAGCTTCACAAACCTGATCAAAATTCAATCTGCCAAACTTTGGTAATCCACGTACAATTTGATTTGATTGCATATGCTTTAGTCTTCTAAAATTGACATGACCAATCCTCTTATGCCATAACTTTGCCCAATCATCTTGAGTGGCTGATTTGTTTGCATACATACCACTGTGTAAACATGGATCTCCAACTTCCAATGGGAACAAGCGACCTTTCTTTCTTCCACGTGCCAATATCTTGCCTGGTTTACCTTTGTGAAACTCCTCTATGAAGCAGCCATAACGATTAAAATGGACTTGCAACCCTTGATCAACTGATGCTAAATTCTTTGTGATTGAAGGCACATATAGAACATCTCCCAATGTGTTGTATGTCCTGTCTTTTTCTAGCAATGGAATTGAACTAACATGCGTAATCCTATGCATAGTATCATCACCTATAGTGACAAAATCATCCTCTTCTAACTTTTCTTTTTTGTCAAACCATTCACCATGATATGTCATGATTTGTGGCACCACTATCTAAATACCAATCATCTGTATGATGTGTCTCCACCATGCTTCCAACAACATGCTCCATAGGAAATAAATGTCCACTCGATCTATTGTCATATATATTTTGATCATGAGGATTGTATCCAGCAAAGTTTCCTCCATGTTTGCCATAACCTCGGCCTCTTCCACCACGATCACAATTTTGATTTAGCCGTGTGTAACATTATCTTTTAAATTGACCATAAATGCCACATCTGTTATACAGTCTCCATCTCTTTGAGGATGCACAAATCGTCCACCTCCACGTCCATGAGGTTGGGCTCTCCCCCTGCCTCTTTGGATATAACCATTGTAACTTTGACTTTGTTAGTTTTGCCATTGACCTCTTCCAGCATTGTTTCCACGACCATAGTTTCCTCTTCCACCTCTATTGTTTCCACGATCTCTGGAGTTAAAAACCTGATCTCTAGAATTGTTTTTTGATGTAGAAGGACCTGACTTGCCTAACTTCACCTCTTCTTGCAAACAAAGGTTTACTAACTCTTCAACATCAGGCATGTGTCCTCGAATAGATATAGATGTATCCAATGACTTGTATTCCGGTCCCAAACCATTCAATGTCACTGAAACTATGTCATCATCTGGAACTTCAACATTAATGCTCGAAAGATCTTCCTGTATTTGCTTTATCTCTGTCACATAATCTGATATGGATCTATTTCCTCACCATACACAATGTAACCTTTGCTTCTCTGATATGGATCTATTTCCTCACCATACACAATGTAACCTTTGCTTCAAGTGAACTTTTTGTGGTTCTATATTGAGCTGTTCATCCTTGCTAGTATCTCCCATGCTTCCTTTGGAGATTGAGTCTTCTTCACATGTGGTATAAAGAAGTCACTAATGCATAGTGAAATCCAATGCATCACTTTCCTTGAATTCTTGATCCACTTCTTGTAAGCTTCTACTCATGCTTGCCATGTTTTATATGCGTCAACATTCTCTTTGTTTGGTTCCAAACCAACCTCGGGACACTCTTGTTCACTTGTAATGTAGTCCCATAAACCTTTGCCCATGATAAAGTTATCCATCCTGTAAAACCATATGCTATAGTTCTCTCTGGTTAGCTTCTCTCCAACAATCTGTGTGACTTGAGTTGAACTTTCTGCCATCTTCACTCTCTCAATTGCTTCCAAAGGATTTTGACAAAATTCTGGCAGAGTTCCGTTTGTATTTGGAAAATATCTCAAGTGACAATCTCAACCAAAGTGCTTATAAACACTGACAGAAAATCTCTCACTGCCAAGGGAAAATCCACTGCCTCACTTTGCCACAGACTGACTCAATACTATGCATAAATACTCTAAAACAATGTCCACATGCACATGTATGCAAATGCAATCCATACGCTGTCATGTACCACATATCCATACATCCACTTCATCCCATAGTCGTAAACGACATATGAGGTCTTTGGCGGGGCCACTCAGGGGTTTGCTCTAGTACCTAATCCACCTTGCCAAGGTACCAAAGCTCCCAAGGCAAGGCTTCAAAAAACCTCACTCGACCCTCACAAAGGCTGCAGTTTTCCAAAATACATTAACGGCATATCCATATATAACCACAAAGTACTCAATACAAGGGCCACTCAGGGGTTTGCTCCAGTACCTAATCCACCTTGCCAAGGTACCAAAGCTCCCAAGGCAAGGCTTCAAAAAACCTCACTCGACCCTCACAAAGGCTGCAGTTTTCCAAAATACATTAACGGCATATCCATACATAACCACAAAGTACTCAATACAAGGGCCACTCAGGGGTTTGCTCCAGTACCTAATCCACCTTGCCAAGGTACCAAAGCTCCCAAGGCAAGGCTTCAAAAAACCTCACTCGACCCTCACAAAGGCTGCAGTTTTCCAAAATACATTAACGGCATATCCATACATAACCACAAAGTACTCAATACAAGGGCCACTCAGGGGTTTGCTCCAGTACCTAATCCACCTTGCCAAGGTACCAAAGCTCCCAAGGCAAGGCTTCAGAAAACCTCACTCGACCCTCACAAAGGCTGCAGTTTTCCAAAATACATTAACGGCATATCCATACATAACCACAAAGTACTCAATACAAGGGCCACTCAGGGGTTTGCTCCAGTACCTAATCCACCTTGCCAAGGTACCAAAGCTCCCAAGGCAAAGCTTCAAAAAACCTCACTCGACCCTCACAAAGGCTGCAGTTTTCCAAAATACATTAACGGCATATCCATACATAACCACAAAGTACTCAATACAAGGGCCACTCAGGGGTTTGCTCCAGTACCTAATCCACCTTGCCAAGGTACCAAAGCTCCCAAGGCAAGGCTTCAAAAAACCTCACTCGACCCTCACAAAGGCTGCAGTTTTCCAAAATACATTAATGGCATATCCATACATAACCACAAAGTACTCAATACAAGGGCCACTCAGGGGTTTGCTCCAGTACCTAATCCACCTTGCCAAGGTACCAAAGCTCCCAAGGCAAGGCTTCAAAAAACCTCACTCGACCCTCACAAAGGCTGCAGTTTTCCAAAATACATTAACGACATATCCATACATAACCACAAAGTACTCAATACAAGGGCCACTCAGGGGTTTGCTCCAGTACCTAATCCACCTTGCCAAGGTACCAAAGCTCCCAAGGCAAGGCTTCAAAAAACCTCACTCGACCCTCACAAAGGCTGCAGTTTTCCAAAATACATTAACGGCATATCCATACATAACCACAAAGTACTCAATACAAGGGCCACTCAGGGGTTTGCTCCAGTACCTAATCCACCTTGCCAAGGTACCAAAGCTCCCAAGGCAAGGCTTCAAAAAACCTCACTCGACCCTCACAAAGGCTGCAGTTTTCCAAAATACATTAACGGCATATCCATACATAATCACAAAGTACTCAATCTGACAATATAACCGCCTCAACTTCTTCCCACAACCTTTCTTACATAGGCGGCTGTCCATAACGGACCCACAACATCCATACATAATCTTTGATAACACAATATCATGATGCAAAAGCTCTATGTCGCTGTCCAAAACTTGTGTAAATGCTGAATTCTTCACCTGTAACCTGTAAATCTATTGTCGAGTGCAAAACTGGAAATTTCCTATGCCTGTGTGAGCTGGTTGTTTGCTACAAAAAAACTTTGTTGTAGATTTTGGCAAAATTGAGTATACAAATGCGTCCGGAATTCCCAAAAATATAAAGATAGACTCCTGGATCACTGTATTCCGAGTTCGGGTCAGGGAGTTATGACAAAAAAACCTCTCTTTTTGGCTGTTTTCCAGAGCTGTGGAAATCTATGTATTGACTGTAGCTCCTTAAACTGAGCTCTGATACCACTTTGTAGAGTGCACAGGTGATGGAGAAGGTAGGAAAGAAGACTACGCACACACACTAACACACATCGAGACACACACACACACACACACACAATTGTTACCCTGCAACAGCCATTCAACGTGCTGCTCTCACTCTTCATCTTTTTGAACTATTATCCAAAGTATATTTACAACATAGTATAGTCAGTGTCCGGCTGCCCATAGCACAACATACATATTCTTTAACACATGGGCCCACGGTCCGGGCCAAGCATGTTTAGCCGCTTGAAAGAGACTCTTAGTATATCCACTCACTCCGAACATGGAGCTAGTGATGCAAATGAAGGGGTTGGGGAAGTAAATGCACCATTCATGACCAATTAGACCCCATGCTTTGGCAGAGTGTGCATGTGAATACTCCATTCACTACACACCCTGACTCTTCAGAGCTATTCCCCTCCGAGGTTATATTACCTAATGGTAGAAGCCTTGTTGAAGTGCAAGAGGTTGAGTGATATATCCTTTCAGCTACGGAAATGAAATTGAAAGCTTACGCAAGGTAGAGCAATGGAGAGAGCTAAAGGTAAAGGCCCCTGTGTCATCATCCATACTAGTCGAGCAATCGAGTGCTCCTAAATTAGCAACCACTAAGGGTCAAACCATAGAGAGCCACATTGCATCTAACTCAATGGACACCCCTAGCACCTCAATCCTAGATGGAGCATTTCTAAATGAAAATTGGGAGTATGAACTACAAATGAAGACTTTAGCCGACCTATACACAGGTCACACCTATCACGTGGGTTGGTTAGATGTCCTACAATCCGCATCGGGTGCTACTAGCATAAAGGAACAACAACAAAGAGTTTGTGATTTCATCCATAGGGTTATTGAGCTGGAGAGGCAGAACAAAGGGATCCACATGCCTTCAATGGGTCTCATGAGATTCTTGGATATAGGGAAGGCTAAGCAACCAACTTTATCACAAATGGAGACTCCCTCGGTAAGCTCGATGGATCCTCCATATCTTGTTTCACCAGGGGTCTCAGTACAATCTAAGCCCACAAGCAATAGCTTTACCTTTCCAAGTTTAGCTCATCTTTCTCTTGATGACACCACCACTACCATGCCTACCCCAGTGATGGGCATGACAAAAAACATGCCATGGACCTCATTTATAAGTAAAGAACCGCTACATGGTGGCCCAATGCCTACAATAGTATCTACAAGTGTGTATCAATCATATGCATCTATAGGCCCTTGTGCTCCTATAGCTCCTACCCCTCCCATTGTTTCAACAAATTATGCTCCATGACCCCAACATCCAAGCCTTATTTCAATGAGACCATAATAACTAGCATTAGCATGTCACATCCCACATTTGCTATGCCCAGGGCAACATATATGAACTTTGGGCCACCACATGGCACAATATCGTACCCAGCTTGGGACCCGAGGATCACCTGTAAGTCTAACCCGATGCCAACCCCCATTCCACATGTAGTCTTGAGAGTGCCTGTCCCCACTATACCTACTTACTTGGGTGATTTGGCAACATTTGCTCAAGTTATTGGTCAATCTATTGCTAAAAATATGCGTAAATGCCTTATAGAGAGCCTAAGAGTAAGGTAGTACAAACAACCAAGCTAACAAAAAAATTTAGTGGAGACGGGGATGTGAGAAACCATATCAAAGTATTTGAACAAATATGCGATTCCCTAGGAGAACCTAATGACTTGCATAAGAGTAATGCTTTAAGCTTGACCTTGAGTGGAAAGGCTGGGGATTGGTATAGGACCCTAAGGGTGGAAGAGAAAACAATTTACCCTACCATTAGGAGATTGTTCTTGAAAGATTACATACAAGAAAGAGTGCTTTGGGGTGTAGCCTCTCAGCTACAAAAAGCCCAACGAGAGGAAGGAGAGTCCGTGAGAGACTTTATTAGTCGCTTGATGCATTTGAATTCTCGTTGTAATCCAAATGAGCGCTTCAATAATAACCAATTTCTCGATAGATTCATTAGGGCACTATGACATGAGGATATCTACAATGGCCTAGTCATTAGAGGTATCACCACTTGGGAAGCAGTCACCACCAATGCAATCCAATTGGAGGACAATTTAATGATTCAAGGAGAAAGAGTGTCTGTTGAGCCTAAATCTAGCTCGCAAGCATCGGGGCATGAGGCAATGACCATAAAGCCTATTGCTAAGGAGCCAAAAATATATAATATGACTTTAGCAGATCTCACCAAGGCCATCCAAGAAAGTTTTAGAGACAATCATGCTCCACAAAACAATCATATGTATCCAAGAAGGGAGCAACAATGGTGTTCAATTTGCTTCCCATAGTACCAGTGAATGCCCTAAGTTTAGAGTAAAATTTAATGGAAATTGCAATGCATGTGGGAGGTATGGTCATCAAGCCAAGGATTGCATAGTATTAAATGCACGATGGCCAATAGACCAACCTTAGCATGGACGGACACACCTTGAGTGCTTGCATTGATGGTGGCCCCACCTCTTGAACAACCATCACAACACATGATCCTTAAGGCCCACAATGTTGTTCAAACAACACCATTACCACCTCCAGTGCTAGGACCGCAACCCCCACATCCGAGGATCACTTCTCTGAATCAATTGGGTTGTGAGTCATCTATTGCTTGTGTGGATTGCAAGGATGAGTTAGACCCTAATATTTCCTATGGGATTGATGCACTTAAAGAAAGTCCACAATACTACATGGAGGAATATTGGGGACAAGTCAAACCTTGTCTATCAAGTAGCTGCTTCTGCGGCAAGATGCCAAAATATCAATTTCACTATCAAGAGACCACCTCTTCAATGCTACAAGTGTGGGAATCCACATCGTGTAGTTGATTGTCCTATTAGACTACAAAATAATGCCACACTAATGCAAACCAATCAAGTACACCTACAATGCCGATACTCATGTGTAATTGATGTAGCATAGATCATTTAATTGCCCAATGTCCTAATAATCCAAATGCATCAAATATCATGCCATTGAACTTGATTGATGTTATCGATGAGCCATCACAAAATACACCTGTGGTACCAGTAAATGTACTCACACGATCAATGCTCCATAGCCAAATATATATTCTTGAAGAAAGAGACACAACATTAATTGCCCAATCTCCTCAGAAGAAGAAGAAAACATGAAGGAAGAGATCGCAAAAAGCAGCAAACTCAGACCCCAATTCAAAGACCAACATAGTGACTGGTGATGACCCCGTGTATATGAATGATGTTGAAGAGGACTCTTATCCAAATGAGACCATGGATACTAAAACAATCACTAGGAAAGAAACAAACAAGGAAGATCATCATGAGCCACAATGGCCAGGACCCAAGGAACCCAAGAAGAAGATAGAAACATACCCAAACCCTATAGAGGAGATCGAGCGAGTCAAGCAATTACTGAGTTTGGTAGAAGAGACCCAAAGGGATCTAGAGCCAACACCTAGGTAGATCCGGTTTACAGACACAGTGTTCCCTATGCAAAATCAACCTCACAAAGACCATAGACCACTAGCCATACCTAGTGTCATCCAAGAAGAAAGTGACTTTAAGTCATTGGGAAGTGGGTGTACTCCCTTCTTGTTGGAGAGAATGTTTACAGAGAGATTACCTGACTTTATTCAAGAATTGGAGATCCCATCTTTCCCATGTCAAGGGACTGAAGCCCAAAAAGTACGGTTAAATATTACCAAATTGATGGATTTCATGGCTTCAAAAGTTAGAACCGCCATCATGTCTAAACTATATGGAGACCCTAAGCTATTCTTAGCTCTTCGAGCTTTCCTCAGTGGAGAATTAAAAGTTGGGCTACCACAATTTGCACAGATGGATGGAGCTAGGGAGGTTCCAATAGAGGAGGAACACTTATATCCACAACCCAACCTAGATGAAAACTCTGTTGTTGAAATACCTGTTAACAAGTTGGGACAATACTTTGAAGGCGATAGATCCAATTGCGACCATACCAATCAGGACCAAGGGGTTAATTGTGAAGAGAATCCTTGATGGTGGCGCTGGGGTTAGCATTGTAACTAAAAATTGATGGGAATCGAAGACCTCACTTTGAGACTACAAACATAGTGGTAAAGATGGCCAATGGGACCATTGTTAAACCTATTGGGATGCTAGAAGATCTCAAGATCAAGGTATTTGGACACAAAATAAGGTATATCTTCATTGGTATGGATTTTTCCAAGCACACTATGTCATCTGTGATGATCTTAGGACCTCCTTTCATGAGGGAAGCAAAAATGGTGCATGACTGGTCCAAAAACCATGTCTACTTGCAATTATTCAAGTTGATCTTGTAACTGGTTGAGAATATCCTCTAGGAAATAGATTTATAATTGATTATAGATTAACACCACAATTCACTTGGCCCCATTGTAGTATTGTTACACGTGTAAAAAAGACACTGATGTTGGGAGATTCCCTTTCATTTTTTGTCATGCCTGCTGGAGCCATGGAAGGCAATATAAACCTAGGATGCAAGTGGGAGATTCCCCTTTCATTTTTGGTCATGCCTGCTGGAACCATGGAAGGCAATATAAACCTAGGATGCAAGTGGATGTTAGCGACCAAATGCACTATTGATTGGGGGACTAGGAGTGTCACAACATAGAAACCAACTTTTAGCCCTGGCACTAAACTGATAGTCCCTGAGATATCACCTTCTGATGAGGAAATACAACCCAAAACATTGCATGTCCAAGAGGTTGAACTGTCTGTCCCTATAGCCCAACCCTCTAGAGCTTCAACTTCTGTAGCTGAAACAAAACATGAGACACACAAGACTCATCATAATATAACAAAGTAAAGTTACAAATGGGTCCCTGAAGCTTCTTTAGCGACCATTTTTAACGCTAAAAATTAGAAGCCTTGCAAGAAATGCCCCACTCGCTCTAATAAATGTAAGAAAATTTACGTTGGATTCCTAAATGACTATTGGAAGCCCAAGGTTACTATGAAGGGAATGATCAAATATGGGTACCTAAACGTAAATTGTTCTTACTTGTCACCTATAGACCCATGTGAGTAAAATCTTGTAATGATAAAGCCAATCGAAGATCGTGGGAAGGGAAAGATCATAGAATACTATACACCTGATCTGGAGCTAGTTTGGGTACCCAAGCAAGAATGACTTGTATCGCTCGGCTCAAACATAGAAAAAACAAATGAAGCTTCTTGCTCTTCATGTAGTTCTCCTGCACAAGCACAAACTTCTTCACAAATTTTCACTACCACCAAAATTGTACAGAAAAACACGGAAAGAATAGAAAATCCCATTGTAAATTCATCACCTAAAACAACGTTTCAAGTAAAATCATGGGAGAGCACCTTACCACCTTTGCAACCAGATGAAACACTTAGGGTGGTGAAAAACTATTGGTCAAAGTCTTCACCCATTACAACTTGGAACAACTGGTTCCAAAAGGTGAGACATCATTCCAAAAGGTATGATCTACTCAAGGAAGGGGGAAATGTTTGCTGATATCCATCATTCACTTGCTCCCCTCTTAACCTTCCTCCCTGACCTCGAGTGTATATATATAGCCCTATACTCAAGAAAACAAATAAATAAAAAAGTAAAAGAGTAAGAGCCACCAAACAAAAAGCTTGAAACCTACAAATTCTAGTACATGACCCATATAATATTTGCACACTAACCAAAGTACATGACCTTCATAATATATGCACACCAACCAAAATCTATCTGTGTGTACAGATATGGCTAGTACACTAGAGTCATCCACTCCTACCTTGGGGGAGAGGTACCCTCTTTACTTTTGACAAGTGTTTCACATAATCTACCCGATGCTTGCCTATGAATGGGATTTGGTAGATACACTAGCGTGTGTGAAGAATTTTGAGGAATTAGAATGGCTGATACGTCTCTTGACCACAACTGATCCCTACTTAGTAGAGAATGTCTCTCCAATTGCACAAGCTTATCCTTTTAAGCAAGATGACTACACATGCCTAGTGACATTCTTAGTGAACATATGTGCATCTAATGATGAGGAAGATTTACATGATTACACGGATGGCACGTATGGTCTCACTGATGATGACTTTATTTTTTTTGACGATGACGAGGATAGGGGTTTAGACTTAGGGCTACCCGCCCATCTATACAATATCATGTTTCTTTGACCCTCTAGGGAGGTACAAATACTTATTTTAATTCTTTATGTTGTTTTGATTGTGTTCAATAAAAATTGGTGCCTCTCTCCCCACTAATGTGCATCCTAGAGGTATTCCTTGTGTTTTCTAGTGTGTACAAGAATGCATTGCAAGTTGGGATTTTGAACTTCATGCAATCTTTGTCTAGTTCACTCTTTGAATTGAGCGCAATCATCTACATGAACATGAGTCTCTTGTCCATTATCATTGCCTCTTATCTTTTTTAGCATCCATGTTTGTCTACTTTAATTGTGATTGGTAGCACAATATTCAACACATTTGCTTAGTATTGAACATTAGTTTCAATATAATTTCATGTCATGGTCCTTTGTCTAAATTTATGAATCAAGAAGTCTGACTAAGCTATTTTGACCAAGATAGACATTAGAGATCTTCTCTTAATACCATGGGAAATGCCTTCCTAATTGTCAGTGGTTACCTTAGGTTCTTAATCCAATATTATGAAGAATTGTGTGCGCTGTAGTAGTGCTTTCTAGTGGGCTTAAACCCTCTTGACCTCTAGCTTACTTATTATAAAGGGAGTTTACTATTGTGAATGAGCCTGGGGAGGGTAACAGTGTCAATATGACCCCCCAAAGTTGCCAAAATGTAAAATCTCAAGCTGGAAGAAAAATCCCAGCTTGATTTAGTACTTCACTCACATGTATTTCCTATGGTACTAGAGCCCAAGAGGTTCCTAGTGTGGGTGTTTTTCCTTGAAAAGAAAAAAACCCAAGGCATACAAAATAAGCACACACATTAAAAATTGAATCAATGTGGAAAACACTTTGGGGGGTCAAACAAAGGGAATAATTTAGGTGATGATTTCATATGCAATTTCTTTTGGCACAGCTTAACTAGAAGGTCTTTTAGGTATAGCCTCTAGTCAGCCCTCAAACATGAAATACTTTGCTCTTGCAATTAAACAACTTAATTGAACAAAGAGAAATGAGAAGCTTGCTCATGGTGTTAATAGTTGACCCCTAGTGCCTCTTGATCGTTAAATTAGCGACCTAAACTTGTTTCTTTTTTGACCTTTACAAGTGCTTATGGGTTTGATTATATTATAGTTTAATGTTTAATGCTGGAAAATTGTTTAATATTCTGTTACCAATCAATATGTGTGCCTATTCACTGCATATGCTTTTTAATTATATATGTTCTATGCTAATTCTATTACTATGCCTTTTTGGTTGATTTTGTAGTGTTTGAAGAAATCTACAGACATTCAATCTCATATGCTCTTCCACCTCGATGAATGGGCTTCACCTCACTAGCTTTCGAGGATGGAGTCTACATCAAGAAGGGGGGGCATGTAAACCACTTATAGACACCCTATCACCTTTGAAGGGTGCCTTCTCACTTTATTTGAGTCTTGGACCAGGCTTGTCTGTCCTATAGTTGCATAGGTGATCGCCGATGAGAGGCGCACCACTTATCTCATTTTTACATTATTTTTTTTATGACCGACCACTGTGGACACCCATGTGTGAATGGGTCAAATTCATATAAAAGGTCCATTTTGACCTAAAATCCTCATTCCTGAGGTGCATGATAAAGAAGTGCTCTTGCTCTACCTCTACCTTCTTCTCCATCGTGTGCTCTCACGAATGTGTGTGTGTGTGTGCGCTTGAGAGAGAGAGAGAGAGAGAGAGCGAGAGAGAGAGAGAGAGAGAGAGAGAGAGAGAGAGAGAGAGAGAGAGAGAGAGAGAGAGAGAGAGAGAGAGAGCATTGTAGCGGCATTGGCGGCGGCGAGGCGGTTGAGCACGGCAATGGCGGCTCCCTCTTCTTTGCGGCATGAAATCCTTCACAACAACAAGCATTGAGCGGTGAGTGACACACCATTGCCCCTTTGAGATTACTAGGACTGTCTAGTATTGTGCTTGCAACCATTTGTTAACCCTCATGCACATTCCTATCACCTACAACGGACATTGTATTATTTATTTGGTACAGTCAGGTATCGGGCTTGTCAGTCCAATAGGAAAAGGGTAAGAGTGATCACCGATGAGAGGCGCACTCTAACTGGAACATTCAAAGGATTAGTTGGCTAAGCATGGGCGCCCAAGTGTGAATGGGGCGAGCTCATATAAAAGTCAACTAAACTTAAAAATCACTCATTCTCTCATTTGTGCAATTGAAGAGTGCTCTTGCTCCATCTCCATCTTCTTCTTCTTCATCTCCTTGTGTGTGTGTATGCATGTGTGTGTGTGTGTGAGAGAGAGAGAGAGAGAGTGCGATCGAGCATTGCGACGGCACGACGGCGGTGAGGCGGTTGAGCGCGGCGTAGCGGCGTCTCCCTCTTCTTCGCGACGAGGAATCCTCCATGAGGGCAAGCGTAGAGCGGTGAGTGACACACCATCGCCATTTTTGAGCTTACTAGTTTAGACTTGTTGTGTGTTTGGAGCCATTTGTGGCTCGCACACGGTGTATCGGCAAGTTCCTTGCATTGATACGTGCGACATACGCACACATTTTTGGCGCCGCTACCGGGGAATTCCATACACTAAGCTTGAATGGCACTCTGTGCTTCTTTTTGTGGTGCAATTTCAATTGTAGGATAGGTAAGGAAGGAGGGTGTGTGTGTTGAGAAGAAGGATTTTGTGTTACTACTGTGTATTTTTTTGTTAATGGAGTTTTCAAAGGTACTGTGTTTTTTTCTCTGTGTAAGGTGTTAGTATTAAGGTTGTTAGTTCTATGTAATATAAAGTACAGTAAGTAGGGAGTAGATCTGTGAGAGCTAATGAAGTGTGTTAGTGTGTAATAGTAGGTGTATTAGTTGTAAGTAGGTAGGTAGAGTGTGTGTGTGCGTACGCGCAGGCCGCGGCGACCTTATTCTTTTAAAAAAAATAAAAAATAAAAAATTAAAAATTTAAAGGTAGGACCGGGATCGGGAATATCTCCCAGACCCAAGCCCAAGCTCACGCTAAAGCTTAGGCCTCAGTCGCCTTTTAAAATTACGAATTTTAGCTTCACACATAGCTCAAAATCTATTTTTTGAGGACCAACGGAACTTCAGGTGACCGAACGTTGTGCTGTAAAGCACACCGCGACCCTCTAAGTGATACGCTCATTTTGAGCTATCGCACACTTTAATAAAAAAATCAATCATTCAAAAATATTAAAAAACGAGTGAAAATGGACGCCTAAAAAAGTAAGCGGTTAACCTTCGAGGTTATTCGCCGACGCTTGTAGGGTGCCAAAGGCACATGCATCTGCGCTCTGGTCGTGTGCTAGAGACGGAGCAACTAGAGAGAATTTTGACTTACGCGAGTTCTCATTATCCACCTACCTTAGGTTCCGGGCCCTCGGCGGGGACCCAAGGTAGTACAAACCAAGACCGAACATAGCGGCTAGTGACTCTTCCTTTGACTACGAAGTCATGGAGGGTTTCCCAATGCCTAATCTTGATAGCTCAAGCCAAGACATGCATGCCATGGGCCCGTGGTCCGGGCCGAGCGTACTTAGCCGCCTGAAGGAAACCTTTAGTAGAGCCACTCGCTCCGAACATGGAGCTAATGATGTAAATGAGGGGGGTGGGAAAGTAAATTCTCCATTCGTGACCAACGTAGACCCTATACCCTTAGAGAATGTGCACGTGAATACTTCATTCACTGCACCTCCTGACTCTTCAGAGTTATTTCCCTCCAAGGTCATATTACCCAATGGAGAAGCCTTGCCGAAGTGTAAGAGGTTGAGCGGTATATCCTTGCAGTGAGGGAAAAGGAAATTGAGAGCTTACGCAAGGCGGAGCAACGAAGAGAGTTAAAATCAAAAGCTCCTATGTCAATATCTTTGCTAGGAGAGCAATCGAGTGCTCCTGACTTAGCAACCGCTAAGGTCCAGCCCCTAGAAAGCAACATTGCATCTAGCTCAAAGGACACCCTAGCACTTCAATCCTAGATGGAGTGTTCTTTAATGAGAACTGGGAGTACGAACTACAAACAGAAACTCTGACCGACCTATACACAGGTCACACCTATCACGTGGGTTGGTTAGATGTCCTACAATCCACAATGGGTACTACTAGTGTGGAGGATCAACAACAAAGAGTTTGTGAGGTCATCCATAGCGCATTGAGTTAGAGAGACAGAACAAGGGGATCAACATGCCTTCAATGGGTCTCATGAAATTCTTAGATATAGGAAAGGCTAAACAACCGACCTTATCGCAAATGGAGACTCCCTCGGTAAGTCCGATGGATCCTCCATACGTTGGTTCTCCAGGGGTCTCAGTGCAATATGAGCCCACAAGTGATAGCTTCACCTTTCCAAGTCTAGCTCATCTTTCCCTTGATGACACCACGGCTACCATGCCTACCCCAATGATGGGCATGCCGAGAAACAGGCCATGGACCTCATTTGTTAGTAAAGCACCACTACATGGTAGCTCAATGCTTGCAATAGTACCTACAAGTGTGTACCAATCCTATACACCCATGGGTCCTCGTACTCATGTAGTCCCTACTCCTCCCATTGTTTCAACTACCTGTGCTCCCCAACCACAAAACCCAAGGTCTTATTTCCATGGGACTATAGCGGCTAGCATTAGCATGTCACATCCGACGTCTGCTATGCCTAGGGCCACACATATGAACTTTGGGCCACCACCTGGCACAACATCGTACCCAACGTGGAACCCAAAGGCTTCCTATGAGCCAATCCCAATGCCAATACCTACTCCACATGTAGTCTCTGGAGAGGCTTCACCCACGATGCCTGCTCACTTAGGTGACTTGGCAACATTTTCTCAAGCTATTGGTCAATCTATTGTGCTGAGAATATGCGTAACACGCCTAATAGAGAGCCTAGAAGTAAGGCAGTACAAATGCCCAAGCTCACACAAAAAAATTAGTGGAGATGGCGATGTGAGAAAGCATATCGAAGTGTTTGAACAAATATGCGATTCTCTAGGAGCACACAATGACCTGCATAAGAGTAATGTTTTAAGCCTAACCTTAAGTGGAAAGGTAGGGGATTGGTATAGAACCCTAAGGGTGGAAGAAAAAAAACAATTTACCCTACTCTTAGGAGATTATCCTTGAAAGAATACATATGAGAGGGAGTACTTTGGGGTGTAGCCTTTCAGCTCCAGAAAGCCCAACAAGAGGAAGGAGAGTCGGTGAGAGACTTTATTAGTCGCTTGAAGCATTTGAATTGTCGTTGTAATCCAAATGAGCACTTCAATAATAATCAATTGCTTGATAGATTCGTTAGGGGATTACGACATGAGGATATCTACAATGGCCTAGTCATTAGAGGTATCACCACTTGGGAAGTAGTCACCACCAATGCGATCCAATTGGAGGATAATTTAATGATTCAAGGAGAAAGAGTGTCTGTTGAGTCTAAATCTATTAGCTCACAAGCATCGAAGCATCAACCAATGACCCTAAAGCCTATTGCTAAGGAGCCAAAGATATCTGAGATGACTTTAGCAGATCTCACCAAGGCTATTCAAGAGAGTCTTAGAGACAATCATGCTCCGCAAAACAATCATATGTATTCAAGAAGGGAGCAACAATGGTCCTCAGTATGCTATGGACTGCATATACCAGTGAATGCCCTACTTTTAGAGTAAAATTCAATGGGAACTGCAATGCATGTGGGAGGTATGATCATCAAGCTAAGGATTGCATAGTATTTAAGCGCACAATGGCCAATAGACCAACCTTAGCATGGACAGACACACCTTGAGTTCCTGTATTGATGTCGGCCCCACCTCTTGAACAAACAGCACAACACATGCTCCGTAGGGCCGAAAATGTTGTTCAAACAACACCCTTACCACCTCCAGTGCTAGGACCGCAACCACCACATCCGAGAATCACTTTTGTGAATCAAGTGGGTTGTGAGTCCTCTATTGCTTGTTTGGAAGGCTGTGAGGAAGATATAGATCCTAATATTGCATATGGGATCGATGTGCTTGAAGAAAGTCCACAATACTACATGCAGGACTATTGGGGACAAGTCAAACCTGTATATCAAGTAGCTGCTCTTGCAACAAGAGGACAAAATATCAATTACACTGCTAAGAGACCACCTCTTCAATGCTATGAGTGTGGAGGTCCACATCGTGTAGCCGAGTGTCCTATTAGGCTACAAAAATGCCACACTAATGCAAACCAATCAAGCCAGCACGTCTACAATGCCGATACTCATGTGTAATCGATGTGGCATCGATCATTTGATTGCCCAATGTCCAAATAATCCAAATGCACCGAAGATCATGCCATTAAACTTGATTGAAGTTATCGAGGAGCCATCACAAAGTACACCTGTGGTACCAGTAACCGTACTCACATGATCAATGCTCGAAAAACAAAACTATATTCTTGAGGAAAGAGACACGGAATCAATTGCCCAATCTCAAAAAAAGAAGAAAACATGAAGGATGAGATCGCAAAAAGCAGCGAAGTCAGACCCCAGTTCAAAGACCAACATAGGGACTGGTGACGACCCCGTATATATGAATGACGCTGAAGAGGATTCTGATTCAGGTGAAACCATGGAGACCAAAACGACCACTAAGATAGAAATCAACAAGGAAGATCTTCATGAGCCACAATGGCCAAGATCCAAGAAGAAGATAGGAACTTATCCAAACCCTACAGAGGAGATTGAGCGAGTCAAGCAATTAAGGAGTTTGGTAGAAGATACCCAAAGGGATCTAGAAACAGCACCTAGGAAGATCCAGATTACAAACACCGTGTTCCCTACGCAACAACAACCTCACCAAGACCATAGACCCTTAGCCATACCTAGTGTCATCTAAGAAGAGAGAGACTTAAAGTCATGGGAAAGTGGGCGTACTCACTTCTTGATGGAAAGAATGTTTACAGAGGGACTACTTGATCCTATCGAAGAAATGGAGATCCCATCTTCCCCACGTCAAGGGACTGAAGTAAAAAAGGTGCCGTTAAACATTGCCAAATTGATGGATCTCATGTCTTCAGAAGTCAGAACCACCATCATGTCCAAACTATATAAAGACCTTGAGCTAGTCTTAGCTCTTCGAGCCTTCCTCAATGGAGAACTAAAGTTTGGGCTACCACAATTTGCACAGATGGATGGAGATGGGGAGATGCCAATAGAGGAGGAACACTTAGATCCACAACCCAACCTAGATGAGAACCTTGTTATAGAAATACCTGTTAACAAGTTGGGACAATACTTTGCGGGTGATGAATTCAATGCGACCATAGCAATCACTACTAAGGGATTAACTGTGAAGGGAATCCTTGATGGTGGCACTGGGGTTAGCATTGTGACTAAAAATTGATGGGAAACTATGGGAAGACCTCACCTTGTGACCACAACTATAGTAGTGAAGATGGCCAATGGGTCTATTGTTAAACCTATTGGGATGGTAGAAGATCTCAAGATCAAGGTCTTTGGACATAAAATAAGGATTACCTTCATTGTTATGGATTTCTCCAAACACTCTATGGCATCGGAGATGATCTTAGGACGTCCTTTCATGAGGGAAGCAAAAATGGTGCATGACTGGTCTAAAAACCATGTCTACTTGCAGTTCCAAGATTCTATCATTCGAGTGGATCTTGTAACTGGTCGAGCACATCCTCTAGGAAATAGGTTTATAATTGATCATAGATCTGAGACCATAGTTCACTCGGCCCCATTGCAGTATTGTTACACGTGTAAAGCGGACACTGGTGTTGGGGAAGATTCTCCTTATATGGACGTACTACCTGGGATGACTGAGTCGGAAAATGTGGATTGGGTCCACCTAGTAGCAACCATAGACACTTGGGGAAATAGGGGGACGACCTGGGTAACACCTGAGGGTGATGAAATACCACCACTTGTACCCTTAAACATGCTAGAAGCAATGCATATAGCTTTTGATAACCTACAAGATGAAGGTTTGACTGGCATTGGAACCAGTAGCGCCTCACAAGACTATAGCCCACACGATTTGGGGTCAGAATCATCAATTGAAATTGACTCTGAGGACGAAGAATCTGAGTTAAATCTTGGTGAAAATGTGGGGACAAACCATTCAGGGGCTAGTGGTACCCTAGATGACAATCTATCCAAGGGAGCAGAAGACACAAGAAGCGATTCATCTAGTGACTCTTCACTAGAGATCGGCCGTAATCGAGAATTAAACAAGAAGAGTAAGATATATAAGAGGTGAATATATCGAGCAAATGTGCCTGCTAGAATAAATGAAAAGAAATCTACCGCAAAATGGCTTAATTATATAGGGGCATGTGATGCTCATCGGAAGTTGGTAGATAACTGGGGTGAATACCTTCAAAGCGTTATGTAGTGTAGTCCACAACCCATTGACATCGCACAACTAGAGGCTACAGAGAAGCCAAACTTGAGCCGTACTATAAGGAGACGACAAAATCAAGAGTTAGCTCAACAACAAAAGGAATCGGAAGTGAAACAACAGTCCACTGAACAACCCTGCACCTGAACATTTCAAATCCTACACCACAGAGGAACGTAAGGTTGTGTATACAAAGGCTCAAAGAAAACCTTTCGATGGGAGCAATGAAGTCTATGATGGTCCAGCGATAGTTAAGGAAATAGAGTTAGCAGACCCAGGAGAAGAGTCAAAACCTGTTTTCATTGCCCAAGATCTGACAGAGACTAAGGAGTGTGTACTTACAGAACTTCTCAAGGAATTCAGGGATATATTTGCCTGGACATATCATGATATGAAAGGTGTTCCACCTTCTGTGGTGCAACACACAATCCCCATGAATAGCATGGCTAAAATAGTTCAGCAAAATGACCCTACCCAATGAATCCTAAATATGCAAAAATTGTTCAAGAAGAGATTGAAAAGCTTGTGGAATGCGGATTCATATACCCTATTGAGCACTCAGAATGGGTGTCTCCAATAGTGATTGTGCCAAAGAAGAAAGGGAAACTCAGAGTGTGCGTGAATCTTAAGAAGGTCAATGCCGCCACTAGGAGGGACCATTACCCCTTGCCATATTCAGAACATGTGCTTGAAAGAGTTGCAGGGAAGGAAGCTTATAGCATTTTAGATGGGTACTCTGGCTACAATCAAATCACAATTGTGTTGGAGGACCAAGCTAAAACAGCCTTTATAATCGAATTTGGAGTGTTCGCATTTCGTGTTATGGCTTTTGGCTTAACCAATGCCTCTGCTACCTTTCAAAGATTAATAAACACTGCTTTCATAGAATATTTGAGGGAGTTTTGTGAAGCCTTCTTAGATGACCTTTGTGTTTATTCCTCTTGGAAAGAACATCTATCATGCTTACAAAAAGTGTTTGAGAAGTATAGATTGTATCGCATCTCCTTAAACCCTTTCAAATGCCAATTCTGGGTTAAACATGGAGTCATTTTAGGGCATATAGTGTCCAAAAATGGGATTTCCACAGATGAGGGCAAAATTAAAGCCATAGGTGAATTGCCACCACCTACAAACTATAAAGGAGTTCAAAGGTTCATGGGCCATGTTGGTTATTACTGACGGTTTATTTTAAACTTTGCTGAGATAGCTCATCCTTTGTACAAGCTTCTTATTGAGTTCCAATGGACTACGGAATGTGACCATGCTTATGAGTCATTGAAAAAGACCTTGACTAGTGCTCCTATTCTACGAGTGCCCTATTGGAATGTAATTTTTCATGTGCATATTGATGCATCGAACTTTGCTATTGGGTGTGTTCTAGCTCAACCAGGATAACACAAAATGGACTACCCCATTAACTTTGTAAGTCGTCAGTTGAATGATGCTGAGAGAAAATACACCACTACAGAGCGAGAAGGTTTATGTATGATTTATGCAGTGAAAAATTTTTGCTACTACCTTCTCGCCAACAAGTTTGTGTTCTGTGTTGATCATCAAGCCTTGTTGTATCTAGTAAATAAACCTTGTTCCACGGAAAGAATTACACGATGGTTGTTAATTCTCCTTGAGTTTGACTTTACCATTGTGGTGAGACCTGGTAAAAGACATGTCATGGCGGATCATTTGTCTCGCATACCCAATGGTGAAGCCCCTATTGGAGTCGGGTGAATTGCCCAATACTTCTCTATTCTTAGTTGAAACCATACCTGAATGGAGTGAGAAGATTGTGAACTTTCTAGTTAATGGTTTTCCCCCCAAAGAACTTCGTAAAGACATAGCTCGAAAACTGTTAAAAGAATGTGAACCTTACTCTCTCATTGTAGGAACTCTCTGCAGGCTAGGGAAGGATGATATTCTTAGACGCTGTGCCCGTGAGGATGAGTATTTATACATACTGCAAGAAGCCCACATGGGTATAGCCGACGGACATTTCTCAGGGGAACTAACAGCTGGAAAGGTGTTGCAATCAGGCTATTGGTGGCCTACCTTATTCAAGGATGCATCACTTTTTGCAAAAGGATGTGATGAATGCCAACATTATAAGATCACACAATGAAAGGATAGGATGCCCTTACATCCTGTTAAAGTGACTCAACCATTTGAAAAATGGGGTTTGGACTTTGTAGGCCCAATTAGTCCAGCAGCTCGTAGCACTCAATCTCGATATATTATCGTTGCCACTGACTATGTGACAAAGTGGGCGGAAGCCAAGGCGACACGTAAGGCCGATGCAAAATCAACTGCCAAGTTTCTCTTTGAGAACATTATTACAAGATTTGGTTGTCCCTTTGAGATTGTTAGTGACAATGGTAGTCATTTTATAAATAGAGTAATAAAAGAACTCACTACCAACTTTATGATAGCTCACCATAAGTCCACCCCTTATTATCCACAAGCAAATGGCCAAGCTGAGAGCACCAACAAGACCTTAATCTCTATCTTGACCAAAATGGTGGAAGCTCATCGCACAGATTGGGATTTAAAACTTACATAAGCTCTATGGGCTTATCGTACTGCGTACAAAGTTGCCATTAACTGCACACCATTGAAGATGGTGTATGGCCAAGAAGAGGTTATGCCATGGGAGTTTGTCCTTCGTCTTCTCCAAGCTGTGTGCGTTTCTCTGCAACCCTAATTCCAACAATGGCTATCAGAGCGGGTTATGTCCTCCCGGGCTTAGTCGCCAGTTGCTCCAGCACATGCATGCTCATTACAGTGAGGTTTGGCGAGCATTCGCAGGTCTGCTCAGATTTTTTATTTGGACTCATTTCGGCTTCTGTTTCCACTACAAGCAGGTCTGCATAGGCAATTTTGTCATTTTGTGCAGAATTTCTGTCAATGCCAATTTCTGCATAACAGGTGGCTTACAGTCTTCTACGGTTTGTGCTATATAGCACGTGTTGTTCCCACTCCGTTTCTCCTATTTTCGGGTACTTTTCACATCAGGTGCAGCATTTACCATGGCTGACAACAACACAGATGTCTTCAAGATGTTTGCTACTGAGGACAGGTTGGATGGGGACAATTACCCTATGTGGGTTTATATGATGCAGCACGTTCTTGTGTCAAAGGGCGTCTGGAATATTGTGCAAGGCATTGATGTACGTCCTGGTTTTGAGGATGTAGGCGATGTTGAGGATGTTGCAGGTCTTGCTGCAAGGATTGCTTCTATTAGAGTTGTTTTGCCTACTGTAGAACAAGCTCGTTGGGATGTAAAGGATGCGAAGGCTCATGTATTGATTTCATTGTCTATGAAGCGCACCATAGTTCCTCACATCCGTTCAGCAAAATCTGCAAAACACGCTTGGGATATTTTGGCTGGTCTTTATGCAAGCCGCAATGAGGCTAAAATTGCTTTGCTGCGTAAAGAGCTGGAGTCAAATATTATGCATGAGGAAGATGATATGGACACTTTTCTTGCTTGTGTCAAGGATATCAATTAGCAACTTATTTATGCAAGTGAAGTCATTTCAGACAGCTCCCTTGTGAAGACTGTTCTTGATGCCTTACCAGATTCTTACCAAACTTTTGCTAGTACTTGGAGATTTATGACCCAAGGAAATCCAGAAGTTGTCAAGTTTGATGCATTATACACATTGTTGTTGCAAGAGTCACTTTCCAGAAAAAATAGGACTAGACAGCGTGCAGTTGAACAGGCTTTTATTGCTTCTCAAAGAAAGGGTGGTAACAACCATGCAGCCACTTCTTATGGCTCTTCTGCAAGTGGCAAAACTTCTGTTCCCAATGCTTCTGTTCCCAATCCTTCTGCCGGCAGCACGTCGTCGGGCAATTCTGGTGACAAGGGCAAAAAGAAGATGCATTGCCATTATTGTAAAGCTAATGATCACTTGATCAAGTCGTGTCCTAAGTTGAAGGCCAAAGAGGTTAAGAAGAAAGAGGGTGGTTTCACAGCAAATGTTGGTTCCACTACAAATGCAGCCATTGTTGAGTCTTCTGGGAAAGGAGACTGTGTTGCTGATGTTGATGCAGAATGGGCTTTTAGTGCAGAGTGCACTTAAAATCCTGTTGTCCATGATGCATGCTTGTCAGTTGCTCCAGATTCACATGTGTGGTATTTCGACAGTGGTGCTACAAAGCACATTACCTCACATCGTGAATTGTTCACCTCTCTCGAGTCTGCCCCTCATGGGAATTCAGTCACTTGTGCCAACAATGCCTTTTATCCGGTTCAGGGAGTTGGAAAGATTGTGCTTACTGCTGCTAATGGCAGTTCGTCACACTTGTTGATGCACTTTATGTACTATGGGCACCCTCCGTTCCGATCGAGGGGGGGAGTATATGTCTCACGAATTTAATGCATTTTTGGCTAGTCATGGGATAAAACACCAATGTACAGTGCCTTATACACCTCAACAAAATGGTGTTGCTGAGAGGAAAAACAGGTCACTTACGAAAATGGCACGATGTATGGTCAAAAGTCAAGCTTTGACGCATTCTTTTTGGCTTGAGGCCATCATGTGTGCCACTTATGTACTAAACAGGTGTCCTACGAAAGCTTTGCATTCTATTACTCCATATGAAGCATGGCATGATAGAAAGCCTTCTATTGAGCACATGCGTGTTTTTGGCTGTTTGGCATATGCTTTGGTGCCACAAACACAACACATAAAATTGGATGATAAAGCTGTCAAATGTATTTTTGTTGGTTATAGTGCTGAAAGCAAAGGTTACACGTTGTATCATCCGCAAACAAAACGTATTCTAGTTTCACGGGATGTAGTATTTGTGGAAGATTCTGTTCAGCCCTTGCTGTCATGTACTAGAGACAGTAATGTCAGCTCACAGGACATTTATGACACTTTGTTGCCTCTTTTTAGTGGTGGAAATACGAATGTAAGTTCCAATGAGGCAAATGCACAGCCTATGGGGGTTTCTGAAAATGTTACAGATCAGCCTATTACTGATGCAGATGTACATGATGTACTTGATGAGGAAAGGGCTGAAAATGAGCAGGCTAGAGGTATGCCAAAATGGCTGGTGCACACCTTGCGTGACAGCAAATTGGATGCACCTTTGTCTAGTCATACTTGTTCATGCCATCGCCATGCATCTTATGCATCAGATTGTTATGCTTTGGCTGTGTCTAGCTTACATGATGTTGAGGAGCCTTTGTCTTTTGATGAAGCGCAGACTTTAGAAAATTGGATGGCTGCCATGCAATTAGAATGTGATGCACTTATAGAAAATGACACATAGACTTTATGTGATTTTCCTCCCGGCAAAAAGGCTATTGGTACGAAGTGGGTTTACAAGTTGAAACGCAAGCCGGATGGTGAGATCGATTGCCAGAAAGCTCGATTTGTTGCAAAGGGCTATGCACAACAAAAAGGCATAGACTATGAATAGACCTTTGCTCCCACTTGTCGTATGACTACTGTGCATTTTCTTTGTGCATTGGCAGCTCATTTTGGTTGGGATGTACATCAATCAGACATTATTACTACTTTCTTGACTGGTGACATATTTGAGGAAGTTTATGTAACCCAGCCTCGCGGTTTTGTCATAAAAGGACAAGAGGACAAAGTGTGTAGATGTAAGAAAGCTTTCTATGGGTTGAAGCAATCTCCTCGTGCTTGGTATGAGAAAGCTGACACTCATTTGGTCAAACGAGGCTTTCGTAAAACAGTCCAACAGAAAGCACATTTTATGTAAAGCGTGAGGGTGCTGTACTTCTCATTGTGGTTCTTTATGTCGATGATTTGCTGATCAATGGACCAAATGAGAGACATATTGTTGAATTTAAGGCTGATTTGAATTCTACTTTCAAGATGAAAGATTTGGGGCTGTCGCATCATTACTTGGCTATACATTTTAAGCAGTGTGATGGTGGTATTGCCTTGTGTCAGAAAAGTTACATAGAGACATTGCTATGTAAGTTTGGACTTGAGGATTGCAAACCTATTGCCACTCCCATGGAAACAGGTTTGAAGTTGAGTCTACATGATGTTGGACATCCTGCTGATGTCACTCTTTACCAAACTGCTGTTGGCTGCCTCATTTATGTATGCAACACGAGGCCGGATATTCAATTTGCAGTCTCACATGTCAGCAAATTTATGCATAGCCTAGTGTCTAAGCATTGGCAGGCTGTCAAGAGGATTTTCCGCTACCTTAGTGGCACTTTACATCTTGGCTTGTTTTATCCCAAGGGGGGATCATTGCCGCCAGACTTACATGCTTTTCCAGGCTCACATTGGGCTGGTTGTTTTGACACGCGAGTGTCCACAAGTGGTTTTTGTTTCATGCTTGGCAGTTCATGTATATCATGGTTGAGCAAGAAGCAACCTACTATGGCCACTTTGAGTTGTGAAGCTGAGTACATGGCAGTCTTCACAATTATGGTTGAGTGGGTATGGCTCAGACGCCTTATGGATGATTTGGGTGTTGGACAGGACACTGCCAATACTATCTACACTGACAATCAGAGCGCATTGGTAGTTGTGAGGAACCCAGTTTTTCATGCTCACACAAAGAACATTGAGCTGCATTACCACTATGTCAGGGAGAGGCTCTCAGCAAGAGAGATCAGCTTGGCCTATGTGCCAACACGGGACAACCTTGCAGATCTTTTCACAAAGGCATTGTCTTGTGAGAATCTTGAAGCTTTCCGAAAACCTTTGGGCTTACTCCCCTTTGTTGACTGACCATGTCCTCAGGGCATGGCACTTCCCTTTACTCATGTGCCAGCTCTCGTTCACCGCATCACTCCAGGGGGGATTTGTTACCATATACATGTGGTAGTGATGTGTGTGAACACACTAGGACCGCCGAGGCATTTTTTCCCTCTTTAGGAGGTTTTTCCCCCCGAGCATTGTATATACGCCCATCACTCTAGGGCTATCCATCTTTACATTCACACTAAGTAACACTATAATGAAATTGGCCTATTTAATTTGAGAGTAGCGGAAATTAATGAGAGTACTTTTGAGAAATGACTTTGTGAGCATAGCGGGTGAACATAATTGAAGATAGCAACATAATCATAGCAATTAGTTAACTTGGCATGAACAATACTTTTGCAAGAGAGAGAATTTAGAGAACATGACAACAGTTGAGGACCGGATTTATGTGGAGCCGGTCCCCCCTCCAATAGGCATTTGTATTATGATTTCTCCCATTAAGAGAGACTTGTTGCAATACAATCTTTGTGTTCCTTGTGACCTAGGTGATGCAATGAAGATGGAAAGCTTCATGCATCACAAACATAGCATAAACTTGAAGAAAAGCGTTAACTATCCCAAGCCTCAGTCCCAAGACCTCAAACACCTTCGAAGGTGGAGAGAGCTAGCAGGGAATGAGGGTATGGAAGAGGAAGAAGAAACATTTCGTAGGAGAAAGAATTAGTTCCTCACTTATCATAACTCTTGTTGCTAGCATACATAATAGCATAGTACACAATGAGAGTGTTTGTGAGTGTGTGTGGGTGAGTATACCCCCTAAGCAACCCCCTAGCTTGCTTGGGTCGACCCCCCCTTGTAGCTTATGCTTGAAGCTCATTGGACCCCTCCAGCCCTAGCCAATCACAAGCAGGAGGCATTACAAGCAGCAAGGGTAGCCTTGAGACAAGTGTCCCCCTTTCCCCTTTGAGAGAGAGGGCTAGATAAATTCTAAATCAATTAATTAAATCTCCTAAATTCTTATTGGACCCCTTGGGTGGCCAACCAATAGGCTTCAGGCACACCATGAGGGCAACATGAGGAGGAACTTGACAAGTGTCCCTTTTGCTTTCTTTGTACCATGCATGCCTTGTGTGAGTGTGTGGGTGTTCTCTCTCATCCCCCCTCATGTAGGGCTCACCCCCTCCTTGTAGGGATTGAATATTTGACTTTTTGACACCTCAATCCCCTCATACATAGGCCCAGTTCCCACCACAAGCTTGGCCGTTAAGCACTTTAAGCTTGGGTTAGGTTCTAACCTTAAGTGCAACCCTAGCATCTCAAGCATGTCAAGAACCTCAAGTATCTCAATAATTAAGCACCGAAAGCATCTCAATCACCTCAATCATCAAGCACCTCAAGCACCTTAGTCATCAAGCATGACAAGCAGGACAAGCACCTCGAGCTGGGTCGGGTTCCCGCGCCTCAAGCTTAGCCCTAGCTTACCTAAGGTCAAAGGCCTTTTACACACATTATTGGAGGTCTTCAATGAAGCTAACCCTAAGGTCTTATGCTCCATTTGTTAGCCTTGCTCTTTGATAGACCATCTCTCATTTGGGCCCCTTTACCATTGACCCCGTGTTGAGATAGATCTATAAGCACATGTCTATATCTTAACACTTGTTCCCATTTATTCTCCCACATTAAGTGATCAATTTAATATGAGAGAATCATTTGGGTTGGTTAGATATTAGATATTAGATTTTATGACAAACACACTCTCTATTGTGTGCCTTGAGCTTCCTTTGTCTTCTCCAAGCTGTGTGCGTTTCTCTACAACCCTAATTCCAATAGAACTCTCTTAAATCATCATTTATGGATATGAGGGCCTACTTCAAGGGCTCATATTCTTCAAGGAGAATCCATCACATGATGGGATGGAAAAATTCTTAGAGATGAAGACCAAGCATCCATAAGGACAATATGTGATGGAGGAAGAGCAACACCTCCAAACACCAATGAGAGGGATCTCTTTAAAACAAGAGGAAGAGGAAGATACACCACACAAAGAGGAAAAGAAATACATCAACCCGAAAACAAACAAGATCAATAGTCTTATGGAGGTATCTCATTTGCATGTGGTAGAGGAAGCCATTCATTTAGAGGTAAAGCGAGAGGAAGAGGTACAAGTAACTACCATTTTATACAATGGTAGAGCTAACTGCCATGCTATACAATGATTCAATTGCTCAAGGCATGGGCATCTTGCTAAGTATTGTAGTAGAAATCAAGCTGGCTGCTGGAAGGGAAAATAAGATAACTACATGGATGGAGAAGGAAGCTCACATTGCTTCTAAGAGAATTCATCATTGCTATCTTTGGAAGAGATGGCAGCTCATAGTGATGGTTGATTGCTAAGTATTGTAGGAGAAATCAAGCTGGCTGCTGGAAGGGAAAATGAGATAACTACATTGATAGAGAAGGAAGCTCACATTGCTTCTAAGAGAATTCATCATTGCTATCTTTGGAAGAGATGGCAGCTCATAGTGATGGTTGATTGATAGTGGGGCAAGCTCCCACATGACCTCACATGTTAAGTACTTTCCTAACTTAGATGCTACTCACAATGGAACCATATACACATCAGATACTACTCCTAATACTAATGTAGGTAAGGGAGACATACTCATTCAATTGGGCACAAGACTAAAGAAGCCTCTTGGAAATGTTCTGTTGGTAGCATCCCTTACTAAGAATATGCTTTCAATTGGAGCTGTGACAGAGAAGGTCTCAAAGTGGAATTTTTAAGTCCAACAATGCCTTATTAAAGGAACATCAAAGAGCCAATGAATCACTAAAAAGTGATAGCTAGAGGGAAGAAGTATGGGAAGCTCTTCAAATTTTGTGGATTTACTTCATCACTTTTAGCTAGAGATGAGGGAAGATCAGCCCCTTTTTCAACTCATAAAGTATGGCCAAAGGAGGTTTACTATGTCTTCCTCAATGGTTAGCCTGAGGAAGACACGAAGCAACCATAAAGGAGTGTTGTTGCAACTACAAAGCACTTGGAAATATAGTTGAAGAAAGGGAAGAAGCCACAAGGATTCATGGTTGCAAGTTCAAAGCATTCATATGCAAGCAAGGAAAGAGTTTATATGGGAGTCAAGCAAGTTTCAAGAGCTTGACATGAAGAAGGAAGAAACATTTCAAGTGCAAAGGAAGCAAGGATTCTATGGTGATGGGTGCATACAATCAAGCAAGAAGATCCACAAACAGAGAATGGATTCCTAAATAATTCTTTGAGATATGTGATTTTTCTCTTCTTAGCTCTAATGTGGAGCATGTTGCAGCTACTACACACGAACAATTGTGGTTTAAGACAATGGCAATAATCAATTTTGTAAGAAAGTGATCAAATGAATATACAAGGATTTAGTGCATTAGCTCATAGAATAGCCATGGTAGAAGCAAAGATGAGATCTAGGCAAAGAGCTCTCTACTTTCAAGCATAGATTAGCACTTAGCATGATGGAGTTGAACATTATGGGAAGGAGATGAACAATAAGGGAAGGCTCCTCGTGCGAGGTTCATGAATAAGGGAAGGCTTATTTGGAAAGTCTTCAATTTCACTATAGAGATTTGGTTTCTTTAATTCTTGTTTGATTTTAACGATTTTCCAAGATTTTAGTTTTGTCATTAGAAATGCTTAGTCCAACAAATCTTCTTCAATAAGGTAGGAACAAAGGGTCAATCATGTTGGATGGTAGTATGATCACATGATAGATTAGCATGGTTCTTTGATATAATTTTGGATGGTCAAGATTCCCTACGCTTAGAAAGTTGACAAGTTCTTAAAAGGTAGGAGCAATTTCAGACATGGTAACTACACGAATTGAGGAGCTAATATCTCTCACTATAGCCATCAATTTGTGGAATTTTACAAAATTAAAATGGTCCCTTGTATGTGGAGAATATCCACATCAAATGGCTCTTGAAGATGTGATTCAGAGGTGGTCATATGTAGCCCACAATAGTGCCTATCAGGTGGCTGCAGATTGCACATAGGAGCCAACATACCAACTTGGGAGCTAACTACTAGGAGATACAGCCATTTGGCGTGTTTTAGCCGACTCCTCTTTTTTTTTTTTGGCTTGCATCCACCCCGGCCTCTATTTTTGGCTTGATGTGCTCCCCAAGTCACGTGGGAGGGGTCCCTTGTCACGGAGCCGTGACAAGCCTAAGGGGACCCTATCCTCACTTTAAAAAATTGGCCTTCTCAAGGCACACGAGCATCGCCCCTTCTGCATTTCCATGTCAACACTGACGGGCGCCGTCAACAGCACAACAACACACTCACCAGGGCAAAAGAAATGACCAGAGGCATCGCCCATGGCCGTGAGCAACGCGCATAGCGCCACCATAGGCCGGACGCCATCCTCGGGGGAGCTCGAGGAGCTCATGCGCCCGCTTTGATGCTCACTGAAGGTCCATAATGCACCATATAAAGCTCGCAATCCCCATTGATGCACCCACATGTGGGTTGTGTGCGCAATGCCACGTGGCAGCCGCATAATGATCTTCCCCAAGGCTCCCAAAAATCCTCTTCAAGAAGGTGTTAAGCAAACCTAATTTCCCCCCCTTGATTGGCAAGTGTGCCACTTCCTCTTCGGTGACCCGATTCTCAATTTGTAAGGTCATGTTGGTAGACTTGGTCCCCGGCTACAATCCCACTTGCTTAATCTGCACCACACTTTTCTTGAGACCACAATCCGAGGCCGCCAAGACCGACAACATTTACTGCTAGCTCCACACAAGCAACTCGTACCGATTTTAACTTGCAATAACTTCATACTCTGGACCCCAATCAACGGGCAATCACAGCCTGTGGCCTTCACTTGCCGCATAGAACACATACAAATCCTGGAGAGACTAAAAAAAACTCAGACGACACGCCAATAGAGGCGACCAAACTGGCTCAGAGCTGGCCCTCGGCAAAAATTCATCTGGCAATAACTTGGCATCCGTAACTCCAAATGACGATCTGAAAAGACCGACACGCTCCACATAATGAGCACTAAATACCCATGCATTCATTTCACCTCTGATGCTCCATCTGCAACTGCCAATCCAGTACGGATTTGCAATCACCTTTAGCTTCAAAAACACCATATCTTGCACACCATGGCTCTGTTTGACTAGCCGTCTGGACCTGGTCCTTCAGCACTTCAAGCTCTACATTCCCAATCTACCTACCACCTTGTCAGACCCTACCTAGAGCCCTTTCGATGTAGCAAACCACATAGCTGCATACATTTTCGCTGCCTCTTGCTAACATAACAACCGCTATCATTGTCCATAAGTTTGGCAAAACCTCGAATATGTATGCAAATTTATATCTTTCACCCCGTGCCCGCAAAGCGGCAAGAGAAAGTTTTGTGGAATGAGATTGGAGGATGCTCCACGTAGTGTAATACCAATCATTAGATGCATAAAAAACAACGAACGGTTGAGATTAATGCTCCATGCTTTTTTTTAATAGGCTGCATTGACTCAAGCTCTACCCATACTTTTTAGGCTTGTCCATGGATCTACACACTGCCACCTCTACCCATGCTTTGTAGAGCCATTATGATGGGCTGCCACCTCTGCCAAGCCAATGGCTCCTTCTATAGGCTGCTATGTCTTGGAATCGCCTTGCTCTACTACTAGCACCCCACATAATTTGGTACAAGTGATGATTCCATGAACTTCAATTGTGGAGAATTGTAGGCGGCCTTCTATGCGGAGGTGTAGGTGGTATTGGTAGAGGTAGCTTGCAGGTGACTAGATTCAACTTAATACTGGGATTCAATTCAAACACATTAGTTGCCTCACTGCTCTACTACTGCGACAACCCCACACACCCTTCAAGATCTACCATCCTTTCACTTTGCCGATTTTATAGACGCGATTATTGGATCCTTACAGCTGCATTGGCCCTATTGTAGGGTAGCAATGAGAACAAAATTATGTTTGAAAACTCGAGCATGCAATGGCAAAGTTCCACAAAATCTGCACCTTCGAGGTGTTGAACAGCCTCAGGAGCTCGAGCACATACACTGCTTCAAGTTTGATCATCACAAGTTAGGAGGAAGCCAATACAAGGTAATGACATTAGAGTGCAAATGGCAGAGCATTTAGGACTAAGGACTAATGAAATATCATATGAGCATACAAAAATATCATCGTCGTTACTTGGATAGCCTAAGGCTATTTTGCAAAAGGCAGGTAAATAATGCCACCACTTTCATGTGGACATACGTCGATCAAAATGCTAGTGAATGGCAACGCTTATGCTCAAAGCTAGCAAAAAAGAGAGGCTTTGCAAGTTTAAGACGACACAAATAAACTAGCACCATTTAAAAGTTAGTCAAATTTGCAAGTGCAATGCATAGCAGCTCACACAAAGCAGATTCTAAAAGCAACCATTGCATCTTGCTCATGAACTTCATGGTGTAGGACTCCCTACATTTGTTAAGACAACCAAATGCTATCAATATAGGAGCAAAGACGAAGTCTTCTTATTTATAAGCTTAAAAATGACCTGGTTAGAGCAGCCCATAAGAATGGGAGCAAATTGACAACGGGAGTATCCACAAACCAAGGAACAAAACTCTGTGTCAACAAGTTATAAAGGTTTGTTATTTGCATCCAAATCTCCATGCCTATGCGCTTGCTTGGACCAAACAAGTAAAGTATGGGGCAAGGCATGGCTTCCATTCCTTATAATTTCTCGGGAAACATAGTGTCAATTCTCCACCATACTTCTCTATGGCACTTTTGTACACTATATATGGAATGTAGTTTGTGGTATTTCGTTATTGCATGACAAAAAGTTTAACTACGCACATGATTTTCCTGTAGCTTGACAAAATATCGTTCCCTACACCTTGCATACTTGAACGAAATGCCTACTCAATGACTAGTCAGTAGTAGCCACTAGTAAATTTTGCATTTCTCTACATAGAATTTACAATATCTATACATATATAATGGGGGGAGGGATTCCGCCCCCCCTCCTTGCCACGTGTCGACTCCTCCCTCATCCGACAACTCTCGATGGTGTGCCCTGAGCCCTACGCACTCAACGAGACATGACGCAGAAAGAGGGAGAGGCAGCCGAAGGCCACACTAGTGTAAACAAAGCGTTTATGACATGCAAATACTAAACCATATCAACAAATTCCTTTGGCAATGCCAACTAGTTAGTGCTTTCACCTTCCTCTAGTATGGAGAAAAACACCAAGACAAAAACAAAGAGATACAAAAAGTCGATTTAGAGATATAGCCTAGACATGTCACACCGCACAAACGTTATTAGTTTATTGAAGGCACCTCAAAGGACGTCCCACGTGGCACAAAAGGGGGCCGTGGATGATGATAGAATCCAAGGGCAGAGATGTGGGCAAGAGGACTTTTCGAAATGAATGCAATATTTATCTTTAGAGATTCAATTATGCAAATAACTTGTAATAACGTGTGCAATGCTCTTTTTCCGATTTGTTCTTCACGGGTGCCTTCGTCTCCGAGCCACCGTCGGCTGCTCTCCCCTCCTTTCCCTCTCTGTACATAAGAGCACTATTCTTTGCTGCTGAAACTGCACTTCATCCTCTTCAACCTTCAAAATCA